>NC_057393.1:2619015-2940265 GCF_019320065.1 Cervus canadensis | reverse complement strand
TCTGACACTTCCGTCCACTTCCAGGCGGACAAAGCCCTTTCTCGAGGAAGCCCGGGGCTGCCCTGTGGGAAGAGCGCGGGCCTCCCGCGAGCCCCTCTCCCAGCGCCTCCCTCCCGGTAGGCTGGGAACCGCGGCGGCGACGGTGTCACCGCAGGCCGCCGGGCCGCCTGGGGCTCCGGGCGCGTAGCCGCGGCGGGCGCTGGCACTTCTGAGAGCGCGGCTGGTCCTCGGATGGATCCCCGTATTTATATTTGATTTATTTTTTATTTTGTAGCACAAACAGAAATCCATAAACTGTCGGTTCAGCGCCATTGACTCTTTGATCAGTTACTGGGCTATTTCTTTCCTTCTCCCCCCGCCCCCATCTCCGTCAGTGAGAGGAGATTAAATGCCTTTATTTTCAACTGTTTATACTGCAAAGGTACAGGGATAAATGAACAATAAAAGTGCACTTAAAACGGAAACCTCCTCCTCCTCTGTGCATAAACTCAGCGCTGCCTGCATCAACCTCTTCAACCTCTTCGTTAGAACACAGCGATTTCCCGAAACATTTAGCCCTTATATACAAAGGAAATAAAAGCACCCTGTCCACCCAGAGCCGGAGTTCCAGAGGCTTCACTGAATCCCAGAGAAATAATTACCCAAGGGCACACCGCCTCCACCGCCTTTGTCCGAAAGACCATAGTCTACCTGTCAGATCTGCTTTACTCTAAGAGAAAACCACACTGTTTTACCACTGCAGACGCTAAAATCCAGCAAGCTTGTTGCCTAGGTAAGGACAAACTTTCAAAGGGAAGTAAAATCTGAAAACTAATTGCCCTGCAGACAGTAGGAAGCCTGTGTGCAGGGCTGCTAGAAGGACCAGAGAGTTCTTTTCCACTTGGCTCACAATTCTTAAAGTTAACATCAAAACGGAAGATGCCACTTTCATTTCTAAGCGTGAAGCTCAGTTTGGAAGCATATTTTAAATCAACCTGTGCAAAGTGGATTTCACGGAGGAACTGGATTGGCCTCCTCCCCCAACACTATTTTAGGAAAACTGGGGGGAAATCTTTAAAAACAACTAACCAACAACATACCACGCAACACAAAACCAGCCCAAGACTGCACAATGTCAAAAAGCAATGAAGCGCTTTCCTGCACTTAATCACCCGACTGATAGCCAAGTTATGATCGGAAAAGTTGACCAAGACAAGTTAAATAATTTAATAAGGAACTGCTTGTAATTACGTTATTTACAAGGTATGACAGAGAGTGGGAAGGGACGAGAAGCTGCCCCCAGAGCAATGGACGGGTTTGGGTGACCCCTGGAGCTCAGAGTTTGAATTATGGAGATGGGGGGCTGAGAGGTGAAGATGGACTAGAGAACAAGGTGACTTTTCACCCCAACACATTTAACTTTTAAATCCAAATACACGTCTCGTGTTACGAGACCATCACACTGGAAAGGAGAAAAAAATGAACTAATCAAGTCCAACTCAATGGGCTTTGGAAAGGAGTTAGTTGCCTTTGTTATAGGGGGAAAAAAATCAATGAAATGATTCCAAGCAGAGAGAGAAACGTTTAAAAATATACAAGGGGGAGACCTTGAAATTTTTCTGTCAAATATTAATTACAATGATTAATTAAGACAGAATTTGATTCCAATCACAAGCCATTTAATAAAGCATATATGTCCTATTCTAATGACAACATAAACTATTTCACCAATCGCTTCATTTATTCCAATAAATAGGGAATTCTTATTAGCATGTCAAGAAAACTAAATGAGAAACAAATACACCAGATCCTTTTGTCAGCCCTCTCCTCTCTGAAACTCCAGGACAGCCCCAGCTGAGCAGTGAAAACTAGTGCAAGAGACTTAAACTTTCTCACCTGTTTGGTCATTGAATCTATGAGGCGAACGTACAGATCCTGCTCCGTTCTGACTCCTGCAAGAAACAGGGACAAATTCTCATCAGGATTTCAGCGAGGGCACTCAGGGGCACAGGAAGTGGGTAGCTCAGGACTGCTGCTGCCGTGATGCAGCAAAACTTAAGCATGCCTTTCAAAGGCAGGAAAGAGAACCCAGCCACTCGTTTTAATTTTTCTCTTTTCTTAGGAACCTTGAGACTCTTAGGGCTTGTATTGAAAGGGGCAAAGGACTCTGCCTGGCTGAGAGCAGGCCTGGTTGCTGAACCGGGAGAGCCCATGTGCTCATTTATTTTTAGAAAACAAAGCACAAAATGGAAACTAAGTGAGTGTCTCAACTCTTTCTAGTGTCTCTCGAGGATTTTTTAAAAATCCGTGCACAGGAAGTAAGCTGTGCTCCTTGTACAGAGCTACCCCCATCTCGATAATTAACATTAATTTGCAAAATTGAAAAAAGTCACTTAAAAGTGATGTTCTGCTGGCGCCCACATCGATCCCCTTTTTACTTTCTACTTCAAGCCCAACCGGTTAATCATGTGAAGTGCCATCGACTTATTGATCGTTTATGTTTTGTTTTCCTTCTATGCCATGAGAAGATTTCGTGTTTACATCCGTGTCATTTTAATCTCGAAATCTTTACGTCCTCTAAGCATCGCGAAGAGGAGGGCGCGAGCCCGCGGGGCGGGAGCGGCCGCCGCCACTTACCGTTGCTGTAGAGCAGCTGGAGTTTATAGTGGATGCCGTTGTTGGTTTTCTCGTTGTTGGGCTCCTGAAAGTAACGATAAATAATTGCGTTTAGTGCGCCTGGTGTCCGGCGCGGCCACCGCACTCGGTCCCCCTCCACGACCGAGGCCCCTTGGCCTCACACAAGGCAGGACTCCTAGCCGGGAGCAGCGCGCTGATGTCACTTTCCTGCTGGAAGCCCAGCGCCCTCCTCGCCCGGAGTGAGTCCGGGGGCGCAGAGAAGTTGCCCAGCCCTCCGCGGGCCCGGTCGGCCTCACGTGGCGGCGGCAGGGGCGCCTGGCCGAGCCGTCCCCGCCGCCGAGGGGGGCACCCGGGGCCACGCGCTGGGGCACCGCCTGCCTCCCACTTCTAGGAAGCCGCAGGGTGTGATTGAGTGTTTGCACTTACTTTCTCTTTCTCCACAAAGTCCACAAAAGCGGTCCTTTCAATCTCCACCGGCTGCCCCTGCCTGTCGTAGAGCGCCAGCACGAAGTGGAAGAAATTGGACTTCCGGAGGTTGGAAGGAGGCTGCTTTTCGAAGTGCGCCCGCGCCAGCCCCACGCCGCTGCGGGAGGAAAGAGACAGCGGCCCGGTGAGGAGCGCGGCGCCAGCCGGCCGCGGGGACCCGGCGGGGCCGGGCCCGGGACGCGCGGGGGCGGCCGGTACGTACCTCTGGGCGGCCGTGTTGGCGTCCACCACCCCCGCCGTATGCATCCACGAGCGCACCGGGTTCATGCCGCTGCCCAGCGGCTCCTCCTTCATGGTCGTCCCCCCGCGCGGAATATTCTCCTGAATCCCAAACATGAAAACTGCTGGCGGCGGCCGCCGCTCCCGGCCGAAAGCGCTTCCGCGAGCAGCGGCGCTGGGGGGCTCGGCGGCAGGCGGCTGCCCTGGCCGCGCTGGCCCTGCTCGGCGCCTGCGGTCCGGCCCGCCGCCGGCTTCAGCCCGTCCCGGGCAGGCGCGACATACACCGGCGGCTGGACGCTCCGGACGGCCGGGGGCGCGGAGGCGGCTCCACCGGCGGCTCCACCGGCGGCGGCGGCGGCGCTTCGGAGGAGCAGGACGCGGTGGCCGCGGCGGCGCTTGTTGTTGTTGTTTGCAGGCGCGCTCAACGTGGTGTCATCCTAGCCAGGCGGCGTCCGCGGCTGCAGGGCACTGCGGGATCGCCCGCTTCTGGCGCGGCCCGCCTGCTCCAAAGACAAATAAACGGGGCAGTGAGTGCCGCGGCGCAGTCCCGGGCGCAGGCGGGGCGCGGCGGGGCCTGGAGCGGCGCGCGCAGCGGACGGAGGCGCACAAAACTCAGCCCTCTCTCCCCGAGGAATGGACCCTTTCCCGGGAGCCAAAACTCGAAGCCCCCGGGAGCGGCGCTGTCAGAGGGTGACGTCGGGGGGCGGCGCCTGCGCCATATATGGGAGCGGCCGCCCCTCGCCGCGCCCCTCGCCGCCGCCGCCGCCGCCGCCGCGCTCGCCGACTGACTGCCTGACGGCGCCGCGAGCCGGCCCGAGCCCCGCGAGCCCCGCGAGCCCCGCGAGCCCCGCCGCCGCCCAGCGCCGCCGCCGCCCCCAGCCGCGCGCCGCGGCTCCTCGCGCCCACCCGCCGCCAAGGAAGTTTCTCCTCGCCCAAATCAGTCTCCAAAGCAGACAGACAGGCAGTGCGCGGCTGCTGCCTGGCCCCGCAACCCCTCCTCCTGACATCAGCCACACAAGTCAAAGCACGATGGGGAGGAGAGGGTAAAACGCAGGGGCGCCCCCAGTTGCCCAGACGCCGGCCGTAAACGCCAGGGGCCGCGGGCCGCCCCGGGACGGCCCAGAGCGGGAGGCGGGTAGACGCCGGCAGGCCGCAGGCAGGGGGCTGGAGGGGCGAGCACCGGGCCGGGGCGGGGGGCGGGGGCTGGAGGGGTGGGGCAGGGCTCCCCGGCCAAGGCGGGGCGCGCAGTTCAGCCCGGTTTGCAAGCCGACTGACGGCTGCTGGGGGGCCGATGTGCCCCCGGCTGGGCCTCGCGGGGCGCTCGAGCTCTCCGCCCCGGCGGAGGCCACCGAGTGTGTCGGGCTGGGGCACCCACGTCGGAGGCGGGCTCTGCCCGATGCGCGCTCTTTCCCCGTGGCCACGGGAGACCCCGTCCCCCGGCCTGTCCTTAGGCGCAGGGAGTGACAAAGAGGCTCCGGGCTCTCTGGGCGGACAGGAAGCGCGCCCGGCCTCTCCGGCGACCCGGGGCCGGGTGTCCGGCTGCGCGCTCCGCGCGGTGACCAGACCTCCCCGGCGCCAGCCGCTCTAACAGCCGAGCAGACGCTGCGGGCGCCCGGGTCCTGCCCTCGGTGCCGCTGAGCCCGGGTGAGCGCGCGGCGCGCGACTTTCCAGACCTGGTTTCGAGGAATCGGGAGGGCAGCGGGGCGCGAGCAGCGCGTGGGCCCGGCGGCCGGGCTCCTGCAGCCAGGACTCGGCGTCCAGGCGCACTGCCCACTGAAAGGACCTGTGCGTGACACGAAGCGGGGACCCAGGGGACGCCCGGGAGCTGTCCCAGCACTTCCCTGCCGAGAGAAGTCAGGCCCTTTTGATTAAAACAAACAAAAACAAAAAAAAACAGGTTTCAAGGTGCAAGTGTGTCGCAGGACAGACTCTTCACGCCGGGTCTGGGGTGGCACTCCTTTTATTTCATGAATTGGCAGTGGGTGTACGCTAATATTTTAATTAATCGGGAAAATCGAAGTCCGATTTACCTTATCTGGGGACCCTCAAGCCTCTTGGAAGGGGTGAGAAAAAAGCAGTTCTGGAAAGCAATCTATTTTGCTGGTGTTGGGGGTTAATGACTATTGCCAAAGATAAGTGAATTACCACAGCTGTTGCGCCAGTCCCATCTCAAAATCCATTCCGGTGCCGGCCGTCTAATTAAATACGTAAGTATAATAAAATCATATTTTATGACTATTTGAGGGTAATGAGATTAGTCTTTAGAAGCGATCGCCACATATTAAAGATGCCACTGTCTATAGAATGTTAATAACCTTAAATCAAAGTGTATGGAAACTATTCACGATAAATTAAAAGAAAATTTCTGTATTCCTAATAAGCCCAGCGCTTTTCACCCACAGCCAACCCAGTGGAAGAGGGAACACTTTCTTCGTGGAGGGACAACGCAAAATAAAGTTGCTCAGCAGTGGAGGGTGGGGTGGAGACATGTCTTTGTCTCTGCGTGTTTAGCTGCTTCGGGGGCTCACGCAAGGCAAGCGCCCAGGCAAGCGTTATTGTCAGATTATGCAAAGTGCCTGTTCGGAAAAAGATGAAGTTGGAAAGAGGAAACAATGCTTCCTTTGTAGCACACTTCCTAAAATGCCCAGCCCAGGCTGGAGGTGCCCCCTTCTTTGCTCTAACGAAAGTATCATGCTTAAAATCATTTACAGTATCTTTAATTCAGATTACACGCGCCAAGGCGATTTAAATCTGATTACCAAATTAGAAGGTTTAAAAACAAATCCTTCTAAATCTGATACTGTTGACTAAAGAGGGAAAAAAAGTTCTATAAGCCCATCACAGAAGGTAACGATCCTGCCCCAGAAAGAAAAGGGGTTTTAAACCTTTTTGACAACAAATGCAGCTGCCCCACTATTTTGGACGATATTAAGCGAAAATGAATGCAAATCTGTGTTCAGCAGCCATCTGGCCCGAAATGGGGGAGTCAGCTGCTCTCACAACAGGCTCGGAGGCTGAATCCATTTCAGCTCATTTTCTAGATCATCTGGTCCCGCACCCAAAGCGTGGAAAATACGGTCTTTATCATTCACCAACTTTATCTTTTTTGTCACTCCACTGCTGGCTGCGAGCTGCGGGCACGGGGACTCGCCACCCGAGCAGGCTCTCCACACGGGCCTGCTGCGGAGTGGCCTGGGAGGGCAGTGCCCTCGGCCCCCACCTCCCCCCACCCCAGGGGTTCGCCTTGACGGGGCGGGAGCGGTGGCCGAGAGGACCCGGGGTCCCAGCGCCCAGGCCAGGGGGGGAAGGGGTTGCAGGCCCATCCCGGATGTCCAGAGAGAGGCTGCAGCGCGTGCCCGCGCCCGCCCTACCCCCGTAGGGGCCCTGCCCCGCCCCTCTCCCTCCCTGGGGACCTAGGGGCGCCCAGTACCCCGGCAGGAGACGCCGAGGGGGGACAGGCTGACACTGTGGAAGTTGCGCAGGCCCGCCGCTACCGTCGGTCCAGCCTCCGCGCACAGAGCCCTCCCAGGGGCCAGACAGACGCCCAGGGGCCGGCCCGGGCGGGGCCTGACCTTCGCTGGAAACCCCGCGGGCCGCCACGGCGGCGACCACCGCTCAGGGCCCCGCGCTCAACGCGATTTGCACGGGTGGCCCTCGCGCCGCCGCCGCCGCCGCCTCCTCCTCGGAGGGTGGGAAGTATTCCTTTTGTGCGGATTTACGGGGAGAGGCTTCAATGAGCCCCCTCGCATTTGCATTTAAATAGCGGCATCAAGCGCTTCGCGTGCCACACACCAGTGGGCTCCCAGATGTCACGCCGGAGTCAGTCAGATGGCCAGTGCCCAGCTGTCCTCCCCACGTCGTGCCGGAGCAGGCAGTGACCTTAAAGAGACAGTGCCCTCAGCCCCTGGAGCCCCGCTCGGGGAGCGGCTTGCAGGGTGCAGGGCCGCGGCCGCGCTTGGCCGCTGACCCGCGGCACCGCCGGAGGCTGGGCCAGGCGGTACAACCGCGCGGCGCCCGCGCCCAGGCCCTCTCTGGCCTCCCTGCCGGCCGCGCCATGCCCGGGCCGCCGCGCGCGCCAAGCCCTCCGCCCATGCCCACTACCCACCCGCGGGAGGGGGCGGGCGGTTCCGCGCGCGCCAGGCCTGAACTTCCCCCTCGCGTCTCTCCCGTCCCACGTCCTCCACGGCCGAGTGGTGCGGGGCCTGGTGAGCGGGAGCCATCCAGAAACTTCGGCCAAGTTGGGGTCCCAGGATGCATGGCCGGCCTCTGAGTCTGGGCTGGACCCGTGTCCATCCAGGGGGCAACCTGTGAATGCACCCTCTGGCTCTCGGCCGAGCCCGGGGAGCCAGCCTCCCTCCCTACCAGCCTTCCAAGGAGTCAGAAACTGCATTTCCGGCGTTGAGAAGCCCGGGCCACGGTTCCTGGAAGCCGATGCCTAAGAGGGATCCGGGGTGCGGGGCGCGGCCGGGCGCGTCTCCCTCGCAGGGCCGGTGTCCTCAGGCCCAGGCTGCGCGGCCGTGCCCCTCAGAGCCCTTGGGAAAGGGTGGGAGCCACGCGCCGAAGGCCAGCGGTTCGCTTTCCCGCCTCCACGCTGAGTTGCAGGCGCGGACCGCCCCCACGTCCTCCGCGCCCGGGGGTCACGCTCAGACTGCGCCGGTGACCCGGCCTCCAGCCCCGCTCTCGGCCCATCGCCACAGGCAGAGCTCGGGAAAAGAACCCGAAAGCGGAGAGCCAGACTGACCTTGGGCACCAGCGAGCAGGAGGCCGTAGGGGCTGGGAGAGCGGAAGAAGACAGTAACCCTGGGAGGGCGCCCCTGGGAAGTCGCGCACTGCGGGGTGGGGTGGCACAGCCGGGCACTCGCAAACCCTGCCCGGCGTGGGTCAGGGGGCGCGGCCCCTGAGTGTGCCCGGGGTTAGCCTTGTACCACGGGGGGTACAGTGGGCCCGTGGGCCTGGGGAGGTCGGGAAAGCCGGGGCTCCGCACTCAGGCCACCCCAACCTGTTAAGCGATGAGCCAAGGGCGCCGGGCCAGAGTCTGGGGAGGTTTCCAGGCCCAGGGAACGCGCCTTCGCCCTGGCTGGACAGGGACGGGGGCTGAGGGCTTCTAGGGAGGCTGTGGCGACAGAACTCCAGCCAGGACGCGCCTCCCGCCCACCCTCGGAGGCAAGTAATTGGGCATCTTGTCCCGCACACAGGGGGTTCCTCTGCCCTGCGCCGAAAGGCGCGAGGCCTGGCTGGAAGGATTCACAGCTAAAAAGCGAACATCGGAGGGTCCCAGACCCCTGATCTCTGCATGGCCTCCTCAAGCCCGGTCACTCTGGAAGGGTCAGGCTCCTGCAGGCCGACCCCAAGGACCGAAAAGGGCTCAATACTCCAAGTGAGAAGGTGCAGGCGCCTCCTGCCGAGGCGGCCAAGTTTGACAAACAGCGCCTCCTGGGGTGAGCAGAGCAGAGTGCCGCCGCGCCGCCGCGAGCCGAGCCACCCAGACTCCCACCCCGGCCCGGGCAGGTGGCCGCCGCCGCTCCCCTCCTGCCCGCAGCGGGCGCACCTAGGCCTCGCTGACCCGATGACCCCAGGAGCGCGAAGAGCCGTCCGCCCGCCGCCAGGTCCTAACTGCCGCTCACGTGTGTCTGCAAAGTCAGGCCGAGCCCGGGCACCCGGAATAAGGCCCGGGTGGCGAGCACCGAGCCCGCTCCCCGCAGGGAACCGCGCGCTCCCAGTTGCCCGGTCCTGCGGGGACAGCGGACGCCAGCCGGCCCGCTCTCGACGGCCTCCCCGGAAAGCCTAGCTCCGAGCGGGGCCGAGGATGCCGAGCGCGCCTCGGCTCCTGGAGAGTGCGAAATTAGAAAGGAAACAGTTAATTCCTCTCCCCTGGTCCTAACTTTTCCCCGGCCCTTCCGGTCACTTTGGCTAACCCCATATTCCGAGTCAGCCCCTGGAGCTCCTCGGTGGGAGTGAGAATCCGAAATCACACGCTCGCTCTCAGCCAGTCGGGCTTCTCCCTACGCACTTTGCAACCTTAAAGGTTGCCTCTCCGCAACACGCTCGGCAGGAGCACCAGAGCGGGGAAAGACGGCTCGTGCGTGCCAGGAGTCCCTCGGATCCGAAAAGGTACAGAGATTTCGCAACGAGCAGGGATTTCCCGAGCTGCCTTCAGCGGCGCCCCAAGGCAGTCCGGCAGGAGGAGCCCGAGCCGGCGCCCCGGACCGGATTCCGCGAGCGCCCGCCCCGCCAGTTTACAAAGCAAACTTCCCCCTGAGCAGTTTCTAGATCGAAACAGCGCGCGCAGTCCGCCAATCAACACCTCCACAGACCCAAACTGCAGAAACACCGATCGATCAGATAATTTCAAATATTATAATTGGCTTTAATTAAACACACTGCGTTCTAATTAACTCTGAAATTTTAGCATGCTTTGGGACACTGGTGTCTGATTTGATATTGTCAGTCCAGATGTCCTAATAAAATTCAATCCTCCACTCAAGACTTCAATATTCACTAAGAACAAAATGCAAATTAAATGTAAAACCTAAAGTATCACCAAAGGTATAATCAAGAAAGGTGTCTCAAAACTTCTCACTTTTTATTACGCAGTAGTTTAAAAATGCAGATTACATCCTAACAAGACCTCTCCGGCACACCATAAATCTTAACTCTTTCCTGGGCTGTCGGTGCCCTGCCACTGGCTTAAAGGTAAAGAAGGGGGGGCAGACAGATCCCTTGGCAGGTCTGCACCACCTCATCTAGAAGCCAACGGAGTGCAAAACTTTGCCAGTGAGATTATGGTTTGAAACACCGGCTTTGCCAACCCAGGCAAAGGAGCTGGGGTGGTAGAGAACCAAGGGGTGCAGGTAAGCAGGTTGGCACGCCACGGACGTCCTCCTCTGCCCGCGACCTTCGCCCGTGCCCTGGCCACTGCTCAAGGGAGCGTGAACACACCCCTTCTCCTGAGCAAAAGTGTGGAGCTGGGTGACAGCGGCCAGGCCGGCTCAGTCCGCTCGCTTAATTATCTGAGCTGCGGGGACCCGGACAAAGAGGCTGGGAAGGCAGGGTGAGCACACCGCCCCTGGACAGAAACGTGTCAAGCCCGCCTCCCTTCCCGCCTGCACAAACCCTTTCGCCCTCATTCTCGCGACTTCTAAGGGATCCAAGCCGGCAGTCGGGGTGCGGCGGCGCGCGGTGTCGGGAAAACCTCTCCCGGGAAGCACAGCGCAGGCCACGCGGGGGTGCGCCTTTGGCGACACGCTGGCAGCGACTAAATTCTTTCCCCATGCGAGGGTCTGCTAAATGTACAGTCCAGAATGAGCCCTGTGAAAGGAAAGCTATTCTCACACTAAACATGTGTATGTTTTCCATACTAATGGAGTCACTTAAAGCTGTTGCTAATTTAACTTTTTAAAAAGGCCACACTGTGGAAATTTGCATTTTCTTTAGGATATTGAAATGAAGAGGAAACTGCTGGGCGGCGAGGCTGCCCAGGGCATAGCTGGGGGCCATGCAGAAATAAAAACAGATAAAGAAAAGAAGAAAGAAAGAAACCCGCTTCTCTTCTAGACTATTAATAAGCAATTTGTCCCGCTGAAATTTACATTGCAAAGCGCGGCGCACTAGCAGCCGCGGCGGTGGAGCCGGCGCAGGCTCGGGTATTGCGTCCCGCGCGGGGTGCGGGCGGCCTCTGGACCGACCCGGACGCCCTCTGCAGTGATCGGTGGGCAGCTTTGAATTTGGCGTCCTTGTCGCCGCACAGCCGACCCTCGCCCACACCCACGCGTATCTGCACCCTAGGGCCCAGCCAGGGCCGCGCGCCCGGGGAGAGCCAGGACTGGAGCTGCGCGGTGGCCACTAGGCCAGGGCCGCAGCCAGGTAGGGGGTCTCTCGAGGGCAGACCCTAGGCTCCCAAGGACATCCCAGACTCAAGGACCCCCATCCGCCCCCAGTACTGCTCAGGCCTTAAATTAACAACGCCAACAATAAGCTGGAGATTTTTCGCCCAGTGCCGCGCGGCCCTGGTCCAAGTCGACCGCCAGTGCGGAGCCTCGCGCTGCGCGCCCGCCCCGCGCCCCCGCCAGCTCCCCCGCCCGCGCGCGGCCCGGCGGAGCGCGGCTCCCGAGCCTAGCGTGGGGCCAGGGCGCCATCTACGGGCGCCGCGCGCTCCGGGCGCCGCCGCCGCCACCCTCTCCCCGGCGGAACCCGCGCCACCTCCCGCCGCCGCCCGCGCTCGCCCCGCGCCCGCTCCGCGACGCCTGCCACTTATCACAATTACACGGCGTTCCCCGTGCCAGTTTGCTTATGAAACATTGATTGCTAGATGTTCCAACTTTTAAGCACTATATTAAAACTTTCGAAATGAGGGCGCTCTCCGGCTTGCTTGCGATTTTTAGGCACACGATTAAGACATGAAATGTAAAGATAATGCAATTTGCTTTGTTAGTCTAACTCTGCGATTTGAGACTCGTGTCCCCAAAGACCAGGCGAGCTTTTCGCCTTTATTTATTTTTATTAAAACATCAATCTACGCTGGAGCTGGGTGAACTCGGTTTCACCTGGAGAACATAAAATCCTCCATACCAGAGAAATAAGCACCTTTCATAAATCAGCGGTATTCCTGACACATCGATCAATTTTTGGTTGTTAATCCGAAAGGAGGAGTTTTAATTGCTTCCCGCATTCTCATCCTGGCACCTCGGGTTTCGACCCCTCCCTCCGGCCCTCCAAGGGTCCCACTTTGTATTGGGGGAGGGGCTGTGATGGAGAAATCCCGGGTCCTTCCCCGAATCCCAGAGCCCCCAGTCTCCGCCCGCGCCCGTGCGCGCCTCCCCCGCACCGAGGGCTCCCGGCACGCGCTTAGCTCTCCGCAGCCTAGCCTGGGAGGGCCTCGGGGAGAGGCCACCGGGGACCCGCGAGGCCCCTCAGCGTGCTCGCCGGCCGCCACGACGCTGCGAGGGCCCGGCGCTAAAGTTCCCCGGGCGGCCGGGCCCGGAGTGCCGCCCCGGGTCCCGGGCCCCCGCGTCCCCCAGCCCCGCCGCGCACCCTCGCCGCAGCCCCGGCCCGCGCTCCCGCAGGCGAGGAGAGCGCACTCCGGCTCGGCCAGCCAGCGCCGGGCCCGCGACGCGCCAAGTTCAACTTTGCGGGCCCGTGGCCTCCGGGGGGCCTCACTCCGGGGCAGGAGGACCCCGACGGGATCGCGGGCAGCCTCCGCGCGCTTACCTGAGCCACTCATTCGACGGGCATGGCGGGGCGCCCCGGCCGCGAGGTGACGGCGGCGCCGGCGGCGGGCCGGGAGGGTGTGCGGCCCGGCGCCTCCCCACGTTCCCACCTCCCGCCCTCCCGGGAGAGCCCACGGGCCGGGCCGCGAGCGCGCCAGTGCGCACGCGCCGTGCTGCCTTCCACCGCGGGAGGCGGCGGCGCGGTGCGCGGGGGCCGAGCGGGGGCGCGAGGAGGAGGTGCCCGCCGGCGCCCCGCAGCCCGCCGGCCGCCGCGCCCCGAGGCCGCAGCTGGGTCCGAGGGTGGGAGGGCTTGGGACCTCAGGGGTGCCCTTGGCCGGACCCAGGGCCCTCCGTGGGGAAACTCTGTTGCCGGGACCGGGGCCCCTCCCAACACCGCTCCTTCCCCGGGGCGTTTGTAACCTGCTTTGGCCAAGAGAGCACGCCAGGCCCCGGACTGGCCGCCCTGGCCGGGACACCTGTCCAGAAGCCGGTTCCAGGCCCGGAGAGGCCTGGAGATGTCTGTGTGGACGCGTGCACCCTCCCAAGTGGAGGATGGCGCGGAGTGCCCCGGGCCCTTTCGGTAATATTGGAGGGGGGAGGCCTCCTTGGAGAGGAGGTGCCACTAATAATCTAGTGAGAAGCAGCTTTCTGCCTGGCAGTCACAGTGAAAGGGGGACACAAGAGATCTCCCACAAAAGGGGAGACGGGCCAAGATTCCCCCTATAAAGCTGCCATGAAAGAAAGTCCCTGGCCCACGCCAAGCCGAGCTGTGCGCAGCTCTTGGAGAATGAGGCCAGGCAGCTAGGACCCCGCGACTCCCGTCTTTGGTGTCACCTGGCAAATGACCGGCGATGGAAACTTTGCAGTAAACATCTGGAGCTGCTTTGTAGGCAAGAAATGGGACCAGGTGGGCACTGGCATCCTGGGGCCTGTGGCTGGCGCTGGGGTTGGAAGGAGCTGACCTGCCTGCCCTCTCCTACCCCAGATCTGCTTATTTCTCTAACATGCTCCTCTGATGAAAACCTAGGGCTCTCTCCTACTAATGCTTATCTGACTGCTTCCTCAGTGCAGTTCAGGTACCTAAACAAATACAACTTTCACATCAGCAAGGTTTGTCTCAGAAAGCACCAGTGTGGTGAAGCGGGACCTGCACCCTCCATCATTCCTTGGTTTTTCTCCCCTGTTTCTTGCTCCTAGATTTGTTTTGCACTCTTCACTTCAACCTTTTACAGTGAAAATTGAATGTGCTGAATCATGAAATCTTACTGGAAGGAAAAAGTTATTTTTGGCCATTTATTTAGTGAAAAGCACTCTAGAGAATGCAACCCAGAAACTTACTTTATTATGATAGCTTAATGTAAGAAAAGAACTAAATAACGAATATTTCCCCCTTGTCATCTTCACTTGGGAGTCATTTTTAACGTGAGCCAGCATGAAACCATTAAACCTATATGCAATATTTTAAGATGTAAAATTACCCATGTTTTTAATAGCACCTCACAGGTATTGGATGTTGTGTGCCAACATCCGAGATAGGCATGCCCATGCACAGGAAAGCTGGAGGACGTGTCCTGGTCACACTGCCAGGAAGCTGCAGCCACAGCCCCAGGGCCGGGCTCCAGAGCTCTGGTCCTTAGAAGGGGCAGCCACGTGTGACTTCAGAGGCAAAGGTGGGAGGGGGTCTGCTGTCTTGAAGTCGCTTTGCGCACGTGGAGCCTTGAAAGGGCTTCTTCTCAATCAGTCTGGTCAGGTCAGCTGTGGAATGGCAGGGAGGGGGCTGGGGAGGGGCCTGGGAGGTGGACTTTATCCTCAAATGGGCCCTTGGTGACCCTGCGCACTGCTTCACCCCAAGTTCCCGCATCCCCCCCCCCCAGGTTTTGCCTGTTCCCCTGTCCCTGGAGGCTGCTGTCCCCAGCACTCCCCCAAAGGGGCCCCTGCTGCCCCGAGGGTGCCCGCCCCTTGTTCCACGGCCCCATCTCTTCTCGAGCTGCCCCTCGACAGTGGTGCCTGGGGTTCAGCTCCGCAGGTTCTTAAGGGAGATGTGCGTGTGTGTGGTGTGTGTATACATGAATGAGGAATGGATGGAGAACATTTTGCCACAGCGGTCGTGATTCAGGGGCCAGTTGCTGGAGAGAGGAATGGTGCTGGTCTGGTGGGTCCATGTGAGAAATGATATGATCTGCTGGAATGCTTGGAGGAAACCCATCCTTTTTATGGGAGGGAGAAACTCAGAGAGCTCCACCCTGATGAGCGGTCCATAAGCTCACTTTCACTTACCTGTATCAGCACAGAGGTGTCCTTTGAGGAGCCCTCGACTCCCTCTGTGCCTCACTCACTGCCACGCCCTCCGCTGCCCTCCGTTACCCCGGCCCCCCCGGAATATTCTCGCAGGCTGGGCTGAACCGTGTGCAGGGGTGAGGAGGCCCTGCCCACGTGCACTGGGTGGGGGGGGCATGTCACAGCTACATGTGCGAGAACAACAGGAAACAGCCAGGTGATGTTTGCGCTGGGAAAGGCCTCCGCAGGTCTCAGAGGTTAAGCCCAATTCTCTCAGGCACATAAAAAATCAATGTCCGTTTCATCTGTCGAGGTCCACATCTGTATGCTTTGTCAGTGGCCACTGTACCTAGAAACATAAATTCACAAACATCAATATTCAAACCTGTTTCAATATTTACTTTGATCTCCTTACCCGTAACGAGCACTGAGCCTGGTGGCCACCACTAGCCAGCCAACACTGTGCAGGGAGGACTGCAAGGCGGGGCTGTAACTGCCCCCAGGAGCACTTGCTCATCCAAGGGCGGGGGGTGCAGGGAGCCCATCGTGGAGGTGAAACTCGGCCGCTGGACCCAGAAGTCAGAGCTCAATCGTGGGCATTTCCAGAGCACAGACAGTTCCAGGGACTGTTGTATTTGCAGGTCTCTCATTCTTGAGGGAGTCGTGTCTCTACGATCTCTCTTGCTAGAAACTCCTGGAGTCAGGGCCCCCATCCCGGTCATCCGGTTTATTACTTCTTAGGACAGAGCTGACTCGACAAGGGGGCTCAGCAATGCTACCTGAATTAACACAGATGCGATTCAGTGTTAGAGACTTCGGTCGCGGGAAGATTCACACACACACACACACACACACACACGCACGCACCTTGATAGAATGGGAAGACTGTTGAAGACTGAAATCGCCCTGCTGCTGAGAAGGCTGTTGTCCATCCCCTTCTCCTCCTGTCCTGCAGGGGAAAATGTTACTTGAAATCGGCGGCTGCCTTGGTCAGATATACTGTGATGCTCGGGGACGCCTTCACTCTTGGCTGCCCACCGGAGTGACCAGGGTAAGAGCACCAACCCGCTGTCCGCGGAGGACAGCCAGGACAAGGGGCCCTCATGGGGGTCGGGCGGGGGCCCTGAGAACCCTCAGAGTCAAGGCCTCCCCGGCAGGCAGTGAACAGCCGCCCCCAGGACAGTCAGCTGGGCCAGGGGTGAGGAGGCCCAGCTCTCCCAGGCCCTGCCTGCCTGGGAAGTCGGTTTCAAACTGAGACCCGCTCCTCCTAGCTGTGGAGACGGACTTTGAGCTCTCAGATGGATGACTTTCAATAGAGACTCCATTCAAGCAGCTGTGAAGACAGCTGTCAGGGTGTGAAGGGGGCGGTCAGACTCCCCTTCCCGAGACACCTCTGCCCTGCCTGCCTTCCGCTGTTGGGGTCTAACGGAACGTGATGGGTGAGTCTGTCTTATCGCCGTTCCTGGGAAACCCCAGGGCGGGAAGCCCTCTGGCCAGGAGGTGACGTTTTCAATGAAAGGTGTGTGGATGGCAGAGGGTTCCCTGGCTGGCAGGCCCACGCGCCTGAGGCCTCTGGAAATGCAGCGGTGAGGTGAGAGGTCAGGGATGGAAAGTTAGAACATGGGATAGAGGTCAGGGCTGGAAAGAAGGAACACGGCCGTTGCCGTCCCAGGGACTGAGCAAGTCTGAGCCGCGGGGTCCCTCCAAGGCCACAGAAAGCGGTGCCCGTGGGCCTCGTGATGGAGCGAATGAACAGCAGTAGGAGCGTGAGGGCCGTCGGCTCTCACAAGGAAACAGGACTTCAGTCCTGCAGCCACAGGAGCCGAGTTTAGCCAAAGATCGTCTGATGGATGAGGACGCCCAAGCCCCAGATGAGAACACAGCCAGGCTGGCAGACTGGTTTCCGCTTTCTGAGACCCCCAGTCAAGCTCACGCAGGTGGCTGACCTGCAGAACTGTGAGACCGTAAACTTAGGCTTATGTCACCAAGTCTGTGGTGCTTTGTTGCAGTAACAACCCCACCCAATGAAAACATCCACCTTTGAAGCCTGGAGGCAGATGCTCACTGCTTACGTCATGTGTCAGTCAGCAGTTACCACGGTGATACTCTAACAAAGCTTCCGCAGTGCAGAGGCTTAAACGGCAGCCCTGCCCCTCACCCATTCCCCTGCAGGTCAGCTGGCACAGCGGCGCTGTTCTCAGCCTGGCTGGCTGTGTCCGGCCAGGTGTGGCTTCACTACGCAAGGGAAGAGCTGTGAACTCTCCCAGCAACTCTGGAGACAGGCTCCAGGGTGGCCCCAGGCTGGAGCAGACCTGTTCTGAGGGATGGTGGCCTGGTCGGCATCACCAGTCCCCTGGGAGGACGGCTAACCCAGCCTCTGAGCCACGGAGTCTGGAGAGGATGCGCATCAGCCGTGTTGGGGTGCTGCAGACGATGGGGAGGTGGGGAGGGTCAGGAGGGAAGATGCAGACCACGGGGCAGGCCACGATGCCCCTGTGAAGTCACACGTGGGTTTACGAACGCAGGGAGGGTCAGCTCCCCTCGCCACCGCGTTGCTCAGGGGTCAGCTGCCCTTTTCTCTGTTCCTCCTGCCGCGCACATGCGCTCAGTTGCCTGTCGTGTCCAGCTCTCTGTGACCATGGACTGTAGCTGCCAGGCCCCTCTGTCCGTGGGATTCTCCAGGCAAGAATACTGGAGAGGGCGCCATTTCCTTCTCCAGGGGATCGTCCCGACCCAGGGATCAAACCGGCATCTACTGTGTCTCCTGCATTGGCATGTGGATTCTTTACACACTGGGCCATCAGGGAAGCCCCCATGGGGGCTGCACAGGCAGCCAGAACACCCCCCTCAGCCGGTAGTAATGAGCGAGGGGTAGACAGAGGCTGAGGGTACACCGGACATCTGGCAGTGCCCCGCCTGGCAGTGATGAGGCGATACCTTCCTCTTTCCTTGCCAGAGCAGTCAGAGGAAGCCAGCTAAACAGAGAGTTTAAGTGAGGTTCAGTCTCTTGTGATATAGTAACCAAAAGGTCCAGGTTGCCATCGAAAATCACTTGTTATAGCAAAAACCAGGAATATCTCAAGCTCAATGGAAAAAAACAAAAAAGAAAATCAAGAGGTTCTAACAATGGGATGATGAGATGTTAAAATTGATAGAGATTTTAAAATAGTCATCATCAGAGTGCTTCAATAAGCAATTACAAATATACTTGAAACAAATGAAAAAATAGAAAGTATCAGAAAATAAATAGAAGGTTTTAGAAAAGGAAGATATAAAGAAGAAATGGAAATTTAAGAAATGAAAATACAATAACCAAAATAAAAAGCTCAGTGGACTGGCTTTATATATGGCAGAATGCAGGACTCAGATGAAAGAATCAGTGAATTCAATCTAAACAACAAAGAAAATAGATTTTAAAAAATAAACAGAGCCTCGGGGACATGTGGAATTATAACTGAAGATCAAACATTTGTGTTACTAGAGTCCCCAAGGGGAGGGTGATGAGAACAGGGCTGGGAAAGTACTTGGCAAAAGACATTAACTTACAGAGTCAACAAAGTGAGTAAACCCCAAACAAAATAAACCCAAAGAAATGCACGCCAAGGCACGCCACAGTCAAACCTCTGAAAACTCAAGACAAAGAGAAGCACGCTGCAAGCAGGAACAGAGATAAGACACCCCACATCTGTGCGTTCAGATGCTCAGTCGTGTCCGACTCTGCAGTCCCCTCGGCTGCAGCCCGCCAGGCTCCTCTGTCCATGGGATTCTCCAGGCAAGAATCCTGGAGTGGGCCACCAACCTCCTCCTCCAGGGCACCTTCCCAACTCAGGGAGTGAACCACTGTCTTTGGCATCTCCCACATTGGCAGGTGGATTTTTTACCACTAGCACCACCTGGGAAGCCATTGCATATAGAGGAAAAGTAATTTTAATGACAATGGATTTATCATCAGAAACCACAGAAGCCAGAATGAAAGCAGCAAAAATTATTTTAAGTGTTGAAAGAAAAGAACTGTCAACCCAGGATCCTACATTCAGATAAAAAAAAAAAAATGTCCTTCAGGAATAAAAGAGAGATGAAGACTTTCTCAGATGAAAGACAACTCAGACTTTCTTGCTGGTTGACCTAACTCTCCAAAAAAGGCTAGAGAATGTTCTTTAAACAAGAAAGAAACAGTAAGAGTGGTAACTTTGGAACATCAAAGAGATAAACAGAAACACAATAGTTAAGTGAAAATGGAATTCAAAATAGTGTTTAAGTCCCAGAAAACAAAAGTCCAAATCTAGACAGCATCACAGGTGAATTCTACAAAACATTTAAAGAAGAGTTAACACCTATCCTTCTCAAACTATTCCAAAAAAATTGAAGCAGAAGGAATGCTTCTGAACTCACTCTATGAAGCCAGCATCACCCTGATACTAAAACCAGACAAAGATTCCATAAAGAAAGAAAATTACAGGCCAATAACACTGTTGAACATAGATATAAAAATTCTCAACAAAATACTAGCAAACTGAAATAAAAAATACATGGAATGGATCATACACTATGATCAGGTAGGATATGTCTAAGTTCCCTACATATAAACCTTCAAGTTTTGAACTTGCAAAGATGGAAACAAGCGCTCACAGATCCCATCACATGTCAGTTCACGTGTCTGACGTGCCCTGTCACGTGTGTGCATCCCCAGATGCTTGTGCTTTGGTGTACTTTATTGTGTAGCACTGTATAGAGAACAATGGTGCAGTATCTCTATTTCAACCCCAGGACGTCCAAAAGCAAGTGTAAGAGCAGCAGTGATATAGCTGGCACTGCTGTACTTTTCAAAGTAAAATACTTCATCCCAAAGAAAGGCAACTCCAAGGAATGTTCAAACTGCTGCCCAACTGCACTCATCTCACACACTAGCAAAGTAATGCTCAAAATTCTCCAAGCTAGGCTTCAACAGTGCATGAACCAAGACCTTCCAGGTGTTCATTGGACTTAGAAAAGGCAGAGGAACCAGAGGTCGAACTGCAACATCCATTGGATCATAGAAAAAGCAGGAGAATTCCAGAAAAACATCTACTTCTGCTTTATTTACTATGCCAAAGTCTTTGTGTGGATCACAACAAACTGTGGAAAATTCTTAAAGAGAGGAATACCAGACCTCCTGAGAAATCTGTATGCAGGTCAAGAAGTAACAGTTAGAACTGGATGTGGAACAATGGACTGGTTCCACGTCAGGAAAGGAGTATGTCAAGGCTGTATATTGTCACCCTGCTTATTTAACTTATATGCAGAGTACATCATGAGAAATGCCAGGCTGGATGAAGCACAAGCTGGAATCAAGATTTCAGGGAGAACTATCAATAACCTCAGATATGCAGACAACACCACCCTTATGTCAGAAATGGAAGAGGAACTAAAGAGGCTCTTGATGAAAGTGAAAGAGGAGAGTGAAAAAGCTGGCTTAAAACTCAACATTCAAAAAATGAATATCTCGGCATCTGGTTCCATCACTTCATGGCAACTAGATGGGGAAACAATGGAAACAGTGACAGACTTTCTTTTCTTCAGCTCCAAAATCACTGTAGATGGTGACTGTAGTCATGAAATTAAAAGATGCTTGCTCCTTAGAAGAAAAGCTATGACCAACCTACGTAGCATGTTAAAAAGCAGAGACATCACTTTGCTGGGAAAGTCCATCTAGTCAAAGCTATGGTATTCCCAGTAGTCATGCATGGATGTGAGAGTTGGACCATAAAGAAAGCTGAGCGCTGAAGGATTGATGCTTTTGAACTGTGGTGTTGGAGAAGACTCTTGAGAGTCCCTTGGACTGCAAGGAGATCCAACCAGTCCATCCTTGAGGAGATCAGTCCTGAATGTTCATCTGAAGGACTGATGCTGAAGCTGCAATACTTTGGCCACCTGATGCGAAAAACTGACTCATTGGAAAAGACCCTGATGCTGGGAAAGATTGAAGGCGGGAGGAGAAGGGGACGACAGAGGATGAGATGGTTGGAAGGCACCACTGACTCGATGGACATGAGTCTGAGCAAACTCCAGGAGCTGGTGATGGACAGGGAGGCCTGGCATGCCGCAGTCCATGAGGTCGCAAAGAGTCGGACACAACTGAGCAACTGAACTGATTGTACTTTTCAAGGTACTGTACTGGAATATCAAATATGTTTTACTTTCTGTGTTTTTTTTTTCATTTATTTTTATCAGTTGGAGGCTAATTACTTTACAATATTGTAGTGGGTTTTGTCATACACTGACATGAATCAGCCTTGGAGTTACATGTATTCCCCATCCTGATCCCCCCTCCCACCTCTCCACCCGATTCCTCTGGGTCTTCCCAGTGCACCAGGCCCGAGCACTTGTCTCATGCATCCAACCTGGGCTGGTGATCTGTTTCACTATAGATAATATACATGTTTCAATGCTGTTCTGTGTTTTTAATGCCTTGTTTGTGTGAAAAGTAGTACAAACTTATTACAGTACAATACTATATATACTATATAGCTGAGTGTGTTAGTTGGGTACCTAGGCTAACTTTGTTGGACTTACACACAGATTGGACTTACAAGCAGGTTCTCAGAACAGAAGTCATTCGTATTGAGGGGGCTTACTGTATACCCACAATCCACACACCACATTAACAAGTTGAAGAATAAAAATCATCTAGTCATCTCAATAGGTGCAGAAAAAGCTTTTGACATAATTCAGCTTTAACTTGCCATAAAAACTCTCAACCAAGTGGAAAAAGAGGGAACATATCTCAACATTTTTAAAAGGCCATATATGACAAACCTACAGCCAACATTATACTCAATAGTAAAAAGCTGAAAGCATTTTCTAAGACGTTTAGTGTCCTGTCTAAGACCAGGACATGACTAGTATGCCGAAGTATGCCCATTCTCAACCCTTATTCAACATAGCATTGGAATTCCTAGTCACAGTAATCAGGCAATAAAAAAATAATAATACAAATCTGAAGAAAGGCAAAACTGTCACTGTTGGACAATGACATGATACTAAACAGAGAGAAAATTCTAAAGACACTATGAAAAACATCTGAAATTAATAAATGAATTTAGCAAAATTGCAGGATAAAAAATTAATACACAGAAATATCTTGTGTTTTTATACACTAAAAACGAACCATCAGAAAGTGATATTAAGAAACAACCTAATTTATATTTGCACCAAAAAGAATAAAATATATCAGAATAAATCTAACCAAGGAGGTAAAGGACTCTGAAAGCTATAAGATATTGATGAAAGAAATTGAAGATGATACAAATGGAAAGATATATTGTGCTCATGCATTGGAAAAATTAATATTCTTAAAATGGCCATACTACCCAAGGCAATCCACAGATTCAGATCAATCCCTATCAAAACACCAATGGCATTTTTCACAGAACTAGAACAAATAATTCTAATATTTATATGGAAACACAAATGATCCCCAATAGCCAAAACAGTCTTGAGAAAGAAGCAGCTGGAGGTATCATACCCCTGTCCTGATTTCAAACTATCCTACAAAGCTACAGAAATTAAAGCAGCGCGCCTGTCATTAAAAACAAACACAGGGGTCGGTGGTACTTCAGGGAGAGTCCAGAAATAAACGCACACAGTTACGGGGAAGGTGACCCAGCGGGGTTCCCAGGGTGGGGAGCCCGGTGGCAGGGCAGGGCGCGGCCCCGGCTGGTGGGAAGGCCCGGGGCCCTGCCCGGTCGCCGCGGGCGTCCCACCCCTGATGCTGCCCACAGCTGGGCGAGATGTCGCCACGATGTCGTCACGGAGGAAGACGGGCAGAGCGGGCCTGGGCTCTGCGTGCTGTTCACCACCGCACGGGAACCCACGCTGACTCAACATAAACGGCCCGGTTAAGAAGCCGTGAGGATCGGCGCTGTTTCCTGCGCGCCTGCGGTGTGCCTTCCGGTTCCCACCAGAGCCCCGCGGGGTGGACGCGCTTGTTCTGTGTTAGAGGAGGACAGCAAGCCTGCGCAGGGGCAGACAGCTCCGGGGGCTCCAGCCTGGGGCGTGATTGCAGCAGAGGGAGCGAGCCGGCCCTCAGGCCCCCAGCCCCGCCCCGCAGGCCCTTCAGTCTGGGCCCCGCGCGGGTGGTGCCCTCCCTCCCGGCCGCTGCTGGGCCCTTGCTGCCCACTGCATCCAGAGCCCACAGCCTCCTCTCACTGGGGCAGAGCCACTCCTGCCCACCCACGGTGCTCAGCACCCACGGGGCAAGTGCCCTCCCTGGAGTGACCTGGCCACGGGCCCCGCCTGAGCCCGCCTGCGGGATGGGCCAGAGGACCAGCTCCCAGGGGGCGGCTTCAGGTACGGGGGATCGGCGGGAAGACACGGGCTTGCCTTGCAGGCCTGAGCCCCGAGGCCTGTGGGGCTGCACGACGCACACTCAGGCCTCCCCCGCCGACACCCTGCTGTCCCGCCTGGCTCCCAGGTACAGCCCAGTCCTTGTCCATTTGTGAGAGATGTACCCGGAGATGAGCTCCCAGGAGCTTCTGGGCACTGCTCATGCCCAGCACCGCTGAGTCCGGGAGTGTCCCAGGACAGCCATAACAAATCGCCCCAAACTGGGTGCCTGAAAGCAACAGGAATTTGCTCCCTGGGGGAACAGCTCTGGGGGCCGGAAGGCAGAAATCAGTACCACCAGGCTAAAGCCAGGTGCCAGCGAGGCCGAGGCACCTGGGGGCTCGGGGGGAAGGGGCACGGCTTGTTCCTTGCTCGCCCCGGGGGCCGGGCTCCCTTGGCTCCAGGCCGCCCCCTCTGATCTCAGCATACGCACTCAGATGGCCTCCTCCTCCTCTCTGCAAAACACCTCCTTTCTGCCTCCCTCCTCTAAGGAGAGGCGGCCGTGTTTAGGCCTTGTCCTGACAGTCCAGGATAACTTAACCTTTCCAGGTCTTTGACTCAAAACTGTGCAAGCACCCTTGTCCCTTCTAAGGCACGACGACAGGCTCCAGGGTTGGGACCTGACGTCCTCGGGGCAGCCGTGAGGCAGCCGTCACGCTCCCCAGTCCACAGCTCCAGCCAGACCCCATCCCCTCCAAACAGGACCCGGACACCTGTCCTGTCTTAGTCTGAACACATCATTCTTGTCCTAAACCTGAACCGCCAGGGATGTCTGAACTACGGCTGAGCCTCCCGCCCTGTCGTACACGCTGGCACCTGGACATCACCCTCACCCCCACCCCTTCCTCCTCCACCTTTGTGCTGACCGGGCCCCAGGCCCATCCAGCTTGCCCGGAGACCTCTGGTGCCCCTGTGGGTTTGAGGTCAGCTGGGGTCACGCCTCGCCTTCGTTCACTGACCGGCGAGCGCCTGGTGCTGCCATGGGTGCTGTGTCCCCTCAGCCTCCCTGCCAAGGCTCCTTGACTCAGGTCCCTTCTCTCTGAAATGCCAGTGGTCCCCAGACCTCTATCACCCACCCGCACCTCACCCGCTTCCGTCCAGGCAACTCCATTCACAGCCACCTCCAAAGTGCTCTCTGACCCCTGAGACTTGAGCCCTGGCCCAGCGACCACCACGGGCCCACCAGCACCTTTCACCCTGGACATGACCACTCGTCACCTGGTGCCTCCAGGCCTAACACCTCCGTCCCCATCACAGGCCTGCTTCTCCTTCTATTATTTTTAAAACACTGAAAAGCAGCCTCTTACAGATGAGACCTCAACAGGCTGTTACAGTCTCGGGTCCTCCTCTCTGCTTGGAGTCTGTCTGTCTTCTCTGCTGGAATATGTCCTGTGACGGGGAGGGGGGTGACTCTGTGTCTTGGCCCCCATGGTTGTTCCCCAGTCTAATACGTTGGCGTGGCATGTGGTAGGCACTTAATAATATCCACTGCCTGGCTTTTTGTTTAATGTTTTGTGGGCGTCTTGATAACTAATGTATCTTAATGCTCTGATGTTACCCGATTCTGTGTCATGCGGACGTGCCTGCCGCGTACTGACGGACGCACAGACGCTGCGCGCTCTTCTGTGTCACACACAGCTTCAGGGAACCCCTGGTGCCCGAGTCTCTGGCTGCAGCACTGCTGCTTTCTGCAAGCTTGGTTTCTAGGAAGGCAGTGACCAGCCTGAAGCGCTTTGGGTTCCGATCAGGAGCAGCTTTTTCACTAGCTTCGCCCAGGGTGGGAAGAGCTGGCTGCCTGGCCTGAGCCGCTGACTGTTCCAGCCTTGGCCTGTCCTTCCTTCTGTCCCAGGAGCAGGTCTGTCCCAGCGGGAGGATGAGGCGCCCGGGGTCCCCGTTGTGCTCGGCCTGAGCAACGCCTGGCCATGTGGGCTCTTGGGGCACGCGTCCAAGGTCCTGCGGCTGACCCCTTAGCCCTCACAAGAATCCCAGGCCATTGCTCTGACAGCGAGCTCAGGCCTCCCAGGTGACCAGCAGGCCTGGACACAGGCTGCGCGCGGTGCGGCAGGACCCAGGGGTGCGGGCCGCTTCTGCCCTCTCGGGAGCCCATTGCCTCTCCTTCACGCCCCGTGTCCAGCAGCCCTGGGCCCAGGTTTCTGTGGCCCCGAGGTCTGTCCCCAAGCCCATGGCTAGGCTACTGAGTGTTTTTATAAATTGAGATAAAATTTAGGTAACCTAAAACCAGCCATTTTAACCATTTAAAGCACACAATTCAGTAGCTTTTAGTGCAAGTCAAAGAAAGTTCAAACTCCCGCACAACTGCATTTCCCATGCAAGCAAGGTAATGCTCAAAAACCCTGCAAGCTAGGATTCAACAGTACGTGAACCAAGATCTTCTAAATGTACAAGCTGAATTTAGAAAAGGCAGAGAAAGCAGAGATCAAATTGCCAACATCTGTTGGATCATAGAAGAAGCAAGGGAATTCCAAATAAACATCTACTTCTGCTTTATGGACTACGCTAAATACTTTGTGTGGATCACAGCAAACTGTGGAAACTTCTTAAAGAGAGGAATACCAGACCACCTTACCTGCCTCCTGAGAAATCTGTATGCAGGTCAAGAAGCAACAGTTTGAACTGGAACATGGAACAATGGACTGGTTCCAAGTCGGGAAAGGAGTACGTCAAGGCAGTATATTATCACCCTGCTTATTTAACTTCTATGCAGAGTACATCATGAGAAATGCCGGGCTGGAGGGAAGCACAAGCTGGAATCAATTGCTGGGGGAAATATCAATAACCTCAGATGATACCACCCTTATGGCAGAAAGCAAAGAGGAACTAAAGAGCCTTTTGATGAAAGTGAAAGAAGAGAGTGAAAAAGCTGGCTTAAAACTCAACATTTCATAACACTAAGATCATGGCATCTGGTCCCATCACTTCATGGCCAATAGATGGGGTAAATGTAGAAACAGTGCAGATTTTATTTTCTTGAACTCCAAAATCACTGTGGACAGTGACTGAAGCCATGACATTAAAAGACATGCTCCCTGGAAGAAAAGTTATGACAAACCCAGACAGCGTATTAAAAAGCAGAGACATAACTTTGCCAACAAAGTTCTATCTAGTCAAAGCTATGGTTTTTCCAGTAGTCATGTATGGATGTGAGAGCTGGACCATAAAGAAAGCTGAGCCCTGAAGAACTGATGCTTTTGAACTGTGGTGTTGGAGAAGACTCTTGAGAGTCCCTTGGACAGTAAGGAGATCAAACTAGTCAATCCTAAAGGAAATTAACCCTGAAAATTCACTGGAAGGGCTGACGCTAAACCTGAAGCTCCAATACTTTGGCCACCTGATGTGAAAAACTGGCTCATTGGGAAAGACCCTGATGCTGGGAAAGGTCGAAGGTGGGAGGAGAAGGGGATGACAGAGGATGAGATGGTTGGATGGCATCACCGACGCAATGGACATGGGTCTGAGAGAACTCTGGGAGATAGTGAAGGATGGGTGAGCCTGGCCTGCTGCAGTCCATGGGGTTGCAAGGAGTTGGACACAACTTAGCAATTGAACAACAAAAAGTGTATTCACAAGCGTTGTACCCCACTCCCTCTATCCAGTTCTAGAGCGTTTTCAAGCCCCGGGAGGAAACCCTGCACCCATAAAGCACTGCCCCCCAACCCCCATGATAGTAATTACACGGGAGGCCATCAGATGGTGGCTCTGATGCCAGGCACCCCAGGAGCCATCCACCGCCTAAGCCAAGTCACCACAGGCCAACCTGAGAAGATGAGACCTGGAAACACAACCCATGAACAGGCAGCAAGTGTCTCCAAAGCGAGGCGGCTGGTTAAGCTGTGGCCAAACTCCCCTGCCTTCCAGGTCTTCCCTGTATAATCCCTTCTGCTCCTGTCAGGGCTCTGGGAGGGGGCGTTCCAACCACCTCCAGTCTCAAATCGATGGTTGTTCAGATGGACCCTTGAAAAGATGTGATGTGCGTCAGGCTCCCTCTGAACGCCCCCCGCCAGCCCGTGGTCCTCATCAGTCTGCTGTTTGCATCTGTGGACCTGCAGCCCTGGACACTTGGTGCGAACGAGGCCGCGTAAGGCGTGGCCGTCGGTCCAGCTCCTTGCCCTTTGTACCGCAGATTTGCAGGTCGTCCAGGCTGGGGCGGGGAGGGGCCCCGGCCTATTGATGGCTGAGGACTATTCCAGGGTACGAATTGGGCCCCGACCTGTGAGGGCCACGCCCCGCCCCTGCTCCTGACCGCCCTCAGCTCAGGAGCTCAGCCCAGGCCTGCGGTCCTCGGGCGGCCCTGGTCCTAGTGCAGCGCAGAGGTCCAGGGAGGCCAAAGAGGAAGCCTCTTCTAGACCCACCAAGAGGCCTCCCAAGCACCTCCGAGCAGCGCCCGAGGACCGTGCGCCACCGCCCCCTGTGGGGAGGTGGGGGTTACAGCCGTCATCCCAGAGCCCACGTGTTTGTCCCCCTGGTGAGTCCGGGTCCCCCCCCTCCAGGGGCCCGGCCTCTTCCTGTGGCCCTGAGCAGAAAGGCTCCCTTCGCCTGGGCACAGGGAGAGAGGACGGGCTTTCCTGTTCGGAAGTGGTGGCCACAGGTCAGGGCCGAGACCCCCCAGCAGCCCCCGGCCTGGCAGAGGAGAGGCCAGCTGCCCCGGCCGTCCTGAAGGGCGTGATGGGCCCTGCTGGCCCCGACTCAGGCTCTCTGGCCCGGGCTGGGTTCCCAGGCCAGGGCCGGCCTCCAGACGCCCATGGCAGGCACTCTCGGGCCAGGGGACACAGCTGCCCTTAAAGTGTGCGGGGATCCCCTCCTCCGTCTGCCCTTCGGCCAGGCTGGGCCTCCACGGTGAGGCGAGGCATCCAGCCTGCACTGAAGTCCCGGGGGGTGACCCGGATGGAAGGAGCAACGTGGGGCCAGGGGGAGAGCAAAGCTGGTCTCCAGGCCCTGGTGGCCCAGGTGATGGGTCAGTGCAGCAGAGAGGTCCAGGGATGCCAAAGAGGAAGCCTCTTCTAGACCCACCAAGCGGCCTCCCAATACACCTACAAGCGCGTGCCCGAGCACCGTGCACCCCTACCTGGCCTCTGGTCCCCCAGGCTCTGCCAGTGCCCGTCAGACCACTGCAGACGCGGAGCTCAGTGCCCGGGTTCCCGGGAGGAGAATGGAAGCAGCTATGAGGACAAGGATGCTAACGTCAGATGCTCAGGCCATTCCCACAGGAGCCGCCCTGTTCCGCTGTTTGCCTTGTGGTGGGGAGCCCAGAAGGAGGGGCGCACAAGTCAGTGGACAGATACGAGATCTGGACAATGAAGGTGCTCAGTCGTGTCCAACTCTTTGTGACCCCATGGACTGTAGCCCACCAGGCTCCTCTGTCCATGGGATTCTCCAGGCAAGAATAGTGGACTGGGTTGCCATTTCCTTCTCCAGGGTATCTTCCTGACCCAGGGATCGAACCCGGGTCCCCTGCACTGCAGGCAGACACTTTACCATCTGAGCCACCTGAGGTCTGGGGTCTTGTTCTAAAGTCTGATTTCACGTGAACCAGATTCCACCTCCACCAGCGTGATGCCAGGATCTGAGGCCTTGGGGGCCCAGAGCCAGCCGGGATCAGGGCTCGCTGGCCTGAGCTGCAACTTCCCCCGGGACCTTGGCAGTGCCAACATCAGGTACCAGTGGTAACTGTCACAGCTCCAATCCTGCCACCTGATGGCACCTTCCCTCTGAAACATCCCTGACTTCACAGCTGCTCACAGCCCATGTCATGGGCTTGACCACGTGGTCTGAGCTCCTCCTGGGTAGCATGCTTTGTTCTTCCGGCATGGCTGGTCTGGCACCCGTCCCAACTAGGGCCCTGGGCTGCTGACTCATCCTGGTTGAGCAGGAGAATGTGCTGCGGGCAGCAAGGGAACAGAGTGTGCGGGTGCTGTGGTGAAAGCCAGGGCCCCCTGCCATGGGAGACCTCCATACGGATACAAAATCAGTGCTGCCTTAGGCTTTGCAACTCTCCTTTTACCACAAAGAGTACCTCCTCTCTCCTACACAAGGCAATCTACAGATTCAACGCAATCCCTATCAAATTACCAGTGGCAGTTTTCACAGAACTAGACCAATTTTTTTTAAACAATTTGTATGGAGACACAGAAGTCCCTGAATGGTCAAAGCAATCTTGAGACAGAAAAATGAGCTGGAGGAATCCATTACCCTGGCCCCACACTATGCGGCAAAGTTACAGCATCAAAACAGTATGGCGCTGGCACAAAACAGACATCTATTCATAGATCAATGGGACAGGATAGAAAGCCAGAAATAAACCCACACATCTATGGGCAATTAGTCTATGAAAAGGGAGGCAAGACTGTATAATGGAGAAAAGACAGTCTCTTCAATAAGTAGTGCTAGGAAAACTGGACAGCTACATGTAAAATAATGAAATTAGAACATTAACACCATGCACAAAAATAAAATCAAAACGGATTAAAGACCTCAGTGTAAGACTGGATACTATAAAACTTTAAGGGAAAAGATGCGCAGAACAACTCTTTGAGATAAATTATGGCAACATCTTTTTGATCTGTCTCCTAGAGTAATGGAAATAAAGACAAAGTAAATAAATAGGACCTAATTAAACTCAAAATCTTTTGCAAAGCAAAGGACACCATATACTAGATGAAAAGACAATGGGAGAAAATATTTGCAAATGATGCGACTGACAAGGAATTAACTTTCAAAATTTACAAACAGCTCATGCAGCTCAACATAAAAAATAAAATAAAAATTAAAAAATGAGCAGAAGACCTCTATAGACATTTCTCTAAAGAAAACATACAGATTGCCAACAGACAGTTGGAAAGAGGCCCAGCATCACTAAATTATTAGAGAAACCCAAGTCAAAACTACATGAGATATGACCTCACACCAGTCGGAATGACCATGATCAGAAAGTCTAAAACCAGTAAATGCTGGAAAGGGTGTGGAGAAGAGGGAACCCTCCTACACTATTGGTGAAAGAAAGTGAAAGTTAAAGTCGCTTAGTCGTGTCTGACTCTTTGCAACCCCATGGACTGTAGCCTGTCAGGCTCCTCTCTCCATGGAATTCTCTAGGCAATTCTACTGGAATAGGTAGTCATTCCCTTCTTCAGGGTATCTTCTCAATCCAGGGATCAAACCCAGGTCTCCCATATTGCAGGCAGATTCTTTACCAGCTGAGCTACCAGGGAAGTCCACACTATTGATGGGAATGCAAATTGCTATAGCCGCTGTGGAGAACAATACAGAAGTTCCTTTAAAAACTAAAAATAGAACTGCCATTTGATACAGCAGTCCCACTCCTGGTATATATCTGAGAAAACCATGTTTCAAAAGGATATAAGCACCCCAATGTTCATTGCAGCACTGTTTACAATAGCCAAGACATGGAAACAACTTCTGTCCATTGACTGAGGAATGAACAAAGGAGATGTGATACACAGACAATGGAATATCACTCAGCCGTTTGAAAGGATGGAATAATGCCGTTTGCAGCAACGTGGACAGATCTGGAGATTATCACACTGAGTGAAGTATGTCAGTTGGAGAAAGACAAACATATGATATCCTTTATATGCAGAATATTAAAAAAAGATACAAATGAACTTATTAACACAATAGAAACAGACTCACAGACTTAGAGAATAAACTTATGGTTAGCAGGGGGGAAGGGTAGTGGGCAGGGAGAGACTGGAGGTTGGGAATGAGATATACACACTGCTGTCTTTGAAACAGGTAACCAGTAAGGACCTATACGTATAGGTATAGCACAGAGAACCCTGCCCGATATTCTGTAATAACCTAAATGAGAAAAGGACTCGAAAAAGAATAGATACACGTATGTGTATAATTGAATCACTTTGCCGTATACCTGCAACCTGCATACTGTTAATCAAGTACATTCCAACATAAAATACTAATTTAAAAAATAATAAGTGAGTGAAAGAAATACCTCTTCCTCACCCCTCCCGGGAGCAGTCAGCCTAGCAGCCACCCACACCCAGGATGAGTCTGTTCACTCTGCTCAGACTCTCTCACAGTCAGAGTGGCTGTGGTCACCTTTCAGGCCCACCAACCCTGCTGGTCCTGTGAGATTCTGATTTCTCCGCCCAAAAGGAGACTCAGACTCGGTCCCAGTCTTGTGGAATTTCAGGATATCAAAGATTAACACATCTCTGCAGTGCTTAGAGAGGGAGGGGCGAGGCTAACCACAGGGGACTCAGCGAGAGACTCCCGTCAGTCACAGTGGGTCCCAGAACACAGCGGAGTCGAACTTTAAAGTCACGAGGAGCATGTTTTGGACTCAGAATCTGTCCTCAGCCAGACCAGCGATTACATTTGGGGACAGAGCTCCCAGATATGCAAATCTGGGAGAAGTAATCTGTTAATTCTCCTTTTGTGCCCTGTCTGAGATAGACGTGCTTGAGGATGCACTCCAAAAAGCCAACAACAGCAACAGCAGAAAGAATTCAAGAAAAAGAAGGAACTAGGATTCAAGGAAATAGTGGTGTTAACCCAAGTGTGCAACATGAAAATAAATTCTAGTCCGAGGGCCTGGAGAACAGCCAGTTCTAACCCACAGAAGGGAAGCTGGCTGACCTTCCTGCCGTGGCGAGGAAAGCATGCTTGTTCCATCGATGTGGGGAAAAAAAGGCAGCCAGCAATGCCAGGGTAAAGAGTTACCAATGAGTGTCATGGGCTCCGATGAAGCATCCTGACAAGATCTGGAGTGGTTGATAGCCTGTAAAAACCATACATCTGTTTCAACATGGGTCTTGGATCATCCCCCTGCCGGCAGCCGGGTTTAGTGGTATAGGAAAGGAATAGTATTTATAACATCATAATATATGTTACTGGCTTTAGAATTACAGAGTCAACACAGTGGCCGTTACAGGGGAGAGACTGATGACAGATTGAGGCCAGAGAGGAAGTGATACAAACCCTCCGCCATCGGTGTATTAAATCGCAACGCCTCGCTTCCTCCCCTCTTTTCCAGGCTTTAGTTTTCTCCATAGCTCTCACCACCACCTGCTACACTGCAGATTTTGCTTAGCAAGTTTGCTTATGGTTTGCCTCTCTCTACTTGGAAGTTAGCTATTGTCTGTATTGTTTGCCACCCAGTGGTGCCAGCATTAGCACGTGTTCACGACTTTTTGCGGAGAAAGGACAGCGGGACAGTGTAAATGTCAGAGCACCACTGACATAGGCGGGGGGGACAGTGTGGAGAGAGGGGGCCCCCCTTCTTCCTCTGACACAGAAGGGAGACGGGAGGGTGTGTCCAAGGCTGGGCCATGCATGGGAGTCGAAGCTATCTGTGAAAACACAGGAGGGCTATAAATAACATACCAAAATTTAGTGGAAGTGGAGGAAGTCAAAACGGCTTAAACTTCTCTTTCATACTGAGAAGTCAAATGGAAATTGTTTAAAATTGACAAGTGCAGGGGCAGAAGTGGAAGCATTTTATTTAGAATTACGGTGGTAACAAGATCTGAAAACATAAACTGTTAAAATGGTTCTCTCCTGAGAAAGGGAATGGGGCGGCAAACATTTCTTTTTCACTTCATATCTGTCTGTCTACACAGATTTAATATTTGTACTTTGTGTGTATTACTTTTATAATTTTTAAAAATGTGGGGGGAAAGCCATGGGCACAGACGTCAATGTCCTTGTTTCTTATAAAAATGTCTTCGCTTGTTCATGATTTAGTCTTATTCCCCTGGACTTTATAGAGGGTCCATATAAAAAACGGCCATCCGAAGGGTCTGAAAGCTGCAATGAGAGACATTCATGTCCATTATGTCACCTGGCATCCCTAAACGAGGATTCATGCCCCACGCCTCTCCTAGAATGTCTCACCGGAAGAAAGTTTGTCTCAACTAGGGAAAAATATCTACGATAGATACAGAAGACCGAAGAGCTGGCATTTTTAATAAAGAGAAACATTCTCAAGTTAATAAGAAAAATTCCTAAATATCTCAATAGAAAAAAAGAGGATAAAGAATATAAAGAAACCTTACCAAAGGAGAAATGAAAAACCATCGAATAAAACAGCAAATTAACTTTCTTACCCCTCAGCCAGGAGAACTGAAAAAGGAGGAGTGGCAAGAAGAGAAGGAGGAGGGGGAAGGGGGAAGGGGACCTGGGGAGGAGCGGGAGGGGAAGGGGACGTGGGGAGGAGGAGGTGGGAGGAGGGGGCGGGGACACAGGGAGGAGGGGGAGGGGGAGGGGACAAAGAGAGAGACAGGCAGTAATGGTGGGGTTGGTTTGGGGATCTTGCACCATTTTCCATGGGCCAACTGGAGGATGTGGTCAAAAGTCCAGTAGTTTAACTTCTAGGAACTGAGGCTAAGGAAATAATTGGTTAAGTGTGCAAAGATGTGTATCAGTCCAATGACAGGTGTTGGAGACTCTGCTGCCCGTGCAGTGTGTGGACAGAGGCAGAGACTGGAGTGACGAAGGAAGCCCAGGGCCCACTTAGAACCACCAGTGGCGGGGGGAGACAGGAAGGATGCTCCCCTGGAGCCTCCAGAGGGAGAGTGGGCCTGCCCACACCTGCTTCTGGACTCGGGCCTCCTGAGCTGGGGGAGGACACACTTCTGTTATTGGAAGCCACCAGCCTATGGCCCCGGGTCACATGTCCTGGAAGCCAAGTGTGATTCTCAACAACGGAAGAAGGGCCGACAGTCCTGGGCTGGACAAGGGCACCCAGCGTGGCAGCCGCCTCCCACGGGGTGCCTCCGGCTCTGGTCCACAGCAGCTGCCCCCTGTGTCACCGTGTCAGCCGGAACTCACAGGGTTCTTTGCCCAAAAGGAAGAAGGAGGAAGAACCCAGGGGTAGTCTGGTCAGTTTGATGTCTCCCCTCCCCTGTGCAGTCAGCAGTGTCCAGGAAAGTGTACCTGGTGGACCAGATGCGGCTTCGGGGACCACCTGGTAAGTGTCCTCAAAGGATGGAGGGCTTCCCAGTGAGCTAGACCCACGGGACTAGGACAAGTGCAGCAGACAGAGCAATGTGTAAGTGTTCAGTGTATCTTAAAATGGCGGGTCCTGCCTCTTTCTTTAAAAATAGGCCATATAGACTGGGAGAAAATATTTGGAAATGACGCAACTGACAAGAGACTCATTTCCAAAATATACAAACAGCTCATACAACTCAACAACAACAATGAAAAGTATACAAACAGCTCTTATACTCAAGAACAACAATGAAAAACACCCCAACTGAAAAATGGGCAGAAGACTTAAATACCCTTCTCCAGAGAAGACATACAGGAAGTTAAGAGGCACATGAGAAGATGCTCAACATCACTAATTGTTAGAGAAATGCAAGTAAAACTACAGTGAGGTACCACGTCACACCAGACAGAATGGCTATCAATTTTTAAAAATCTACAAATAACAAATGCTGGAGAGGGTGTGGAGAAAAGGCCACGGCCCTACACTGTTGGTGGGAATGCGAGTTGGTGCAGCCACTATGGAGAACAGTCTGGAGGTTCCTAAAAAAAACTAAAAATAGGGTTGCCATATGGCAACCCCACTCCTGGGCATGTGTGAGTGCATGCTAAGTTGCTGCATGTGTCTGACTCTGTGTGACCCCATGGACTGTAGCCCACCAGGCTCCTCTGTCCACGGATTCTCCAGGCAGAACATTGGAGTGGGTTGCCATGCTCTCCTCTAGAAGATCTTCCCAACCCAGGGATCAAACCATCACCTCCATGTCTTGTGCGTTGGGAGGTGGGTTCTTTACCACTGGTGCCACCTGGGAAGACACAAACTCTAATTTGAAAAGATATATGTACCCTTGTGTTCATAGAAGCACCATACACGACAGCCAAGACGTGAAAACAACCTACGTGTCCATCGACAGATGAATGGCTAAAGAAGATGTGGTACACACACACAGTGGAATAGTATGCAGCTATAAAAGATAAAACAATGCCTTTTATAGCACCATGGATGGATCTAGAGATTGCCATACTAAGTGAAGTCAGTCAAAGAACAAATATCATATGACATCACTGATGTTGAATCTAAAATGCAGCCCAAATAAACTCATCTATGAAACAGAAACAGATTCAGGGAACAAACTTGTGGTTGCCAAGGGGAAAGGAGGTGGCAGAGGGATGGACTGGGGTTAGCAGATGCAAACTCTTACACAGAGAATGCATAGACAACAAGCTCTTACTGCCGAGCACACGGAACTATATTCAACATCCTGGGATAAGCCGTAGTGGAAAAGAAGATGAAAAAGAATGTGTATATGTGTATAACTGAAGCATTTTGCCGTACAGCAGAAATCAACACAACCTTGTAAATCAACTGTAGTTCAATAAAATAATTTTTTTTTTAAAAAAAGGCCATAAGGAACTTGATACAATATTTGGAAAGTGATGGATTCCTTCTCAGCTCTGGTAAGAAAGAGCTAAAAATACAACAAGCCAGTGAATAAAACAAAAAAGGAGCAGACACACAGATCTAGAGAATAAACTAGTGGTCAGCAGCTTTTTAAAAGTAATAATAATATAGTATTAATATAAGCTACAAGGATATATTGTACAATGTGGGGAATAACTATATAATATAAACAACTATATTATATAAATAACACTTATATAAAAACTATAAATGGAGTATAACCTTTAAAAATGATGAATAACAATATTGTACACCTGTAAGTTAGATACTATTGTCTAGCAACTATACTTCAGTGAAAATAAAAGAGAAACACTAAACAGAATGAACCCGGCTCTGTCTAACCAGAGGCGCCAAGCATGCCGGAGCCGGGTGTCGCCTCTGGTACCTGAGGAGTCCTGGGCACCACTTGGCCAGACCTCCAGGCTCACATGTGGCACGCCGCTTTGACTTTTGCCATGGCCCTGCGAAGGTAAGTCGTGGGCCACTTCCTGGCAGGTGTTTTAAGGGCCAAAGTGCTAGAGTCAGTCACCATTTGCTTCCCCTTCCGGGCGGCTGAAGAGCTGGTGTAGAAGGAGATGGGCCAGCCCGGGACCCTCTCAGCTGTCTGGCTCGCCTAGACCCATTCATGAGCCAGAGATGACCTGGGTTACTCTACGCTGCCATGGTTGGGGAGCCTTTTGCTATTGCTTAGCTTATCCTCACAAACAACAGACACAAGCGGGACATCTATCAGGAGGAGAACCTAAGTCAGGCTGTAACCTGCTCAGAGGCCAGTGCCGCGTGGTGAGGGCACTCAGAGCGGCCGCCCCCTTGACTGTCCCAGAAGAGCCAGGCTGGTCGCTGAGCACCAGAGGCGAGGAATGCACGCTGGAGGGCCGAGCGTGGCACACAGCCTCGGCTGGGACCTCCACGCCAAGGGCACAGCGGCACAGCTCCACAAGGCCGGGCGAAAGCAAGGCACCCTAGGCGTGCTGGGGGCATGGAGCCCAGGGGTTGCGGGAACATAGGGTCCCCGTGAGGCGTACACACGAGAAGAAAGAAGGACGTCTGCACAGACAGGAATGCACTCACAAAATGGGATACATCCATACAGTGGGGTATTATTCAGCCATAAAAAGGAATGAAATCAGTCACAAGCTGGAATCAAGATAGGCGGGAGAAACATCAACAACCTCGGATATCCGAATGATACCCCTCTGACGGCAGAAAGAGGAGGAACTAAAGAGCCCCTTGATGAGGGTGAAGGAGGAGAGTGAAAGAGCCGGCTTAAAACTAAATATTAAAACAACTAAGATCGTGGCATCCCGCCCCATCACTTCACGGCAAACAGAAGGGGCAAAGGAGGAAGTAGTGACGGATTTCCTCTCCTTGGACTCTAAAAACACTGTGGGTGGTGTATCAGCCGTGAAATCAGAAGATGATTGCTTCTTGGCAGGAAAGCCATGACAAACCTAGACAATGTGTTGAAAAGCAGAGACATTACTCTGCCGACAAAGGTCCATGTAGTCAAGGTTGTGGTCTTCCCAGTGGTCACATACGGTTGTGAGAGCTGGACCATTAAGAAGGCAGAGCACCAAAGAATTGATGCCTTCAAACTGTGATGCTGAAGAAGGCTCCTGAGAGTCTTTTGGACAGCAAGGAGATCAAACCAGTCAATCTTAAAGGAAATCAACCCTGAATACTCATCGGAAGGACTGATGCTGAAGCTGAAACTCCAATATTTTGGTCATCTGATGCAAACAGTTGACTCACTGGAAAAGTCCCTGATGCTGGGAAAGGTTGAGGGCAGGAGGAGAAGGGGGCTTCAGAGGATGAGATGACTGGATGGCATCACCGACGCAATGGACATGAACTTGGGCAAGTTTCAGGAGATGGTAAGGGACAGGGAGGTTTGCTGTTCTGCAATTCACTGATATTCTCTTCCTGCTTTTTAATAAAGCAGGCAGCCACGTGGGCTTTGCTGCAGTGACTGCCCTCTGTGTGCCCATCAGGCTGGGAGAGCGAGGTCCTCAGAACCTCAGAAAGTGCTCGTGAGCTTCTGGAAAAATGCACGTACGATCTCCCAAATAACCTTGGCCAACTCGTCCAGTTTCTAGATGGCCTTGCAGTTGTTTGTGATGAAGCTGAACTGGGTTCCTTATCAATCCGTTCATTGTTGAAAGGTTCTGGGTATAAACCACGTCCTTGGAGGGGTAACTAAAAGATGTATTAGACAGGAAGGTCATCCCTTTTTCTTGGTGCAGGTAACTCAGACGCAGGCCTGGGGCTGGTGAGAACTCACCCTGTCGGTGGGCTGTGGTCCTCACTTCACGTGGGTCCAGGCTGGTGTCTTAGGTAAGAAGACTCACGAGGTCAGAGTGGAAAACAGCGCATGTGCTCATGTGCTGCCCTGGACAGCAGTGATGCCACTGTATACAGTTCCCAGCACGTGGCAGGCGTTTTAGGTGGGCCTCTTCAGGTTGCAAAAAAAAAAAAGATAAATTTACTCTTAACTTCTTGGGCTCCAAAATTACTACAGATGGTGACTGCAGCCATGAAATTAAAGCACACTTGCTGCTTGGAAGAAAAGTTATGACCAACCTAGACAGCATATTAAAAAGCAGAGCCATTACTTTGCAGACAAAGGTCCGTCTAGTCAAAGCTATGGTTTCTCCTGTGGTCATGTATGGATGTGAGAGTTGGACTATAAAGAAGGCTGAATGCCAAAGAATTGATGCTTTTGAACTGTGGTGTTGGAGGAGACTCTTGAGAGTCCCTTGGACTGCAAGGAGATCCAACCAGTCCATCCTAAAGGAGATCAGTCCTGAATGTTCATTGGAAGGACTGATGCTGAAGCTGAAATCACTGACACAATGGACATGAGTTTGAGCAAACTCTGGGAGTTGGTGATGGACAGGAGGCCTGGCATGCTTCAGTCCATGGGGTCACAAAGAGTTGGACACAACTGAGCGACTGACCTGACCTGAACTGACCTGAACTGAACTCTAGCTCAAACCCAAAGGAGGTGACAGCGCTGCTCTCAGGTGGGGGTTTGGTTGCAAGACTCCGACAGAGGCCGTTTACTGACGGGACACCAGGAGCTCCCGGAATTGGTAGGAGAAGGGGCACCAAGGATTCTCCAGACATCTCAGGGCAGGAGGCTGACAGTTGTTCGGGTGGTGAGGTCCGGGGGGTCTCCCATCCCGCACAGCTGGGCCCCAAGTGTCCCGGGTCCTGTGAGGGCGCCCCCTCCCACACTGAGGATGCCGGGGGTGCCAGCTAGTATACATGGCGGTCACTGCCCCAGGAGGACAGAAGGCTTGGTGGCCGGGCAAGAACTCCAGGCATTTCCGGGGTCCCCGGACCCCAGGGAAGCAGACTATGGAGCAGGAGGTGAGTGGCTGGTGAGTGAGCGAAGCTTCATCTGGATTTACAGCCGCTCCCCAGCGCTCACATCGCCACCTGAGCTCTGCCTCCGTCAGCTCAGCCTCGGCATCAGATTCTCACAGGAGTGTGAGCTCCAGCCCTAAAGTCAGGACAGTATATCCTGAGATTGCCCCCACCAGAATGGAGGCGCCCGAGAGATGTAACCGCCTGAATCACCCCCAAACCATCCCTCACCCCCAGTCCGTGGGAGACTCATCGTCCACGAAACTGGCCCCTGGTGCCAGAGATGGGGACGGCTGGGACATGGATGCAGAGCTTGGGGGCCGTGGTGGCGGCTCTCACTGGCTGTCGGGGCCCAGGGACAGGATTGGATCCCTGCCCCCCAGCGCAGAGGTGGGGCTCAGAGCCGGACGGGTAGTGAGGACCAATGTTGCCACGGTTTCGCCCCTGGGCTGGAGGCACAGGCTCACGCAGGCTGAACAGCGGCCCCTGCCCTGGCTGACCTGGAGTCAGGGAGGAGGTTCCCATCCACTCCTGGCCCTAAGGTCCCAGTCAGGGAGGCTCCCATCCACTCCTCGCCCTGAGGTCCCATCCTGGGCCCCTCATCACAGTTTCCTGGGCTGGGACCTCACACAGCAAACAGGTGACCAGTACTTTCTATGGGAAAAGATGCCATCAAGGTTCTTGATGGGACTTCCCTGGTGGCCCAGTGGTGAAGAATCCACCTTCCAATGTAGGGGACGCAGGTTTGATTCCTGGTTGGGGAGTTAAGGTCCCGCATGTCATGGGACAGCTAAGCCTGTGGGCCTCAACTAGAGAGCCTGCAGGCTGCAGGGAAGACCCAGGGAGGCCAAAAAATTAAGAATAGGTTCGTGAGAGGAGAGGCTTATCTTGAACCATCCGGGTGGCCCTAGATGCCGTCATGCCTCCTCCTAGAGGGACCCAGGGGGAGGTTTGGTTCAGATCACAGCACGGGGGGGAGGCATATGAGGACAGAGGCAGAGGCAGGAGTGTAGTGGCCACAGGCCAGGGATGCCAGGGACAGCCGGCCCCCCAGAAGCGGGACAAGGCCTCCTCCCCAGAGCCTGCGGAGGATCATGGCCCTGCAGGACCCTGAGTTTAAGCTCCAACCTCAGGGCTGTGAGAGAGTTACATTTCTGTTGATTTAAAATATACTTCAGGGCTTCCTTGGTGGTTCAGTGGTGAAGAATCCGCTTGCCCGTGCAGTAGGCACGGGTTTGATCCCTGGTCCGGGAAGACTCCACAGGCCGCAGAGCAGCTCAGTCTGCGTACAATGACCGAGCCTGAGCTCGGAGCCCGGAGCCCAGTGACAGAGTCCACAGGCGGCAACGGCTGAAGGCCGCGCCCTAGAGCCAGCGCTCGGCCACAGGAGAAGGCTCTGCAGCGAGAAGCCCGTGCGCCACAGCTCGGGAGCAGCCCTGTCCTCTGCAACTCGAGAGGGCCCTGGTGCAGCGAAGAAGACCCGGCAGCCACAGATACATACAGACATCTTTACAAAACCAAAAGAAGAACACTGACAGACAGTGAACATGTCAGGCAGAAGCAGAGGCAGGTGGTGCACGGGGCCCACCCCCGAGAGGCCGTCCAGGTTCACGGGTGCCCAGCTCCTTGCTGAGGCCGCGGGGCGGGCCCCAGTGCGGGGCAGGACCCACACGCGGGCCTTTCGGAAGCTTTCTGGCTCCAGAGTCGCTCCCGGGCCCCCGTCCAAGGGAGGGTCTCTCCGGCTCCCATCTCCCCTCCTACATTCTTCCTTAGACCCAGGGACCCGCAGTCTTGAGGATGGGACTCGGGGGCCCAGGCAGGAGGCACAGTGGTGCAGTGACAGTCAAGGTTTTGTTCTCTTCTCGAGCTGTTCCTGGGCCCGTCTGGACAGCCTGACCGAACCCCAGCAACTCGGGGCCTCCAAGGCCCCTCCATCTGGGGGGCAGCTTCAGCTGAGATCACCGTGTGAAGAGGGAGACTGGGCACCCTGGGGCGATCAGACAGCGCCACCTCCTGCGCAGGGCCTCGGGGCCGGCCAGTGGAGGCCACCAACCTCGGGTCACTGACCAGCCAGCGGGTGGAAAACAGCAGGGAGAACTGTGGCCAGAGCTCACCACCACATACCGACAGGGAGCCAAGCCCGGCCGCCTGCCCCCACGGCCCCTGCGAGGGCAGGACTGTCCTCAACGCGGGGACAAGACGGTGCGTGAGCCGGTGCCGGCCGGGGACATGCCGAGTGCACACGGGAGCCAGAGCCGGCCTCAGCCCCGCCCCGCCCTGCCTCCCTTGGAAAGCTGATGCTTATCAAAACAAGCGGTTCCTGCAAAGGCTTACGTTTTATACCTAGGCTCCTGTGTTCCAGCGATGCGGTGAGACCTTGGATTTGAGTGAAAACATCCCTTCAGAGGGAAGAATTATAAGGAAACCTTTTCCATTTTCCTGTCAAGTGCGTTAACCGCAGCCCGCTGCTGGGTTCAGGCCGCAGCCCTGGGGTTGGGGGTTGGGGGCAGGGGGCCGGGCCGGGAGGCCGCTGGGTCTGGGGGGCCTCCTGCCTTTCCTCCTCTCCAGACCCTGCCCCTGTCCTGTCCCTCCACCTCCTGGGCTGCGGGAGTCCCTCTCCCCTCCGTCGGTGTGATCAGCCCCACGCTGGGATCCATTGTCTCTCATGCTTGTTGACGACCAGAGCAGCTGAAACCGCAAGGGCAGGAGGTTGCAGCCCTGATGGATCAGAGGCCCAGAGGGTGGACGTGGGCCTGGAGCCGGGAGCTGGGTCCCCTGATGGCGTCACGCCGAGGATGCAGGTTGGGAGAGCTTGGCCCCTTGGTGAGGAGGGGGCACCTTGAAATCATCTGCCTTCCACCTCATCTTTTCTCCTTTCGAGGGGGTTTCAAGTTGGAACCATGGCTGATGTATTGCAGGATTCATCTGGGCCTTCCTGGGGTGGTTTAGGAATGACAGACCAGGATAGAATTTCGGAACCAGACGGTTCTCGTAAAACAAAATAATGGATTCCTCCCAAGTATGAGATATTGATTTAGCATCACCTAAGAAGTCATCCTAACACTCTGCGAAGAATATGTTTTCAGTTCTAAAATCTTCTAATGGATATGTCAATTTTAACTGATTTTTCCCCGTTAGGTCTAAATCTTTCCTTTGGATAGTGCCACGCGGCTGTCATGAGCGCTGATAATGTGACAAATGGGGTTAGGATACGCATTTCCATTTTCCAAATGAGCCTTTCTGGTGAGGCTGCGGCAGGCCTGCCTCCTTCCAGGCAAATGAGCCTGAAGGCTTAGGCGGCAATGGGAGTGGGGTGCCCAGTGTGGGCTGGGGCTCCGTCTCGGGAGCCGAGACCAGGCGAGCCCTCTTCCCCACGCGGTGTCAGCCACAGGCTGGCCTTGCCAGCCAGCTCAGGCCTAAGTGTCTGCTGACGACGCTGGGATTACGATCACTGCTGTGCAGACGAGGACTCTGCGGCCCAGAGACGGAACGGCTGTCCCCGGCCGAGGCTGCCAGCTTCCGCACGGGGTGCTCATCCCGCGCAGGTGCCCCTCTGGGCGTGTCTCTGTGATGAACCCCCTCAACCCTCCCCACAGGGCGCTGAGGGTCGTCTGGGTTCATAGATGAGGAAACCGAGGCATGGAGGGCTTCAGACGTTCATCTGAGGCCACGCAGCTGGAAAGTGGGTCGCTGGGTCCAGCCTCCAGCGATGAGAGGCGCAGACAGGACCCTTTTCAGGCAGAGGGCGGGTTCCAACCCGTCCTGCCCCCTTCCCTGGGGCAAGCCAGGCAGGTCAGCCGGGCTGGGCGAGGCTCTCTGCCCACCGTCTCGCAGGATCCTCGCTGAGGCCATGGGGGAAGGTGGCGTCAGCCCCCACACGTGGCTGGGCCCTCAGCCAACTTCGGTTCCCATGTGCTGTAGACGGGCATCAGGGGGCGAGGGGGTGCTGGGCTGGGCACCCCACGAGCAGACTCAGTGGCACGGTGGGGTGCCCCCTCGAGCCCTTCCGCGAATGTGCCGCGAGCAGCTTTACTTCTTTATTGATTTTGCTGCCTCGCTTTGCCAGGTCTTCCCCAGGACTTTACCATAATCATGCTTTCTAGTCAGGCTGATGATGTCTCCCTTAAGAGGTATTAATATAGGAATAAATTGTTCTTAAGGTGCATCTACTTATGAAATAAACCATAACAAGCGCACTGCAGTGTTCCACGGAGCATAGAACATCATAATACGTAGGAGACTCTTGGAGTTCACACTTTGTTTTGGCTTCCCCCAGTCAGTCTGCGAGGGGCAGGGTGCCTTTCTAGGACAACTTTGCCAGTCAGGAAAACCCGCCGATGCTTCATCTGAACGAGGTGGGGTGCTGGGCAGGAGCAGCCTGGGTGGTCAGTCGGGCCCTCAGGAGCCGTCTGCAGAGGAAGAGGGTACAGAGCATCTTTGAGATCTTCATCCCCCTGGCCCATTGGAGAGTTCACTGCGGAACCCCGAAACCCCTGCTTCAGGAGGACATCCCTGCGTGGGAAGCTCTCGTCTTTAACGGTAGGTGTCAAATGCATCGCCATATCTAAATATTCATCATTAAGTGTTTAACATCTGTTCTAAATAGCACTGTGAAATGCAAACGAGAGCAGCTGTGTTATATCTTAATACAAAATTGATTAAATCTGTTGCCCCAAACTTCCCAACCTCGTTGCAAAGCTGTGTACTCTCTGCTCACCACCATAGATGTGTCAGAACTGGGCTGCCTCTTCTGGAAGTCAGTGGGCACGCAGGGAGGATGGTGGGGTTGGGGGGACCGGACACCATCCCCTGGGATGATGGGAAATGAGGCTCTGCCCGCTTTGTGCCCCCAGCCGCAGAGAAAGTACCAGCTCAGTTCTAAGATCCCTCAGGCTTCACCACCACAGGAAACCCAGGGTCTCCATGCCTAAGACCCCGGTGGCTCCTGCCATGTGGGCAAGGCAGGGCGGACCGCTGGCCAGACCTCTGTGCAAAGAGGACTTGCAGGCAGCTGGGCCCCCAACATCCTGGGCCACTGGGAGATGCACCCCAGAAGGACAATAAAGGAAAGAGGACTCAGGGGCTGGTCAGAGTCTCGGAGGCCTCGATTCAGGTACATGGATACTCAGAGCTGTTTCCGTGGGACCTTTGCTGACCACAAGCAGCTCAGGGCTGGGTGGCGGGGGGAGCCAGCACGCAGGGCTAGTTAACTGGCAGGTTGGTTAGTTAGCTGACCCATCAGGTACTCCCTGCTGGCTCTGCACAGCATCGCTTATACCCGGGTGTCCCCCTGGAAATGATGTCACCTGGCCATGAAGCATCTTAAGCGATGTCGCCCGCCCCACCCCCATGCCTCCAGGATGTTCAAAGGCTGCTGCTGCACTCGGGGCTTCTCCTCTCCCGACCCGATGCTGCCCTCTGCTCCTCGGGGCAGCCTGCACGTACTACCTGCTGCATAAGCCCCCTGGACCATTGAAAGAACAAGCGGACGTCACACATGGCCTGCGAGAGAACTCACGAGTGTGGGCCCCACCCCACTTTCTGCGTTAAATGTGAACACACTACTCGACACCTTTTCAACACAATGCCCAGCAGGAAATGCGTTTTATGCTGGGCTATCCTCACATACTGATGCTTCTGTGTGTGCTCTGCGTGGTCGCTCTCTTGTGCCCGACTCCTTGCAACCCTGTGGGCTGTAGCCCGCCAGGCTCCTCTGTCTACAGGGATTCTCCAGGCAAGAATACTGAGTGGGTTGCCATGCCCTCCTCCAGGGGATCTTCCCAGCTCAGGGATCGAACCCAGGTCTCCCACATTGCTGGCGGATTCTTTACCATCTGAGCCACATACTCTCTATTCTCAGATGCACTTTCCACATTGTAGCATCTCTGACATGCACTGTCTTACAATCAAAGGCACAGTCTCGCAGTGAACTGCTGCCTGGCACCCTCCTCACTCGAGTTGTCCCCCTTTGTGGTACCATGTGGGGTGAATTTCCTTCTTCCTAATAGTGATTCAGCATTGGGATGAAAGGACTTTGACTATGCAGAAAAGTACCCAAGCAGGGCAGCTGATTCAAATTGGGTACTGAATCCAGAATTACAGTATTAGCAAAGCAAATACTCATCGTTGGGAGAATGACGGGGAGGTCCCATGTTTCTTTTGCCAAACAACCACCCAGCACTTTAGGAACCTGAATGACGGAAGAGGCCCACGAGGAGACCAGGCTGGGTCGTGTTTGGTGACCGGGACAGGTGCTGAAGGACTGACCGTACCGCTCCCAGCAATGCAGCCCGAGGCAGGAGAAATGGCCGAGGCCTCGGAGTCAATGAGGAACTCAGAGCACCAGAAGCTGTTGGGACTGATGCTGGGGTTGCAAATGTCTGTCGTTAATGCCTTTCATCACAGTTTAGTCATGCGTTTTCTTTCTTAGTTGTTCATAAAATCATCGTAGAGCCCTCCAGATCCATGGGTTTGGGATCTGTAGATCGAATCAATTACAAGTAGGATTCCATTGTATATAAGGGCTGTGAGCATCCTTGGATCAGGTACGTACAGACGTCCTGGAGCCCATCCCCAGAAGATACATCGTACAACTTCTAGCACTCAGACTGATGAGTAGAAAGATTCTTAATTAACAAAGGTCTTGCAAACCAGTACCTTTAGTGTGTGACTCACTGCTGGACGTTTTCTGTTTTATTCTACTTCATTGTCTGAAGCTTCTGGCAGTGACCCACTGCACTGACCTCCCGGCCCACTGCCGTCTGCGATTTGAGAAGATGACGCTGGCAGCCCTCTCCTCCACCGCACATGGGAAAACCCCCCGGGAGGTGGGAGAGAGGTGTGGAGTCTGAACCAACGCCCTCTGATAAAAGCACAACCCACACAACCAGAGTAGGCACGTCCCTGGTGGCCCGGTGGCTGAGACGCCATGCTCCCCGTGCAGAGCCCCAGCTCGATCCCCGGTCAGGGAGCTGGATCCCACACGTCACTGCTAAGAGTCCGAGCGCCACAACTAAAAGATCCTGTGTACCCCAACTCAGGTCTGGGGCAGCCAAAATAAGTAAATAAATATTAGGGAAAAGAACGCAACAAGAGCCACAGGCACAGCTGAAAATTCCCCAGTAGCCACACGAAAAGTATAAAAAGAAGCAGGTGAAATTATTTTTGATACTATATTTCATTTAACCCAACGTATTAAAATATGTCGCCTTAATATGCAAACATATGCAAAAATTCTCAATGAGCTTTTTACACCCTTGTCTTCATACTGAGTGTGTGGATCTGGTGCGTGGCTGATACTTACAGCCCATCTTCGTTCAGATAAGACTCCTTTCCAGCGTCACGCTGTTGGAGGGCACAGCTCTGGAGCTGGGGTGAACAAAGCTGTCAGGGAAAGGGCCGAGTGACACGTGTTTCAGATTCTGCCAGTCGACGGTCTTTGGCACAACTCCTCAGCCCGGCCTCTGTCGTGTGGAAGCAGAAAGCAGACACGGAGGACACCTGCGTGTCTTCAGTCATGCTCCGGTGACAACGCATTTACAAGAACAGACTTGTCCCAAGGGCCAGAGTTTGCCAAACCCTGATGTGGGTCATTCCGGGCCTGAAGCCAGCATGTCTGACTCTCCAGCTCGAGCCAACAAACCCTCATTTACTGTTGGCCTAGTGAGTGAAAGTGAAAGTCACCCCGTCATGTCCGGCTCTTTGCGACTGTATGTATAGTCCATGGAATTCTCCAGGCCAGAATACTGGAGTGGGTAGCCTGTCCCTTCTCCAGGGGATCATCCCAACCCAGGAATCAAACCAGGGTCTCCTGCGTTGCAGGCGGATTCTTTCCCAGCTGAGCTACCAGGAAAGCCAGGTCATCAAAATCCCCGCTGAAGCTCTGCCATTTCGGGCTCCGTGCACAGAGGCCCCAGGCGGCCCTCCTCTGGGGCAGTTCCCTCCCCTTTCTGCTCACCCCTCGGCCTGCACGGGCCCCGCCCCCTCCCCATCCGTGCTCCTCCTGAGATCTCAGCATCACCTCTCCTCCCCCGCTCTCCCCATCTCCCCTTCTCTTCCAGGAGGTCAACAGCTGGGTTCTGCTGCCTTTGAAGAGTGCGTGGGGACGTGAGGTTGACTTCATGAAAGGGCATCATCTCTGGTGGTCCAGGAACCCCCAGTCCAGGGAGCAGGGAGGGCTGTGGTACTGGTCCAGGGCAAGCTGGCCAGTCAGGCGGGGATGGCCCTCCGAGGGCACAGACTTTCTGGGTCTACAGAACAGCTCTCACTGCAGCCCCTGTCTTGGACGCCTGCGGGGCCTGGGAGGACCTGTTGGACCCAGCACGTTGGCAACTCTCACGGCTCCACGTGGGCCAGACAGCTCCAGCATCTGACTTTGGCTCCACGCCAGGCACTTGCCCAGGCCTCCACAGAAAGGATTTCCAAGTGACCGACATTAGCCTGTGCTATGCTTAGTCACTCAGTTGTGTCCAACTCTGACCACATGGACTGTAACCCACCAGGCTCCTCTGTCCATGGGGATTCTCCAGGCAAGAATACTGGAGTGGATTGCCATGCCCTCCTCCAGGGGATCTTCCCAACCCAGGGATTGAACCCGGGTCTCCTGCACTTCAGGCAGATCCTTTACCGTCTGAGCCACCAGCGAAGCCCAAACATTAGCCTGATGGCTTCCAAGTGCTATCCCAGAGCCAAGCGAGCCCTGAGTGACAGTGGAGGGAAGCAGACCTTCCAGATTTACCTGCCAGTCCCTCACCTTTCCACGGGCAATTCCTTGTCCTCAACTGCCCTCTGACGATGGGGTGGGGGTGCTGGGGGACCTGGCTGATGAGTCTCTGCCCTGAGGTTTTGGTCTATGAGCGCTGTAGACCCACTCGGGGACCGCTGGCCATCATATGGGGAAGGCTGATGGGAAGCAAGGGTGAAGGAAGCCAAGTGCAGGTGCAGAGAGGCGTCCGGAGGGACCAGAGGCACTGGTGGCCGTGGGTGTTGCTTCCAGGCCTGACTCATTCTTGCTCTTCCAGGGCCAAGTGGCTCTTAGAGATGGTTCCAGGTCCTTGCAATAAGCGCCTGGCTGCTCAGCCAGCTCCCATTTCATTCCAACCACTTGCAGACAAACGAGTCCTATTAAGTCCTGATAAATAAGCGCGATCTAACCTGAGTGGCTGAAGGCACGGTAAATGCAGAGGTGAGAAGGGGCCAGGAGCGGCTGGGGGCTCACAGCCTCAGGAGACTCCCTTCTGATCTGCGGGCCTGCCGTCCCGGGCTCGGTTTCGCCTCCCCTGCCCGGGGGAGAAAGCACCTGCTCGCCTTCTGTCCCTAGGGAAAGAAGCAAGAAAAGAAACACCTTCAGAAAACATGTGACTTCCTTAATATCACATACAGCTTTGGGGTATTTCAGGGGTGAACAGTGGAGTGAGAAATAAAGTCCCCCCCACGCTGGGGCAAAGGGGGCTGCTCTTCACAACAAACTTCCTGCACAGATTGAACAGAGTCTCCCCAAACCTCTCACATCTACCCAGCACCTTGGAGGTGATGATGCTCAGACATAGATCTCTGCAGGTGTAATTGGTTAAGATGTCATCATTCTGGACCCAGAGTGGATTTGGGGGGCCCCAAATCCAGCGACTCATGTCTTTGTAAGGAGAAGACAGGCACACAAAGGGACAGAACACACAGGGGAGACGGCCGCGCGACGGCGGAGGCAGCTGTGACCCGCGGAAACGGGGGCGGCAGGAAGGACCCGAGCAGCGTCCAGAGGGTCCCGGCCCTGCCACCCCAGGACTTCTGCCCTCGAGACCGAGAGAGAAGAGATTGTTGTTTTAAGGAAGGCTTCTTCCTCTGGATTCCCCTTGCCTTGTGCAGAGGGCACTTCAGTGACGGTCTCGGAGGACGTCAGCGCCTGAGTCCACATCTGCATCCCTCGGCCGCTGAGCGCCTGGTGGTGACCCTGGCCCCCGCCACCTCCACGCCTGGCCAGAGAGGCATCTCCTGAGTGGGTGGCCAAGTCCGCTCACGGGGGGAGCAAACCTCGGACGCACTTAAGGAAATAGCAGGTGGGGCTTCGCTGGCAAAGCCGGGATCTGAACTGTTGCTGTTGATCACGTGCTTGACGTACGTCAGCCGTGCTGCAGACTCCTGTGGCCTGGGTGGGTTCATCTCTCCTGCTCTGAGCCCCATTTGCTGGGTCAGGTGATGGAGGCCTGGCCTGTCCAAGGTGGCCCTGGCATCCCTGCCAGGAGCCGGGACTTTCAAGGGGATGACTGAGGTTACAGGAGGTCATGGGGTCATCCACCAGGACTGGCGTCCTTATCCGAAGAGACACGGGAACAGAGAGAAGAGACATGTGAGGACGCAGGAGAAGGCGGCGTCCACAAGGCAGGGAGAGAGGCCTCGGGGTCCCAGCCCTGCCTCCACCTTGACCTTGACCTTCCTGCCGCTTGCACTGTGAGAAGACCCATTTTATTTTGCTTAAGCCCCCAGCCTGTGGCCCTTTGTTCCAGCTGCCCTAGCACACAAATACCCAAGCCTCCCTGATCTTATTTGTCCTTAACATTCAGTTTTAAAAATAGATTCGTTGATTTTCTGCCATCTTCCAAGATGGGTATAAGTGTTTCAAAATCTATGTCGACAGGTCGAGGGACGCTATGGACGTTTTTGGAAGCCACCCCCCCCCCCGCCTCCCCGGGCGTGAGAACGATGCTGTCTCTCTCCAGAACGTGGCTCAGGTGCTCAAGTTGTGCCCGATGGTCTCACGGGAGAACAGTATCTGTTCACAGCCCTGACGGTGGGTCGCCGGGGAGAAGATGTCATGACCTCACGTGGACAGGTCACGGGTGTCATGTCCAGGGCGTTGGCCGTGCTCCTCAGGCTTCACACTGCTTGCCTGGTTCACAGCAGAGGGTTCTGATCTCTGAGCGCTTCGAGTCCTTCACCCACAAAACCTAGGAGGCACCCCCACGCTCTTGCAGAGAATTCTCTGTCAGGCAATTCCAAGGGATGTTCATGAGGAAGATTTTTCCTCGCACTTGGAAAGGGTTGTGTGGATGAGGCTGGGGAGTCCAAATGCTCCCAATTACTGGAACGTTCCCCTAATTTGAAATATTTCCCCCTCAAGCTCCCAAGGATTTGTGCAAACATTCCCAGCGTTCAGGTGTGGATGCCGGTGGGAGGCGGAGCAGGTAATTCAGCGTTCTGTTAAGGTGATAAAGACCTCCCCGCGCACATAGAAATACAGAAATGGAGCAGGGAACCGGCAGTCAGCAGCTGAAACATTGCCTGTGGGCCTCAACGAGAAACAGGCCCGCTGGTCCCACGGATGCACGGAGGGGACCCCAGTGAGCCAGGACTGTGTGCTGGGGTCCTCCAGGCTTACCTCCTCCTCCAGCGATGTTCCTGGCCAGGGGAGGGCTTGCCTGGGGATTTGCCCACACCTGACACTCACTGGCCATAAAGGAGGTCCCGTGAAGCCCCAGACCACCAAGTGTGAACAAGCGCCCGTGACAAGGACTCCAGGCCCAAGATGCGCCGGAGACCACCACTGTCTGTCACAGGAGGCACGTTCCCGTGTGACATCGGCCAACCATACAGAACAGCGGGGCATGGTGACTCCCAGCGTCCTGACTGCTCACAGGACTAAGGGGTCCTGAGTGAGGGGAGAGCCGCAGGCTCTCATCCTCAGTTCCTTCGTGTTGTCCACCACGCTCACAGCCCTCGGGGTTGTGAGATGAACGTGGAATGGTGGTCTGGGGGGCTGCAGGGCGATGGAGAAAGCGGGGGTTTATTCGTGGGAACAGAGTTTTCCTTTTGCAAGATGAGCAGTTTTGGAGACTGACTGCACAGTCATGTGAATATACTCAGGCCTGGTAAATTACACCGAAGATGCTGGACTTTGAGGTTAAGTGTGTGTGTGGGCTCAATAGCTCAGTCGCATCCAACTCTTTGCGACCCCATGGATCGTAGCCCACCAGGCTCCTCTGTCCACGGGATTCCCCAGGCAAGAATACTGGACTGGGCTGCCATGCCCTCTTCCAGGATGTTAAGTGTATTTCCCCATAATTAAAAATAAATTTAAAATAGCAAGACCCAGCTGTAACAGTCATCTTAAATAGGTTCCTTTAAAATAGTTACTTGAAATATGAAAACTTGGGCTGAGCATAAAGCAATGGAAAAAGACCTACCCTGAAACCAGGATGCAAAGAGACCTGGCGAGGTTACACTAAAATCACACAAAATAGAACTCAAGACAGCCGTACAAGACAGAAGGAGGAACATCCCCAGAACTCTGGACTCTGGGCTCGTCAGGCACGTGGACTCTGAGCTTGCACCCCGATCACCGCCTGTCCATAGGTAGTGTCTCTGCCCGCTTTCCTGCTCTGACCCCTGTGCCCCAGGTCAGGCAGAGTGGTGGGCTGACCCCTGCAACCCCCTCCCTGGGAGACAAGCTCTGGCCATGTATCAGGGACGGATGCCCGGCAACATTACGGGAGCTGGCCCCGCTCCCAGGCTCGCCCCCCAGCTGGCTTGCTCGGGCTCAGCACCCCAGGTTCACAGGCAGCATCCCAGGTGCAGCCCGCAGCAGAGACCAGAGGGGCTGGGCAGCAGTGGCCAGGCCTGCCCAGGCCAGGGAGTTCCTGGGGGCTGTGCCCTGGGACACAGAGGGATGGGGTGAAGGGGAGAGCCCCAGTCCTCAGTCTGGGGTTTTCCTTCCTGTCTTTAGCCAAGGCAGGTAATGGCACGCGAGAAGAGGACTCGGCCTGATGTGTCTGCCCCTCGGGGCTCCGAGCGTGTTGGAGGGGTGTGCACACCCCTCACTCAGTACTCGGGGCTGTAAGGGAAACAGCATAAGGTCTTCAAGGTTCATCTGTGTTGTAGGCTGTGTCAGGATTTCTTTTCTTTTTAAGGCTGAAGAGTGTTTCCTTATATGTAACGTACCATGTACATGTCAAGCGTACCATGTTTCGTGTCTCCCTTCCTCCACCGATGGACAGATGGGCCGTCACCCTCATTTGGCTGCTGTGAATAATGGTGCTGTGAATATAGCACAAGTATCTGTTCACGCCCTTGACTTCTGTCCTTTTCGGGATATATGCAGAAGAGGAATTGCTGGATCATATGGTAACTCAATTTTTAAGTTTTGAGTAATCACAATGTTTTACATTGTAAACAGCTGCCCACTAATGGTGCACAAGGATTCTAATTTCTTCACATCATTGCAACCTGTCACTTTCTGGGTTTTTGACTATAGCACCCTAGTGAGTATGAGGTGTGGGTCTTGCTTTTTAAAGTCCATTCTGACAACTCCTGGCTTTTAATTGGCATGATTCAGTCAGTTCAGTCACTCAGTCATGCCCGATTCTTTGTGACCCCATGAATTGCAGCACGCCAGGCCTCCCTGTCCATCACCAACTCCCAGAGTTTACTCAAACCCATGTCCATCGAGTCGGTGATGCCATCCAGCCATCTCATCCACTGTCGTCCCCTTCTCCTCCTGCCCAATACCTCCCAGCATCAGGGTCTTTTCAAATGAGTCAACTCTTCACATAAGGTGGCCAAAGTATTGGAGTTTCAGCTTCAGCATCAGTCCTTCCAATGAACACCCAGGACTGATCTCCTTCAGGATGGACTGGTTGGATCTCCTTGCAGTCCAGGGGACTATCAAGAGTCTTCTCCAACACCATAGTTCAAAAGCATCAATTTTTCTGTGCTCAGCTTTCTTCACAGTCCAACTCTCACATCCATACATGACCACTGGAAAAACTGGCATGATTAGTTCACTAAAATTTAATGTAATTTTTCATGTGGTTGGATTTAAGTCTACTAGTTTATTATTTATTTTCTCTTTGTTGCCTTTGTTTTGTGCTCCTCTGTTCCTCATTTTCTGCCTTCTTCTGGATTATTTGAATATTTTTTAAAAAAAGTCTATTTCAATTATCTATGTGTTTCACCTGTACCTCCATACCTCACCCTGGTGGCTCAGATGGTAAAGAATCTGCCTGCAATGCAGGAGACCTGCATTTGATCCCTAGGTCAGGAAGATCCCCTGGAGAAGGAAATGGCAACCCATGTCAGTATTCTTGCCTGGAGAATCTCATGGACAGAGGAGCCTGGTGGGCTGCAGTCCAGGGGTCACAAAGAGTCAGACACGACTGAGCAACTAACACTATACCTTAGACTATTAGTCGTTGCTTGGGGATTAAAATATACACAATACCTCCTTGAATTTCAGTCTAGTTAGAGTTAATACTGTGCCAGCCTATGTAAAATGTAGACACCTTATAACTTAATAGGTCCATATGTGCCCCCAGACCTTTAATCTATTGTTGTCATGTGTATTATATCCATAGACATAATAAACTGCAGAAAACAATGTTATAATTCTTTGCTTTAAACAGTCATATAAAGAAATGAAGATTTCAAAATTCATTTACATTTACCCATGTATTTCCCAGTTTTGACATTCTTTGTTACTGCCCTAAAATCCAAATTCCTAACTGGTATCTTTTCCCTTAAAGAACTTCTTTTAGTATTTCTCATAAATAGCAATAAATTCTCCAAGTGTTATTTAATCTGCAAATGTTTTCCTTTTTGAAGGACGCTGTCCCTGGTTACAGACTCCTAGGTTGATGGGTTTGTCTTTCAGCATTAGACGCGTCATTCCACTGCCTTCTGGCTTCCATAGTTCCAATGGGAAGTCTGCAGTCATTCAAATCATATTTTCCATAGTTTATGTACATACGCATATACAATGCCTGTAGATTTGTCTTCCCTAGTGGCTCAGATGGTATCTGTGTATAGTGTTTCTTTGGCTGCTTCAGCAATCTCCTCTTTCTTTTGGTTTTCAGTTTAGACATGATTTTATTTGTATTTTTCCTATTTGGGGTTCACTGAGCTTTCTGAAACTCAAATTTATGTCTTTCACTTAATTTAGGAAATTTCTTGGCCACTATAACTTTGAAGACTTTTTCTCCTACATGTCCATGTTTTGTCTCCTCTTGGGACTCAAATTTCATGTGTTAGACCTTTTGATTCTGTCCTAGATGTTTCCAATAATAATTCCTTCATTATTTTCAATCTATTTTCTCTCTCTTCTTCAGATTAGATTGTTGATATTCATCTATAGTGAAGTTCACTGATTCTTTAGTCTGTTATCTCCATTCTGGTAATAAGCCAATCTCCTCCATTTTTAATTTCAAATATTGTAATTTTTCAGTTCTAGAATTTCTTTGTGGTTCTGATTTTTACATTTCTATTCCTTAGTTGAGATTTCTTATCTCTTCTTCCACTGACAGCATATTTTTCTTTACTTAATTGAGTAACTTAATAACTTAACAGTCATCTCCTAATTCCAACATCTTAGGATCATCTCAGAATTATTCTCAGTTGGTTGACTTTATCTTGAGACCAGGTCACATCTTCCTGTGTTTTTTTTTATCGTATATCAAGTGATTTTAGATTGTATCCTGAACACCATGTGTTGGGACTGTTATGTTGCAGAAATCCTGGAGTCTATTCTAATCCTCCAGAGAATGTTGATTTTTCTGTTTTTTGTTTTGGTATGCAATTAACATGATTGGACTCAAACTGCAAACTTTATGTCTTTAGCATCAACTCAAATCACAGTGCAGATATTTTATTTTAGCTAAACTGCCTTGAGTCTGCCACAAACATGCATGGTTCAGGGGTCAGTCAGAGATTTGGGTAGAGTTTTTTCTTATTTTGCAGAATTTGTAGTCTTTATGTGCAAGAGGGTTAGGTCCAGTAGGAGTTTACTTGGCTATACCTGTATGCTTGTTTCTAAAGCAGAGGTGTTTTGTACACCTGTCACAAAGCTGGGGGGCCTCTGAGCAGGTAACTTAGTGACGGGTAGAAACACCTTCAGAAGAGATTAAGGAGTAAAATTCAACTCTCTAGGCCGAGGGCAGAGCCAGCTGTGAGCAAACCTGCCTTTTTTGGTCTGCTCAGGCTGCCACCATTTTGTGGCTTAAACAACAGAAAATTATGTCACTGTTCTAGAAGCTCAAAGTCCAAAAGTAAGGTGTCAACAGGTTTGGTTTTTTTCTGAGGTCTCTCTTTCTTGGCATGTATTGGGTTAGCCAAAAAATTTGATTTGGGTTTTTCCGTAACACCTAACAGAAAAATCTAAAACAACTTTTTGGCCAACCCAATAGATGGCCATCTTTTCCCCATGTGTGTGTTTTCCCTGTGTGTATGTCTGTTTCCCAATCTTTTCTTATAAGGACAACAGTTGCATTGGATGGGGACCCACCCTAATTAACCTCATTTAATCTGACACGACTGAGGAACTGAACTGAACCGAACTGAATCCAAAATAACTTAAAGACTCTTTCTCCAAATAGAATCACATTCTGAATTACTAGTAGTTAGGACTTCAGTATATACATTCTGAGAAGGAAGGAATTCATCCTGTTACACCACCCTTCAAAGGCTAAGGACCACCCTCTCTTTAAAGACTGTAGTTAATTCAGTTGATGCACTCAGCAGTCCCATGCTACCCCCCATATTCTGGTAAGGAAGCAGGCTCTGGGAGATGCAGCCATGGAGCTACTGAATGGCGCATCTGGTGCCCACTTCCCACGTCAGCCTGTCTGACCAGGAGCCCAGTTTAGGTGTTAGGCTCTGGTCCTCTAAGCCCAGTAGGTCACGAACACCACCAGATCTCATAACCTCCCATCACAGATCCAAAAGTGCCAAGTGGGACAGTTCCCGTGTTGGACAGAGGGGTCCAGATGACTCTGCGGGCTCCGTCTGTAGCTCAGCACTGCCTCCTGGGAGCCCCAAGAGCCTGACTCAGAGGCAGGCAGCTCTCTTTGAGGCACCCAGCAGCAGAGCTGGAGCCTGTTTAAAAGCCCTGCCTGGCACCTCACCTGAGAGGGGGGCTCCTTGCTCATCAGCAGCTGTCTCCACCCACGTCTCAGTGGTCTATATTTGATGGCAAGACAGAGAAGCAGTTGTGACTCCATGTGGGTGTGAGTCACTATACAGTGTCTGAGCCCCCAGAGGATAGCCCGGCTTTAAGACAGCTAAACAGCCCACCTCAGGGAACAGCCACAGAAATGAAAACTTCGAGGGCTGTGCCGTCTATGGAATGGGGTTGGCTCTTCTGAGGGGCAGGTGGAGGGAAGAAGCAACACCTGGAATGAACAGAATTGGAATGCTTTGGAAAACTGGGCTTCAATGTCATTTCCTTCTCCAGGGGATCTTCCCCACCCAGGGATCAAACCTGGGTCTCCTGCATTGCAGGCAGATTCTTTAGCATCTGAGCCATCAGAGGTTTTAAAGGGCAGACAATGTTGAAGAGCATGGGCCAGCCCTGAGCCTCCAGAGAGTCCGGTGGATGGGCGGGAGGGGATGGACAGGCAGAAAGCCTGCTGGCTGTTACAATTCTCTGTAGCCATGTTGCTGGCTCATTTTAAAGTCAAAGAACACTTTCAACCAGGCTTGATTCATGCAACCATATTGATGAAGCATATTTATGCAATTTGCCTCAATTACACTGTCTAGGGACCAGCTTGGCAACCCATTCATCCCCTGGTAAAATATTTGATAAACAAAATCAGAGACGGATCACTTAAAATCCTGAATTTCACCAGCTCCCATTTTCTGAAAAAAGGAGTCAGAGTGCTTGACCTTCTGGGAGGAGGCAGTCAGCTTTGTCCTATGTCCCGAGAGCCTGGCCTCCCCACAGTCTGGCTGCTGCCGAGTCACCCCTCACTCAGGAGGGGCTGCTGCATGTTCGCATGTATCTTGCCACCAGGTAACTGTAGCCCAGCGTGTTGCCCAGTGTAGGTCACAACAGGAGGATGTGCAATTAAAGGGACAAAAATACCCCAAGGAAATCATCGCGGGACTTATTAATATCAGACCCGTAGGTGACAACTGTCAGACAATCGGTCAACAAGGGGCCCGTGTCTGCATGATCCCGGCTAACCCGTTATGATCTTTATGAAGTGTCCTTCTGGGGGGTCTGGATCTGCAGATATGAGGGGGAGCCCCTTCCCTTTTATTAGCAGCTAAGCTCTTTATACTTGGACCATATTGCAGCAGGTTAGAAGTCTAAGCTTTATTGTCTTATGTTATTGAAAATCCAGATTCCGGCAGGCTTCTCCCTCAGGTCACGCTTTGTCTGCGAATACATTCTCATTTTTCCATGTACAGAGACCGTCTGGAGAGAGGCAGAAAAAGATTAGGACTGTAATATACTTAAATCCAATTTATTTGCCAGGCCAGAAACTTCCACCCTCCACAATTGCTTCCAACCCAAGATGCTGTCTTTAATTCTTTCGTGACAGGGAGAAACACGGGCGCCAGTTCCACTGGGTCCAGGCAAAGAGGAAGGACCGGGTCCTCAGGCGTCCAGGCCAGCGGGGGGCCTGGAGGGGGTCCAGACTGAAGTTTCTGGTTCAGACCTTCTCATTTGTTTTTGAGGAATGAATCTTCAGTCGTGTGTTGTTCGTCAGAAGAGAAACGTGCTCGTTAGAGAAGAAGGCAGGTCGGGAAAAGCCCGCTGGCCCGTGAGTCCTGTCCTGGCCACCAGCTCCTGCCCAGGTGTCAGCTCAGCCAGCAGGGTCCCTATGGCTGCTGCCAAGGTCCATCTTCACCTGCAGTGACTTTCCCTCCAGACTTTGCCTCTGGACACAGGCAGGAAGTCTGGGAGGGAGATGATCTGTGTGGGTTGTTTTGGTAGCTAGCATGATCATTTTGGGGCTTCCCAGGCTTTACCTGGGCTCAGATGGTAAAGAATCTGCCTGCAATGTAGGACACGCAGGTTCAGTCCCTGGGCTGGGAAGGTCTCCTAGAGAAGGGATTGGCTACCCACTCTAGTATTCTTGCCTGGAGAATCCCATGGACAGAGGAGCCTGGTGGGCTACAGTCCTTGGGGTCACAAAGAGTGGGACAGGACTGAGCAACTAACACTTTCAGTTGTTTTTTTTTTTTTTTTGCTCAGTGTAAATGATAGGATACCAAGGCCCACAGGGCAAGTGGGGAGGGCAATGGGGTGCCCTGGAGGGTACGCTTCCCACCCCCGCTGGGCCAAACAAAGTTGAGTTCCTGCCTTAGCCCTGGACAGCCCAGTTTGTGAATTTGGCCTGGGCGGCCCCCTATTACTGTCTCCTAGCCCTGCCTAAGTCAGTCCGGTGTGGCTCAGAGCACCCTGACCGTGTGTGCCCTTCCATGCCAGGCTTTGACAAAGGGAGGAAGCAGAGATGGCAGCCCAGAAAGAAGTGATGCCCTGGGGGCCTCTGAGCTCAGGGGGAGGGGGACACATGGGGACAGCCCCACGGCAGGCAGCATCTGGGGAGGAGCTTGGGAGGTGCTGCCTAATGACCAGCTGGGGCCGCTTTGCCTGGAACATCCCTGTTAACACTGAGAGTCACGGGCCCCAGGAAACCCTCGGGTGAAGATGGATCCACGCACTTGGCCACCTTGGTGGCCAGAGCCTAGCTCAGTGATGCTGTGTCCCATCTGCCCATCTGGGGGACCCTGGACGTCAGCTCCCCACCTGGGCCTGTTTCCTCGTCCAGACACCGTGGACGATAAGGAGGCCTTTTACCTCAAGGAGACCTCTTGGATTTTCACACTCTGTGTTTGGATCCGTGGCCTTCCCCAGGGCACTCTGGATGCCTTTAAGGAAGAGAGTGGGCTACCATCAGTTTGCCATCCCCAGAGCGCCAATGAGCATGATTCATTCAGAGACGGGGCAAGATGTACCAGCCTTGATGGTACAGAACTTGGGATGAGACATTGGCTGTCCTGGGGAAGCAGTCCATGGTCAGCAGGAGGCAGCCTGGGAGCTCCAGTCTCTCGACAACTTAGCCGGTCAGCGTGCCCAGGATGGCCTCCTGTCCTCTGCCTCTCTCCCTCTTCATGGGGTGAGGGTGAGAGTGGACACACGGATGAAGGCATGAGAAGTCTGAGCCTGGGTGCCTCCTTCTTTAGGGAATGCTGGGAAACTCAGCTGCCAGCAGCATAGAAGGCCCGGGTCCCTGCATCATCAGCCCCTAGTCCCTTTTGAGCTAAAGGCCACCCTACCAGCCAGCCTGGGCCAGGCAGTCCACAAGGAGCTATCATGACTGTGTGCTAACATCTGCTGGTCTCTGCAGTGCAAGGCACATGTGAACACTGGGGTTTCTCCAAGGTGAAGGTCGTGACAAGGCTGCTTTTGCAAAACATCTCAGGCAGTGGGTCATTTGGTTCATGGACTTCAAATTCTGTACCGGCATCAAATTCTCCTTACTAGAAATGACAGCAATGGAGGTCTGTGCTGATTCTCCCTTGGCCGGGCCCACGCTGCCTGCATCCCATGGTAATGGGCCTTCTTCAAAAGAACAGGAGAAAAGACCATGGGAATGAGCTGGAGGCCCACGGAGAGGATCCCTGAGGGCTGTGGGGGGCTGGGGGTCACAGCATGGCCTCCTGGTCCAGAGCACCATTCCTGGGCACGCGCTGACATGCAAAGAGATACTTGGGTCTTGGTCAGACCTCCGTGAGGCCTCCTGGGGTGGGTGGGGGATGCTGTGACCGCCTACGTGCTCTCATCCCTTCCTGCCACCAAAGGGCAGAGTTGGGGAAATCTGTTCCACTTGGAAGGAGACAGGCTTCCAGGCTGACATCTTGCCAGGATGATGCTGTGTTTGAGACAGAGACAGGACATCTCAAATGCAGGAGGCTTCACAAACTGAAACCTCCAGGGGCCTTGACAGGTGTCATTGTCCCCACATAGGATGTTTGACCCCAGAAGGGAAAGAAGACAGTGGTCCCTTCCAAAGGCTCAGAATGCAGTTTTGGGCATAAACCTGTGCACAGAATCAATTTTTTAGGAGGGTGAAGAATTGAGTCAAGAGTAGGAGCATTTTACACATTAAAAGATTTTGCCAAATTGTCTTCCAAAATGACTGTAACACTTTTCTTTGCTATCAAAAGGATTGAATGCCTATTTTCCAACATCTTCACCAGCACTGAGTGTTTTGCTTTTTAAAACTTCTTGCTAAGTTGATAGTAAAATATCTAATAGATCTGACTTTTATTTTTAAACTTACAAGATATAGCTATAGCAAAAACCCAAGCGTTTATCAATAGGATGTCAGCAGCATGAATTATTGCTCATATAATCGATGTAATAATACGTGGGTCTTAAAATAATGAGCCAGATCTGTGCTGATGAGCTATGCCCACAGAAAGGACATCCAGGACACAGCGTTAGTGCACTCACTCATGTGTGCACACATGCACACTCATACACACGCCCTAGGTGGAGGCATCCATGGGCATCGGGTGGGGGGTAAACATGAGACAGAGCTGGCCCAGCATGAGGGAGGCCATCGCCTCGGAAGTCAGGGCTGGACCAGTGTTGGGGTTAAGTCAGAAAAAGTGCTCGGAGTCGCCAGGTAGATGCAAAGGTCACCCTGCAAGTGTTAACCAGGTAGGGCGGTTTGGAAGGAAGCAAGGAAACTGCCTGAGGAAATGCACGAGAAAATGCAAAATCCACCAGTTGGATTGAAGGTACATTCTTACAAGAGTCTGTAAATGGGTAAGTATAAGTGCATTCCTCCTGTCAGTGGCCGAGGCTCAGCTGGACATGCTGTGTCCCAGCGCCCGCCCCACAGAGGGCTGGTCATGCCAGCTGGCCAGGCCCCCAAAGTGGCATCCTCTGCCCCCTCTTCTCCGTGGGCTCCAGGGGTAATTAGGCTGTGGGCAGGGTAGGGGGCCTGCCCAGGTGATCAAAGCCCACCCCCTGAAGAAAGTCTCGGACCCCATTCGGAAGGTTTGGCTTTCCTGGAGGGCGGGGGCCAGCTCCATCAGCCCAGGCCTGGCTCCTGGGGGCTCTGACGGCCTTCCCTGCAGGGCAGGCCGTGAGGGAGGCACCTCGCCTTGAACTTGCACTAACGGTGTCCCCCTTCCTGCTTGCAAGGCTCACCCCGTGTTCCTCAGGAGAGGGCCTTCCCAAACCACGACAGCCGTGACTGCTTCCCGTGGGCCAGGCCATGCCGCCAGCTCGTTTGAGAACAGAAGGGGGACTCTGCGTGTGTCAGGTGTCTGGCACTAGTCGGTAATTAAAACAGCATGGGCCCCACCCGAGTGCGCGGACCACAGGGGCAGCCACAGCCCTCCTGCGCTCCAACACTGGACTCAGCATTTCTGCAGCACTCCACCCACTCTGAGCCGGAATCGTTTGCTTAGAACCCATGGCACAGAAATGATGGGAGCTGCGTGAAGACCTTCATTCCAGAAACGTTTTTCTTCTGGGGAATTTTCATTCGAAGCAGAGGCTTCAAAACAAATGAATGCAAACAAGGAAGTGTGATGAGGCAGCCCCAGCATGCCCAGTCACACCCACACGATGGAGGTGAAGTCACGACTCAGAAAGCTATGTCCAAGAGTGGCGGGGATCACAGATGCAAACACTGGTGTGTCTCGTTTACTAGGTGACCATCCCCTAAACCTATCAGATGCACTCCTGTATTCCCAGGCAGACTGATAAAGTAGTTTGATACAAATCAGTTGTAGATTAGATTCTGCAAAGCACATTTTCCTAGGAAATCCAATTGCACCTGCTTTGGTTTCTGGGGCGGCATCCGTTATCTGGTGATGGTACAGGAATTGTGCTGCGGCTCCTTGAGTGGGAAGGGCGCGATCCCTCATCCGACAGGGGTGGGATGAGACTGCTCGAGGGGGTTCAGCAGGGAAGGGGCTGCACTGGGCACCCTTGGGTCCTGGGCTGGCTGGGCAACCCTGCTGGGCCCCTTGGCTGGTGCCTCCCCCACCAAGACGCGCCCGAGGGGCCCAGCCTGCAGGCCATACATCCGAAGGCAGGCGTTCGGTGGAGCTCACCGCAATTTATTTTAATTACGTGTGACATAAAAAGACCACCTACAGATGAGACAATGCTGCCATAAGAGTCTCAAGGTTACTGTAGGGAATACTTCATAACTGAAGTGTGTTTTCCCCAAGGACTTATACTACCATTTGATTTAATTTTTAATTTTTACATTTTAATCAAAAATAGATCAAATGGTGGTGGTCTCTCCGGGGAAACATACTTCAGATAGGAAGCCGGCCACGCTCCTTTTAAGTATGTAAGGCTGCCATCCTCCTATAAGTCACGGGCGGCGCCGTCTGCCAGCCGCCCCTGCCGCGCACTGGGCGCGTTTCCCTAGCATCGAGGCCGCTGGCAGCCCCACCTGTGCCAACCCGGCGTGAGCGTTAGACAAAGACGAGAAGGTCGTTCAGTCAGTGCCCTCCGCACCGCCTGGGGCCTCGGGTCTCCGGGGAGAGGCCAGTCAGTCTCCCACGGGGAGTCCCCTTACCTTTCCAGGGCAGGGCGGTGGGCAGTGTGAATCACATCTCGGGGCGGGGTGTGTGTGTGCGTGCATGCACACTTGTGCACACTTGCCCTGTGTTCTAAATGACAGGCAGTAAAACTCTGCAACTGCAAGGAAAGGCACACACACTCTTATCCAGGGGGCTCGTCACATCGCCACCTTGCGGGTGGCCCGCACACCTGCTGATACCCAGGTGGGCTCCAGGAGCAGCCACCCGACCCGCTGCGTGACCTCAGATGACCCACAGGTGCACTCCGCTGCCTCTCTGGGCTTGACGTTCTCACCTGTCAGGTGGGGACAAAGCTGGCACGTGCATTGTCGTGCAGCTCAAGTGTCCATCAGGGACCATGATCTTACCGCCGCCCGGGGAATAAGGGTAGTCTGCTCTTTCTCTCTCCTCCTGAGTGTCCCCACAGGACCCTGGAGGCTCTTCTCAAGGCTGTGTGCCTGGTGGGGACACAGCCAGGAAAACGGGGGAGACCAGGGCCTCCAGCAGCTGTATGCTTCCCAGGGGCTGCCTCAAGCCTGGGCAGTGCCCACAGCTCTGTACCTGCCTGGATCTCCCGTTTATAAGTAACCCAGACACCAGCCCTCCTTCCAGGCTTCCAGGCTCTAGCTGCCATTACAAAGCAGACCCCAGAAAGCTGGGGGGATTTGGGGAGGGGAGCGGCCCCACCCACTTCCTCTAACCCCTGTCGCTGGGACTGGCGACGCCCTGGCCACTCTTCCCTGTGTGTATATTTAACTCAGCCCTCTGGTGCCCCAGGTGATGCAATGGTAAAGAATCTGCCTGCCAATGCAAGAGACACAGGAGACGTGGGTTCAATCCCTGCATCGGGAAGACGCCCTGGAGGAGGGCATGGCAACGCCCTCCAGTATTCTTGCCTGGGAAATCCCATAGACAGAGAAGCCTGCTGGGCTACAGTCCACGGGGTCACAGAAGAGTCGGACATGACTGAATGCCTGAGCACACACGCGCTGGTGCCCCAGGTGGGGATGTTCCCCACCTCCTGCCCACGTCACTTACACAAGCATCCACTCGAAGCGTTTCTTCAGAATTAGCTCCAGGGGAAGGACGCAGTTCTTCTGAAGAACAGGTGTGCCTCCCCTCTTTGGACCCGTGGGGCACGCAGCAGACCACCTCTGTGCCCTAGAAGCCCAGAGAAAAAGTTTCCGCTCTCGTCAGGCGCCCGGGCGCCCCGGCCCGTCTCCTCCACTCTGGTGCCCGGGTTCTCCGCCTTCACCTCGGGGCTCATCACAGACGAGCTCTGTGGTGGGCTGCCGGCTCCCTGAGGCGGCTGCGGGGCAGGGAGGGGAGAGAAGGCTGGTCTGGCCGTGGCCCCTCTCTGGGCCCTGCCCACCAAGGCTGAGGGGGCAACCTGCCTCTGTGGGCACCCCGCCCGCCGGACAGGCGGGCAGGTTGATTGGGGGCAGGCAGCCTCTTCCCCACCGCCCTGCCCTGCCCGGCCCGAGACCAGTACACCTGCACGCCCACCCCGTCCCCGCCCTGGCTGCAGCCCCGGGACAGCTCTGCGGCCCCCGAACAGGGGTGCAGGGTGAGAGGGTTTGGCTGTGGCTCCAGACGCGGGGGCCTGGGGAGGCTGAGGCTTGCAGGGAGCTCAGTCAGCTTCAGGCTCTGAGGGCCACTGGGACCCGCCCAGTCACACAGGTCCCCGGGGTCCACGGGATTTTCTCACGGGCGTACACAGCCCGTGCATCGTGGAGAAAGCTCACGCATGACACAGGGAGCCGGGGACACGCGCTGTCACTGGACTGTGTCACCCACGCAGAGGCCCCCGGCTCTAGGCCCTGGAACTGGGGCTCCACCCTCAGCGCGGTCCCAGCCGAGTCCCTGGGGGCAGCCGGGGTGGGGAGGAGGCCCAGCCTGGCCTCACGCTCTCCTAGCGCCGTTTGATCCCAGCCCTCGGGGCAGTGATGAGCAGGCGTCCGGACGCCTGGCGCGGCCTGGACTCCCGCCTCCAACCACCTGGCCCTGGTCCCCGTGTGCTGTTTCTGGCCTCCGCAGTGTGCACGTGCGGCTTTTCTCAGCAGGACAGGATCACCCTGGACAGAGGCGGGGAGGGTCTGGGGACAGGAAGCAGGTGGTGGGCTCGGCCGGGAGGTCGGAGCTGTGGTATCAGGACCAGGAGCTGGACTGGTCTCGGTGGGCCCCTCCCAGCAAGCCCCTAGCCCCGCTAGCCGAACACATGGCCGGCCTGGGCTCCTGACGTTCAGAAGCTCGTTAGAAATCAGTTCCCGGGGCTCCGCTGCCGGCTCAGGGGTAAAGAACCACCTGCCAATGCAGGACAGTCAGGGATCGACCCCTGATCCGTGAAGATCCCTCGGAGCAGCTCGGCCCGTGAGCCACACTGCCGTCTGTGCTCTGGGGTCCGGGAGCCGTGAGCCTGCAGCCTGCGCACCGAGCTCCGCAGTGAGAAGGCCGCACACCACGGGGACGAGGAGCCCCCGCTCGCTGCGACTAGAGACACGCCTGCCCGGCAACCAAGACCCAGCACAGCCAAGAATAAATCAGTGATGTTTTTAAAGAAATTGGTTTCTGTTGACTTTGCGGATACTCACTGAAGCGGCCTGGGTGCCGGGAGCCCTGCCCAGCTCTGGGGCACCGATGAGCGAAGCCCCAACCTCGCCTCCACTCGGCCGGAGCAAACCCCACCCTCGCCCTCCAAGGCCAGCCTCCCCCAGGGCTCTGCAAGGGGACCGGTAGCCAGAGGTGGCCGGGCGCCCTGGGAATGGACGGGGCGGTGGGCAAAGGCTCCATGGCCTGGCCTCATCCATAACTTATAAACATCACCGAGCCACAAAGGCAGCAGGAGAAGGGGGCGGCAGGGGATGAGACGGTCAGATGGCATCACCCACTCAAAGGACATGACTTTGAGCAAACCAGCTGGGCCCGTCGCTGTTGTTCACATGGTCTTGGGGACACAGTCAGATCTTCCAGGGGGAACCTCTGGCCTTTTCCAGAACAGGGCCCAGACCGTGATAGCCCTCACTAGGGTATGCGCATCTGTGTTAGGTTCTGCTGTTGGACTTGACGATGGAGGCCCAGCTCGCTGGCCGTGGGATGCTCTGTGGTCCCTCTGGCCTTTCCCAGAACAGGGCCCAGACCGTGATGGCCCTCACTGGGGTCTGTGCATCTGTTAGGTTCTGCTGTTGGACATGAGGTCACAGGCCCAGCTTGCTGGCCGTGGGATGCTCTGTGAACCAGGCGGGCACAAGGGCCAGCCAGGCAGCTCCAGAGCCTGAGCTTGTGGACCAGGGGTCGTGAGCGCCTCTGTCAATTACCCCGGATGCCAGGGAAACCACGGCCTAAGTGGAACCATCTGGGGGACAAAGAGGCTTTGTGGAAAGTGCCCTCCTGCTCCGGTCGAGGAGAAGCCGCTGACCATGTGGAGAGGGTGGAGGGGGCCTTCAGCGGCCACCACGGAATGCGGGACGCAGTGGGGCGGGGCAGCGCCGGCACTCAGAGCAAAGACCGCTGGCGAGGGCAGCCCTCCCCCCAGGGCCCTGCGCTCTTTCTAACTTTATTGTGGGGAGAACACGTAACACGGGATCCGGCCTCGCCAGGGCTTGTCTCGGGCAACACACGCAGTGTGGTGGACACAGGCACTCCGTCGTGCAGCAGAGCCCCGGGGCTCAGCCGCTCTGTGCATCCAAAAATCTACCCGCCCGGCAACCACCCCCCCACCGTGTCCCTCCCGCAGCCTGCAACCACCGTTCTGTTCCTGGCTTCTGTGAGCTTGACTCTTTAGTTTCCTCGTATTGGTTGAAATCAGGCAATATTTATTCTTCTGTGACTGGCGTATTTCCCTTAGCATAATATCCTCCAGGGTTATCCGTGTGGTCACATAATGCAGGGTTTCCTTCTTTCTTAGGGCTGAGTAATAGTCCACTGTGTGCATGTACCACATTCTCTATCCATTCATCAGTTGATGGCCATTTAACTGGGCTTCCCCCGTGGCTCAAGTGGTAAAGAGGCTGCCTGCAATGCAGGAGCCGCAGGAGACGTGGGTTTGACTCCTGGGTCTGGAAGATCTCCTGGAGGAGGAAATGGCAAGCCACTCCAGTATTCTTGCCAGGAGAATCTCATGGACAGAGGAGCCTGGAGGGCTACGGTCCATGGGGCATCACAGAGTCAGACATGACTTGAGCGACCGAGCACCCACGCAAGGCCATTTAGCTGGCCTCCATGCCTTGCTGTTGTGAACAGTGCTGCAGTGATCACGGGGCTGCTATCATTTTGAGATCCTGACCTCCATTCCTTTGGCTGTATACCCAGGACTGGCATTGCTGGATCATCTGATGGTCCTATTTTTAATTTTTTTAATTTTGATTTTTTTGGTTCATCATGGATTTTTTTTTGCATCAATTACATTTGTTTTTTAATTTATTTTTTGGCCACACTGTGTGGCATGCATGATCCTAGTTCCCCAGCCAGGAATCAAACTCTCACCCCCAACAGTGGAAGTGTAGAGTCCCAGTCACTGGACTGCCAGAGAAGTCCCTCTATTTTTAACTTTTGGATGAACCTCCATACTATTTTCCATAGTAGCTGCACCATTTTGCACTCTTATCAACAGTGTGCAAGTTTCAAATTTCTCCACATCTTTGTGAACCCTTAGTACCTATTGCTCCATCCCAGCAGGAGCTTAATGCTATCTCACTGAGGTTCTGCTTCACATCTCTGTGATGATCAGTGATGCTGAGCATCTCTTCATATGCTAGTTGAAGGCATCACACTTTCTGATTTCAAAATACATTACAAAGCTATGTAATAAAAAAAATTACATACTGGTATTAGGGCAGACATATGTAACAGAATAGAGCTCAGAAGTAAATCCATGCACGTAAGATCAAGTGATTTTTGACACAGGTGCCAAAAGTACACAATGGGGAAAGGACTGTCTCTTTAACAGATGATGCTGGAAAACTGGATATCCCCACACAAAATAATAAAGCTGGACTCTTATACCACACACACCAATCAACTCAAAATGGATTAAAGATCCAAAACTCTAAAACTTCTAGAAGCAGACATAGGGGAAAAGCTTCTTGATATTGATCTTGGCAATGACATGGCATGTCATGTAGCGAAGTGAAAGTCGCTCAGTCGTGTCCGACCCTTTGTGACCCTAAGGACTGTACAGTCCACGGAATTCTCCAGGCCAGAATACTGGAGTGGGTAGCCTTTCCCTTCTCCAGGGGATCTTCCCAACCCAGGGATCAAACCCAGGTCTCCCGCATTGCAAGTGGATTCTTTACCAGCTGAGCCACAAGGGAAGCCCAAGAATACTGGAGTGGTTAGCCGATCCCTTCTCCAGGGGATCTTCCCAAGCCAGGAATCAAACTGGGGTCTTCTGCATTGCAGGCCGATTCTTTACCAACTGAGCTATCAGGGAAGCCCCACATGGCACATAATATGAAACCAAAAGCATAGGCAACAGAAGCAAAACTAGACAAGCTGGACTATGTCAGAGTCAATTTAAAAAAAAGAAAGAAAGAATACCATTTACAGCAACACAGGTGGGCCTAGAGATGATCATACGAAGTGAAGTAAGTCAGACACCATATGATGTCACCTATTGTGCGGGATCTAAAAAAGTGATAACAAATGAACTTATCTGGAAGAAAGACTTAACAGATACAGAAAACAAGTCTATGTCTACAACAAAACAAAGAGGAAAGGTGGTGGGGGGTAGGATAAATTAAGAGTTTGGGGTTAACGTATACACACTACTATACATAAAATAAACAGACAACAAGGACCTACTATACAGCACAGGAACTATACTCAATTCTATAACAACCTAAATGGGAAAGGAATCTAAAAGAGGATGGATACATATATACGTATAACAGAATCACTTTGTGTGCATCTGAAACTGATACAATGTTGTAAATTAACTATACTCCAATATAAAATAAAAATTTTTAAAAATAATAAGAGAAAACATTACTTTCAGCACCATTGTTTTGCTACATATATAAAGAAAATCCATTCTTGGTTTTTGCTACATATATAAAGAAAATTCATTTATATAGGTTATGCTTCAATTACACATTTCACAACCTCCCCTCCAAAAAAGAATAATTGGTTAATATTTGGAGAAAAACAAAGTTAGATGTAACGCCCTTTATGCCCTAAAACTCTGTAGCTAAAGCACAAAGTTTTATGTGTTAAAAGTGAAGTCAGGGGCTGCCCTGGGGGTCCAGTGGTTAAGAATCTGCCTTGCAATGCAGGGCACACCAGTTTGTCCCGGTCCAAAAGATCCTACATGCCAGGAGCAATGAAGCCCGAGTGCCACGACGACTGAGCCTGTGCTCGAGCCCGTGACCCACAGGAAACCACCACAATGAGAAGGCCACACACCGCAAGAGAAGCCCCCGATGCCACAACCAGGAGAAGCCTGCACACAGCAATGAAGACCCCGTGCAGCCAAACGTAAAAAATAAATTAAAAAATGAAATCAGAATCATGCAAAAATGTAGGCCATAATTTACATATCAGTTCATGTAACATACATGATCTGGGGGAAAGGAAGGTCTTTCTTGAATGGCTCCAAGGCTAGAAACTCGCTAAAAGGAGGTCAAGAGTTATGACAGCTAAAATCATCCAGTAAATGATGCTGTAGACATCACGGAAAAGAAAGTGAAAAATTATAAATGGGGTAAAAATATGGGCAACAAATAAGAGGAAAACAGACATAACAGCCTTAATATTTAAAGAACTCCTAAAAATAAATAACAAAGAGAAGCACCCCAACAGAAAAACATCCAAAGACAGATCATTCACGAAGGACAAACGTGGCCGATAATACACATTAGAAACACAATATGGGACCCACACGTTAAAACCACAAAGTCAGTGCAAAGGTCAGACTGGCAGGGACTAAGAAAGAGCTTTTGCCAAAAAATTAAAATTGAATCTGATCAAGCTTCTGGATCAATAGCAATTATAGTAAATACCAAGATCTCAGTTCCCCGACCGGGACCTGAGGCAAGCTGCTGTTGCTGCTCAGTTGCTAAGTCGAGTTGACTCTTTGCCACCCCATGAACTGCAGCTCACCAGCACCCCTGTCCTTCACCATCGCCAGGCCCACTGAATCAGCGATGCCATCCAGCCATCTCATCATCTGTCCCCTCTTCTCCTCCTGCCTTCAATCTTCCCCAGCATCAGGGTCTTTTCCAATGAGTCAGCTCCTCGCATCAGGTGGCCAAAGGATTGGAGCTTCAGCTTCAGCATCAGTCCTTCCAATGAATATTCAAGGCTGATTTCCTTTAGGACTGACTGGTTTGATCTCCTTGGTGTCCAAAGGAGTCTGAAGAGTCTTTTCCAGCACCACAGCTCGAAAGCATCCGTTCCTTGGTGCTCAGCTTTCTCATGGTCCAATTAGCACATCTGTACATGACCACTGGAAAAACCACAGCTCTGACTACACAGACCTTTGCTGGCAAAGTGTTGTCTCTGCTTTTTAATACGCTGTCTAGCGGTGACAGGTTTTCTTTTGTGTCCAAAATCACTGTGGATGGCGACTGCAGCCATGAAATTAGAAGACGCTCTTTGGAAGGAAAGGAGCAAGGACAAACCTAGACAGCCTAGACAGAGATGAGAGCAGTAGGTAAAACTTGGGAGATGCAAAGAGGAACATTTTGACACAGACTGGATGAACAAACTAGCTTCTTGAAAATTCTCTGCATAGGAGTAAAGGGGGAGGATGGAGACCCCTAGATCAGAGACGCAGGACGGGTCAGCCAGTCTGGCACATGGACCCTGCCTGCATCCAACTCAAACACATCGTGAAAAACCAAACAAAATGAAAACAACCATCTATGAAATTGAAGAGGCAGAGGGATCTGATCAAAGACTAGAGATTTCATAAATAAGGAATTATTGTAAATTTTGTTTGAGGGCTGACTATTGTATTGTGGTTATGCTTTTTATGCTGCTTCTTTGGGAGGACAGATGGAAATAATTATAGCAGAACTAGTATTATGGCTAGAATCTGCTCCCAGGGCACAGGTTGGTGGAGGAGGCGGGCAGGACTGGCCACAGTGACCTTTGTTGGAGAAGGTCAAAGGCTACAGGGTCTTTGTACTATTGGTTCTGCCTACTTTCCTGTGTGTTCAAGATGTTCCAAATTAGTAATAATAATAAAAAGTGTGGGTTCTATTCGTTGTTGAATGTGAAGGGACATGGGACCACCTTTCCAGATGGCAGAAAATCTGAGTATACCTGCAGACCCAGCAGCACAACTTCTAGAATCTTCTCTTACAAATATAGTTGAAAGACCTTATAAAACTGTATATGTAAGACTATTTATCCAGCAATTTTTGTAACAGGTAGATGAAAAAAAGAATGAATGAATGAAAAGAACATAAATTCACACTAGGGAGTGAGTGGGCAAACACACTGTGTTTCTAGTCAGTGGAGTTAATACCGTGCAGCATCTGAACCCAACCTTTTTTTTCCTTTTTTGCCTCGATACATGGCCTACAGGATCTCAGTTCCCAGACCAGGGACAGGCCATGGCAGTCAGAGCACCAAATCCTAACTACGGAACTCCCTAGGCTGACCTTTAGAACGACAGCTTAAACACGCGCTGACGTGAGAAGACGTCCATGACAGTAACATCCAGAGGACAGGCTGGTAGATGTGTATGCTCACCCAGAAGAAGTTTTGTTAAGATACACATTGAAATGTGAGCATCAGTTACCTCTGTGTAATATTTTTATACTTTTATATTCATATTTCATTTCCAACTTATCTATGGGAATTTGAGGTATCTTTGTGCCTTTTTTTGGGGGGGGGGGCTGAGCTGCTTGGCATGTGGGATCTTAGTTCCTTGACCAGGAATCAAACCCACACCCCCTGCACTGGAAGCATGGAGTGTTAACAACTGGGCTGCCAGGTAAGTCCCATGGTAACATTTGTGGAATATGTATAAAAAACAAAATTGAAGATTAAACTACATTTTAAAAGGAGGCAAAACATTTCAAGTGATGCTAATATGTCTGTGATAACCATTTAACATGCTTCTGAATTTTCTGAGAATTTTGTAAGTTGTTTCAAGGTTTAGAATCCATTATAAACTTATTTTGTGAAATGATAAAAGGTATGTATTGATATTTTCGTCTTTACACAAAAAGCAATGACAGATCATGTTTAAAGAATGCATGGAAAATTTAATGGGTATCAACTTACGTGTAAGTGTATTTAATACACACACACACAAATGCCTGGTCTGTTTCCTCGGGGTGTTCCTCTTTTTTGGCAAGAACACAGAGATGGAGCACTTTAAAGGTATAATCACATTTCACACTTGTCCCGGGTGTGTCAAAACCCAGCTTCATGGAATCTGTGCAGGTTTTGCGTGTTGCCTGATGTTTCTGTACCTGTGGGGCTGACAGACTGAGGTGCCGAGGGAGGGCATCCCTGTGTTAGGTCTCTGGGCCGTGGGTCCGCTCCTGCCTCTCGCAGCCCCTCACGTCCACGCAGGACAGAGCGGCTCTCCGATGCTTACCTACACCCTTAGAGCCAGCCCTTCCCGACCAACGGCAGTCAGAGCCGTGAAGATAACACACTTTTTTGAAATAACATGTTTTACAAGTTTTACTTATTTTTTGTTGGCCGCACCCTTCAGCACGTGGAAATCTTGTTCCCCGACCAGGGACCAAATCCACACCCACTGCACTGGAAGGGGGAGACTTAACCACTGGGCCACCAGGGAGGGCCCCCTGCCACCTTTGAAAATGACGGCTTCCCACAGTGACGCGGGAGCCTGTTCGCTCGGTAACACTGGCGGAAATAAATAAGTCCGTATCCGGAGGAGGTGCCCCCAGCAAGCCCAGGGTGGACACGCGGGGTGGGATGGGCTGTTTCCCTCCCTTCTCTTCTACACGAACAAGTATATTTTTATAATGATAAAAATGCCATTTAAGAAAGTTTTACCAAAACATCCTCTCCCCCCATCCGTTTCAGGCTGCAGGGCCCAGAAGGAAGTGGGCCGGCGGGAGAGATGGGGATGATTAGGGGGCAAATCCGGAGCCAGGCGAAGGCCAGGCCAGGAGGGTGGAATGCCCACAGGTCACCCCGCCGGGCTTTCTGTGCCCGGGATCTCTGTGGGCGGGAAGGCCAGATGGCAGGCTCCGAGGGGCACAGAGAAGGTTCCGGAAGCTTAGACCCTTGGCGCGCTCCACTGCGGGCCTGTTCTGAGTTGACAGAGAATGGAGGCCATGTCCCGTAGGCCCCACCAGCTCTGCCATGCTCTCCTTCCCGTCTGAGAACTGCAGGAGTTCGGGATAAAGCTGCTGGCTCCCACATGCCGGCTGGCTTTAACCCACCCCTCTCGTCGGAATCACACTGTTAGGTCTCCTCGTGCGCGGCTTTTCCATAGAAGACCAACCGCTCTGGCCTCAGAAGGGCTGTGGGGCAGGGGCCAGACGCCCAGCAGTGGCCAGGCCTCGTGTACTCAGGTCTCACATAGTGACACACGGGCGGGGAGCAGACGCCCAGCGGTGACCAGGCCTCATGTACTCAGGTCTCACACTAGTGACACACAGGCGGGAGCCAGACGCCCAGCGGTGACCAGGCCTCATGTACTCAGGTCTCACATAGTGACACATGGGAAGGGAGCAGACGCCCAGCAGTGACCAGGCCTCATGTACTCAGGTCTCACATAGTGACACATGGGAAGGGAGCAGACGCCCAGCGGTGACCAGGCCTCATGTACTCAGGTCTCACATAGTGACACATGGGAAGGGAGCAGACGCCCAGCAGTGACCAGGCCTCATGTACTCAGGTCTCACATAGTGACACACGGGCGGGAGCCAGACGCCCAGCGGTGACCAGGCCTCATGTACTCAGGTCTCACACTAGTGACACATGGGAAGGGAGCAGACGCCCAGCGGTGACCAGGCCTCATGTACTCAGGTCTCACATAGTGACACATGGGAAGGGAGCAGACGCCCAGCGGTGACCAGGCCTCATGTACTCAGGTCTCACACTAGTGACACATGGGAAGGGAGCAGACGCCCAGCAGTGACCAGGCCTCATGTACTCAGGTCTCACACTAGTGACACATGGGAAGGGAGCAGACGCCCAGCAGTGACCAGGCCTCATGTACTCAGGTCTCACACTAGTGACACATGGGAAGGGAGCAGACGCCCAGCAGTGACCAGGCCTCATGTACTCAGGTCTCACACTAGTGACACATGGGAAGGGAGCAGACGCCCAGCAGTGACCAGGCCTCATGTACTCAGGTCTCACACTAGTGACACATGGGAAGGGAGCAGACGCCCAGCAGTGACCAGGCCTCATGTACTCAGGTCTCACACTAGTGACACATGGGAAGGGAGCAGACGCCCAGCAGTGACCAGGCCTCATGTACTCAGGTCTCACACTAGTGACACATGGGAAGGGAGCAGACGCCCAGCAGTGACCAGGCCTCATGTACTCAGGTCTCACACTAGTGACACATGGGAAGGGAGCAGACGCCCAGCAGTGACCAGGCCTCATGTACTCAGGTCTCACACTAGTGACACATGGGAAGGGAGCAGACGCCCAGCAGTGACCAGGCCTCATGTACTCAGGTCTCACACTAGTGACACATGGGAAGGGAGCAGACGCCCAGCAGTGACCAGGCCTCATGTACTCAGGTCTCACACTAGTGACACACGGGCGGGAGCCAGACGCCCAGCGGTGACCAGGCCTCATGTACTCAGGTCTCACACTAGTGACAGCCCCTCGGTCCTCAGACCCTTGCATACTTGAGAGTGAGGCGGAGACGCTGGTAGGCGTGGGGAGGTGAGTCCTGACCCGTGTCCGCCTGGCCCCGCCACAGGGGTGGCTGCACCCGGCCGGGTGCTGCGTGGGGGCTTCTTCTCCCCCGAAAGCTTTCAGTCCACGTAAACGGCTGGGGTGACCCATGTGCCGCCTCAGTGACCAAACACTCGCTGTGCCTACGTGGACACCCCTTCTCCCCATGATCTGGGGGGAAAGGAAGAGCTTATACACAAAACACCAGGTTGGGATCTAAGCATCGTCATGTTTTCCAGACAAATGAAGGTGTCGATCTCATTTTGAGAAGAGAGAAGTAAATTAACACTCTTAAAAAAATGACTTTTTATGGTCTCAAGCCTCAGCTCCTTCTCTCCTGCGGCCTGGACGTTTCTCCATCCGGTCACAGCTCTGCAAGCTTATTTGGGGTTCACTGTCCAGTGGCTCCAAAAACGCTGGGGGCAGAAAATGCTTTCTGTCCTGCGGCCCGGCAGTGCCGCGTGACTGCGGGTAATCCATCCCACAGACGCTGTTGTGCTCATTTCCTTTCCGCACCCTGTCTTCTGGCCTCGTCCGTCCAGCCTGAACCTCTCACCCAGGACTGCACACCACAATTGCCTACGGATCAGGCTCTTCTGACGTGGATGCTGTGGGCCGGCTGGTGGCAGAGGACACGGCCACGTGGATGGCCCAGGGAAACACGGAGAGCTGGGCCTTTGTCCGCCGCGGCCCTGGGAGGGGAGAGGACCTGTGAACAAGCTGCCACCTGGGGTTTTGCTGGGACCTGTCTCGAGGTGACAAGGGCATCCTGGGAACACACCAGTCTCCACAGTCAGACCAGACACTGAAAACCCGAGAGAAGATGAGAAACTCCCATTTTAATATAAAAGTGGTTTTGCGCCTGGTAACTTCAGTTGGGGAAATCACACAGAACAGACTCGATGCTAACATTTAGTAAAATTCGGTGTAAGATTACAAAACATTTTAAATATAAAAATAAGACTTTTAATTAAAAAAGAGCACATAAGCAGCTCTGGATACACCCTCGAAACAACAGCAAAGTACGGAGCAGGGCTTTACATCTGGATGCGGACTCTTAAACCTCACACGAAGCTTGATGCTGGATACTTTCAACTTTTAAATAAAGCCGTTGATCTTCCCCAGCAGGCTGCACTGGAAAGGCAGCTTCAGGAGGAGTGAGGTCTGGAGGCTCTTTGGCTCTGGAGTGAGGAGGTGGGACCTCGGAACAGGAGGTGCCAGGTCCACCTGGGGAGTACATCTCTGGTGCACGAGGGCTTGAAACCATGACCGGGACCTTCCTTTCCCAGCGCGTTCTTCTACCGATCTTCCGTGTGGTTAAAATGTCCCTACAACGAGAAAACGGTGCGTCGTGGGAATGAACCTACCTTGGCTTCAGGTTCACAACACAGAGCTCTGCCTTTCAGACCGCGGAGCTCACACGCATTCTGAGCTAAGCACGTATTTACAGAGCATATATAAAATACTATAATTAAGATATTTAAAGCACTTCCTACAGTGCTTGGCACATAGAATGTTCTCCATAAATGTTATTTCTCTTCTCTCCTACAGTTCTGAGAGAGGAAAAAAGAGAATCAAAGTATCATTTATAAACTCATAGTTTAGTTTTTTTTTTAATGATGTCTGAATACTGAATATGGATTCAGCACAAGTGCGCTGCAGCAGGCTCCTCGCAGGGGGCCCAGGGCTGGAAGTAACCCAGCTTCACGAGGATCCCACTCGGGCCTGGCCTCCCTGCCCCTGGAGCAGACCTCCTGTCTCCTCAGCTTCACGCAGAAGTGACTGAGATGTGTCACTGTGCCACCCCACTGTACCCCCGTCTGAATGGGGTTTATCTGGAGACACACTGGAGGCAGAACAAATAAGACAGGGGACAACTAGGCACACAGACACCTCCAAAAGAGGATCAAAACCTCAAATATTCTACACAAAAGACCTGCAGGAATCACTCACTTAAACCTCTCACCAATCTCTGTTCCCTGACACGACTTCAAGTTTCCAAATCATCACATTTTTCTCCCCAGGGTCGTTTGTTGACGTCCCTCTCAAAGCTCAGACGTCTGTCCCTGATGCAGAAGTGAGGTCTGATGTCCTCAGACTCTGAGGCAGCCACTGGCAGGGACCAGCCACTGGAGGCGCGTCTGATGGGGGGTCTGGGCACCGAGCCCCTGATTTAATAAAGTCATGAAGGAAGAGGACAGCTGTGCCTTAAACGTTAGTCTCACTGTTGACAATCAGAATGCCCACCACCTGTCTGAGTAGGTTGGAAAAGTGATATCAAAAGCAATAGTGGGAAATACAACACTTTTGATAAAACACAATTTCACTATTTTTCCACCAACCAAGAGAAGAGTGTTTTTTTTTCAAGAGAGTTTTGTTTCTAATACTGGGATCAAAAGAGACTCAGGTCCAAGGAGACACCTAGGTACATCAGAATAACACTGTCAAAAACCAAATAGTCTTGAAAGGAGAAAGAAAGAAATGCTACATCAAGTAGTATCAAGAGATCCTCGATAAAATTAACAGCTGATTTCTCAGCCCAATTCAGAGTGCTGAAAGTCAACCAAGAATTTTGTATCCAACAGAACTATCCTTCAAAAATGAGAAATTAAGACACTCCCAGAACAAAAACAGAAAAAAATCTGTCGCTAGCAGACCTACCCTACAAGAAATACTGATGAGACTCTCAGGTTAAAATTAAAGGACCTCAGACCGTAGCTCAAGTCCACAAGAACCCATGAAAACGGCATTTTTCCCCCTAATTATTACCTGTGAGTCCCTGCTCCACTCAAGCTGTCTTACTTCAACAGCACCTCTCTGCCTTGGGTCGCAGCTTCTGAAGGACGTCCTCTGGCCGCACCTCTCCGTGGACGCCCCCCCCCCCCCCACCCCTGCCAATAGGTCCTGTCCCCTGGCTGGGAGCGCCTCCCCGCCAGGTGCCCGCTCCTGAGATCAGAGCCCAGCACTGGCACGCTTGCTGCAGGCTGAAAGGTGCACCGTGGGCAGGTGGGAGCGGGAACGTGGACGGGAAAGGACGCGTCTGTGTGCTTGAGCTTAAGGCCTCCTGGCAGCCAGGACAGGGCCTGGGCTGGGAACAGGGTGGGCCAGGGGCCAGCTTTCCCTCACTGCACCAGGTCCCAGCATGGAGCTCCGAGAAAGTCCACAACCCTCTATTTGAACCTGGCCTTCCACCTTGTTATGAAGGACTGTTTGTCAGTGCAAGTCTGCAGCAGTGGAGGAGCGCAGAGCACACACCAGGGAAAAAGAAGACTGGATTCCCGAGGTCAGGTTCTGCCTCCGTCCCAGACGGTCCTGACGCTCCCCGGTGCTGGACCATGTCCCAGCCCAGTCCACAGAGAGCCTTCCGGGGCGGAAGTGGAAGGTGGGGACAAAGCTTAGTACTCATCGGCGCCCAGCAGCAGCTTCCGGTGAGCAGCTCAGAACGGCAGCCAGCACGCTGTTTCCAGTCAGTCTCCTCCAGAGTATGTCCAAAGGGATCAAGCCCGGGAACCGATGCATCTCGACCAGGGACAGGACACGTGGGTAGCATGGGAGCCAGGGGGAGGTGGGCGAAAGCAAGGTGACACCCGTGACCGTCTCTGCTCCTCGGAGGCTGAGTCAGGGGCTCACGCTGGGAGGGAAGACGCAGGCCTGGCCCAGGCCCAGGCTTCTGAGGGGCGGACCCCCCGCCACAGTGCTGTGACGGACAACGCTCCTGCCCCAGACTCGCAAGGATCAAGAGCTTCACAGAGGAGCTGTGGACAAACAGCAACTCTAAAAATAGGGCGTAAGGATGCATGTATATTCCAGGAAAAGCCTTGAGTTTAAAACTAAAAAAAAAGTGTACGCACAGCTTTCCTGGACTTCCAAAGCAGGCATGGAGGACACTCTCCAAAATCCACTCAGGCTGTTCTCATACAGAAATTTGCATTATCTCAAACTCACTACTGTGGGTTACAAGGGAGGGACTGCCTGGCTCCTCAGCAGGGATGCTGACCCTTAAGAGGTCTGAGGAACCTGCTCTGCACAGTCTGAGGAGCTTAAAGGGCCCACCTACCCACTGCTGCTGCTACTGCTTTTAAAACAGATTCTTGTTGCTGTTTTCATTTTTACCTTTTGACTCCCTTCACCAATTTCTCCCACCCTTCATGCACCATCTCTGGCAACCACCAATCTGTTCTATGAGCTTTTCTTGTTTTTTAGGGTTCCATGTATAAGACAGAATCTGTCTTTTTCTGTCTGACCCATTTCATTTACCACAATGCCCCCAGATGCTATCCATGTTGCTGGAAATGGCAGCATCTCCCTCTTTTATGGCTGAATAATATTTCACTGGATAAAGAGCACAATTTCTTTATCTCCTCCTCCATCCTATTTTTGCTAGCTCATCTTATGGTCAACAATCTTGCTGAATATTAGTCTTAGTAGTTTATCTGCAGATTTGCTTGGATTTTCTATATAGATGATATCAGGAAATAACAATTTAGTTTTCTTCCCCTTCTAATTCTTACAGCCATTGTTTCTTCTTCCTTGTTTAACTGTCTGAGTTAGAAACCCTGCCAAGCAGAAGTGGTGATGGCAAACAAACTTGTTTCTCTCTTCATCCAAAGAAATGCTCCCCCTAAGTGTGGAGACCTTTCAACCTCACCAGGATAAACCCTCATTTCTGGTTTTATTTTTGAGTGGGGTTTGGAGTAACTGAGCAGTTTCTGCCTCTATTAAGATGACAGTTTGATTTCTTTTTTTCCTCCTTTGATCAAACAATGTAGTTCTTTTTCTAAAGCAAGTCATCTGTATGTTCCTTTATGTAGAATTTCTTTTAACCTATAAAACCATCTGGGATGGTAGCTTTTGAGAACGTTCCCAAATTATTCCATTGGGATTCTCTCTTCTGGAGTTAGTTCTGGCAACTGAATTACTATGAGGGCAAGGGAATTCCCACTGCACTGGTCTCCGCAGCTCTGAGCATGTCACAGATGCATGTTCACACGGGACAGTCCCCTTAGCGTTGCAGAGCGTTATTCCACGGTCCTTGGTGTCTGTAACTAATGGGGGGTTGCTGTTACTCAAAGCACTGTTCCTTCACGGCTATCAGTGGCTCCTCTCCGGCAGCTCTCCAGAATTCTCTTTCACACTGTTCAGTTTCATCATGATATGTCAGACGTACAGATACATCAGGTCCAAGACTCACCAGGACTTTTCAGGAATACAAAAAAGTATAGACAGCAATGTAACAAATATCCACAAACCATCACATAGCTTACGAGCCAAAATGCCGCAGGTAAGACATCAGCCGTTCTCACTGAAGTGTACATTTACTGAGTAAATACGTGCCGACCCATGCATGGCGGCTCAGTGGGTAAAGAATCTGCCTGCAATGCAAGAGACCCAGAAGATCCCCTGGAGAAGGAAATGGCAACCCGCCCCAGTATTCCTTCCTGGAGAACCCCATGGACAGAGGAGCCTGGCGGGCTACGGTCCATGGGGTCGCAGGCTCAGACAGGACTGAGCGACTGAGCCACGTGTGCACTCTCCTGCCGGTGGTCTCTGGCTTTCTGCTAAGCAAAAAGCTTAGCTTTTTGTACACATCTCTGTGGGCCCACTCTAGGACCAAACCCAGCAAAAGCCAGGTCCTGACAATAGCCACAGCAGAGTATGTCTCTACCTACTGTTCTGCCTCTCTCTTCACTTGTAATACGATTAACAATGTATTTAATGTCTTTTTCTGTACCATACATTAGTTTAGTCCAACATGCTTGTAGGAAATCTAAACTTCATTTTTTAAAAAAAAAAAAAATTAGCTTTTCTGCGAAAATCCGTTTCACTGTCTCCTCATGGTATAACATTTTATCCCCAAAGAAAGACGTTTTAGTTTTATTGTTTAGTCACCTGAAAGCTCTCTATTCCTTCAGAACCTGAAATGATCTCAACAACACAGTAAAAAAAAAATTTTTTTTAACATTCTCTGGCATCCATATTTGGAGGAAACATTTACTGTCAGAGATTATACCAGAAGATTCTGTCAGGAAGTCTACGCAAATTTGTCTATTTGGCTACACCTACACAGCCAGACTCCTCCTTGGCCGGCTGCCTCTCCCAGCGTCTGGAGGACTCAGCGCTGTCTTGGACGCCCACGACGCCCTCACGGGTCTGGGAAGGATGCCCACAACGCCCTCACGGATTGGGGAAGGACGCCCACGACGCCCTCACGGGTCTGGGAAGGATGCCCACAACGCCCTCACGGATTGGGGAAGGACGCCCACGACGCCCTCACGGGTCGGGGAAGGACACCCACGAAGCCTCGCAGCCTCACGGCTGTGCTTCTGAGCATGTCAGAGTGGGCCACCGCCGGGCCTGGTGCAGGAGTGACGGGGCCAAACCAGCCAGGACAGCGGGCACAGGAGAGGCGCCCCCACCAACCGCGGGGCGGGGCAGGCCGGTCACCTAGCCCCATGGACCGCGTTCCTCATCAGCAACCTGACCGGTGACCTCTGGGGTCCCTGCCGAACCTCTGGGAAGTGCATGGGGCACTCTGATTCCTGAGGAAGGAACAGTTACATTCCCGGTGACCCCTCTGTGACTGCTGTCTTCTCTCAGGACGTATGGATAAAGGACGGATAAGGTGCAGCTGCTGCTGAAACACAGAAAGTGACCCGCTGCACACACATCCATGTTAATCCACGTCAGAGCCTGCCACGCCCACCCTGGCCCTGGCTCCGGGCCTGACCCCCGGGCCAGGCAGCACTGCTCACATCACCACGGGCAGGGGGACGCAGAGTCCTGTCTGCACCGGCGTCTCCCCCGCCCCTGGTCATGGCAGTATTTATAGATGCTGCGGGTGCAGGGAGCAGTTGCTAATAAGACAGACAGGTAAATAAAATAGAGCAAATACTTTAAAGGTCACCTGTTTGGAGATAAGTAGTAGTACACGGGAAACATGCATCCATTTAGAACCAGAATGACCATCCTGGGGCGCCTCCCTCTGCCCTGCAGGGGAAACCAAACCCGGACCAGACGGTAGGCTGGGGACCACCCCTCCCACCCCCCACCCTCCACTTCTGTCCCCACATCGCCCACCTCTCTTCTCCCAGCCCCCGACGCTGCTGTCAGACAATGGGTTTTAATGTCAAAAAGGGAATAAGGTAGCAGCTCGTTAAGATGCTCCCTTAGTTTTTGCTCTCAACACTAATGAACAGGCTGTTAGCCAAATCAATTTGTTGGGGATTGGGAACAGCGGGGTCCCCAAAACCAAAACATTGTTTTGCATGTAGGCTCATATATAGTAACTCACTATCAGCTTGGGTAAAAACTCAATCACCTGAGATAGACACTAGCAGAGGGGACTGGCTCCCAAATGCTGAGCCTGTGGGGTACCAAGACCCCAGGTCTAGTTAAAGACCGCAGGCTTTCTGTTCTCAGGAGGATCCGTCCACCCCTTAGCCGGTTAGCCCAGGTGAGGTCCAGTTAGAACAGAGACTCAGGCGAGGCATCTCACGAGAGGAATATGGGCTTCAAGGTCACAGATGACGGGAGAGAAGAGGATCCACAGGGGGAAGGGAGGCACGTGTTCCCCCAGGAGGGGCCCCCCTCTGGGGCGGGGGGCAGCTGGGGGGTAAAGGGAAGAGATGGGGTGACCGCAGAGCCCGAGGGCTGCCACCCAGCAGGAGCTGGGACCCTGGAAGGAGGGGCGGGGAGGCTGCCTGGGGTGAGGGAGACGAGGGAAGGGAAGGCGCTGAGGGTGACTGCCACGCTGACCCGTGAAGTCTGGGAGCGGCCCCCTCCCTGATGAGCTGCAGCACATGAGGGGCAGGTGCCACTCTGAAAAGGGGCGCTGACAGCACAGCACCCCCCTCAGCCAGCATCCTGAACCCGTTCTTCCTGTGGCTTCCGGCCTGATCATGTCCCCTCATGCATCTCCATGTGGTTATCACGGAGGCCTCTCACAGCCTCGCTGGGACTCATTTCATTTAATGGGAAGAACTTCTAAGAAGGGCATGATTTTATGGCACACTTGGCTACCACGAGACCCTGGGCCAAGAACGCTGAGCTGAGTAAGGAAGGAAGCCAGCTGCACGGCAGACCCAGCCTTGGGACCACTCAAGGAAGGAAATGAGCCTCCTGCAGGCGGAGACCATCGCCCTGACCCTGCAGCATGGATGGTGCACAGCAGAGAGGGCCGCCCACCTGGGGGGCACGGCAGACACCCTGAGTGACATAACACCACGTCCCAAGAGTCAGGGATGGCTTCACCCCAGCTGGCTGTACCGTAAGCGGGGTGATGAGGAGCTGTTTCTTAGTAATAACTTGTACTAGAAAAGCTATGACTAACCTAGATAGCTTATTAAAAAGCAGAGACATTACTTTGCCAACAAAGGTCTGTCTAGTCAAGGCTATGGTTTTTCCAGTAGTCATGTATGGATGTGAGAGTTGGACCATAAAGAAAGCTGAGCGCCGAAGAATTTGATGCTTTTGAACTGTGGTGTTGGAGAAGACTCTTAAGAGTCCCTTGGACAGCAAGGAAATCCAACAAGTCCCTCCTAAAGGAAATCAGTCCTGAATTATTCATTGGAAGGACGGATGCTGAAGCTGAAACTCCAATACTTTGGCCACTTGATGTGAAGAACTGACTCATTTGAAAAGACCCTGATGCTGGGAAAGACTGAAGGCGGGAGGAGAAGGGGACGACAGAGGATGAGATGGTTGGATGGCATCATCGACACAATGGACAGGAGTTTGAGTAAGCTGCGGGAGTTGGTGATGGACAGGGAGGCCTGGAGTCCTATAGTCCATGGGGTTGCAAAGAGTCAGACACGACTGAGCAACTGAACTGAGCTGAGGAGCTGAAGCTGAACACTGATCACCCTGAGACACATCAGTGAGCTGCAACGGGCCAAAGAGGAGGCTCGTGTGTCAGCCTGGGGACTGAGTTTGAGAAGGTCTACGGAAAAAGTCCTTGCATACATAAGCAAGGACTCACGATAACAATCAGGAAAAGCTTCGTGGGAGAAAGACAACAGATTCAGGCAGTGAGCTAAGACAGCCACGTGAGAATTCCGAGCAGAACCAACCGGGTCAGATGATACCTGCTGAGGTCAGAAACACAGCAGAGAAGGGGGACCCGAGGAGGTTCTCAGGGAAAAGCGTCCAGCTAGCCGAGACACCAAGGTAAGCTTCCCATCAGCGACTCCCCGCGGGTCTCTCGAGGGGCGTCATGGTGAAGAACCTGCCTGCCAATGCAGGAAACGTGGGTGCAATCTCCGGGTCAGGAAGATCCCCTGGGGAAGGAAACGTCAACCCGCTCCAGAATTTCTGCCTGGAGAATCCCATGGACAGAGGAGCCTGGCAGGCTACACTCCCTGGGGTCACAGTCAGACACGACTGAGCATGCACACACACACACAGGGCTCCCACACAGCCCCCAGCGTGACCCCTGCTGCTCTTTGAGCCAAGCCCGCCACCTGGGGTCAGCCCCAGGAACTGTGGGCCTGGACAGGCACGCTCCGTGCGAACGGGGCGCATCCGTGAGTGGAGCCCCGCACTGAATGAAGTCTTCTGAAATTTGGAATTGCTGCCCATAGGTGATTTACTGTTAAGCACTTCTCCCTGGGATCTTGCATTTCTAAAAATACTATTTGCTTTTTATTTAACACTGAGCCTCTTAATGTTCTGGAATATAAAAATAGTGTCTTATTATTTTAAAAGCTTAAGAGAGAAACTAGCCATATTATTAGAAAAAGAAGATATATGCAGCTATAGTCTGTTCAAATATCAAGAGGTGTGACTTTTCAAATTCACATTTCAATCTTTATTTACATAAGACTTTTAGAAATAGTGGGTGTAAATATTAAATCACCCAAGCCTGGGTGAAATTTTATTGAGAATAACTACAAATAAAGGGAAACTGATTTTTTAAAGTCACTTTCTGAAAATTTAGATGAAAAGAATATTGAGCATTAGTGAAAAAAATGATATATTTACATATCAATATAGGTTTTCCACGCACAGATTCATCTCCTAGGAAACATACAGAGGCAAGCTTGGGGAACCACAAGGGAAGGAAAACCCTAATCAAATAGGTGCTGTTGTTCAAACAGAACATTAGCTTAAATGATCCAATCAGCTGCTTGAGCCAAATTTTTTTTTCCTTTAAGCTGTTCATGCCAGAAGACAACCTCTTGGAGCATTAAGAATCCGTATTACGTTCCAACTGTTTGCCCAACAGATGGGGGATTTGAAAGACACATTCCATGGAAATGGGACGAGAACTAGGAAGGTTTCGAGTTAGTCACCAGCAATAATGCACTTTACCCATAGTGGGGTCATAATATTAATTATCAAAATCCAGGGCACGTTTGGCAGTTACATGAATCAACCGAAATACAGTAAGTTGCTGGATCTTTGGTTTCAACATTATTCAGGATTACTGGTGGCTCAGTAGTTGAAGAATCACCTGCAATGCAGGAGACCTGGGTTCGATCCTTGGGTGGGGAAGATTCCCCTGGAGGAGGGCATGGCAACCCACTCCAGTCTTCTTGCCTGGAGAATCCCCTGGTCAAAGAAGCCTGGTGGGCTGCAGTCCATGGGGTCCCAAGAGTCAGACATCACTTAGCAACTAAACCACCACCACCTCCACACCACAGAATACAACAGATCTGCGGAAATTTTCCTGAGGACGGAGGACCAAAGTAGGAAGGCGCGTCTCCACGGGCGGGTCCACCTGGCCTTGGTCTTCGTACTTGTCTAAGGACTTCAGGTAATCAGAGAGCCCCATGGTGACTGGCCTTTGTTTAAAACAAAATCACTGCCCGCTCCCCCCCCCCCCAAAACAGTCATGTACAATGCACCAAGTGAAGATTCTGCAATTTACTGACTCAAACTTTTGCTTATCAAAAGTAGCCCTGTGTTTCCTCTGAAGATCTCTATGGGGAAATCCTGAAAATACTCACACACATACACACAGACGCTCCTGGTTTCTATGTGGAAATTATACACAATTCTATTTTATTGTAGTATGAAGACTGCAAGCTTGAAATAAAAAAAAAAAAATTACAGAGGTTTCAAAGCCATTAACTTATTTTTAGGACAAGCACCAAATTTAGGAACAAAGGTATCTTGATGCTAATGTGAAGGACAGGGAAGCCTCCCGTGCTTGGGGTTCACCGGGTCGCAGAGTCAGACACAACTTAGCGACTGAACAGCAACAACGACACTTCATGATTTTCTGCCCAGCACAGGGGACTGAGACTGTCACTCTGGCAACATTAAGACGTCCCATTCCTTGGAATTAATGGTGTGAATGCTGTGTTTCTCCTTCTGGAACTTGTGATTTATGTGAAGTGTATGCAAATAGGAAAGAAAAGCTTAAGGAGGGAAAAGAAAAAGCAACACAGATTCCTATTTGGCTAAGTAAATGAGTTAAGGTCATTTGTCTAAGATGTCCTCAGATTAGCTCTATTTTAACCATTTCCAGGACCTGTTGCCTTCTCTAAAGCCTGTTTTTAGAAAGAATTTAAAATGTATATTCAATTTGTAGTCTCAGTCTCAAGCTGGAAGCAAATCAGTTTGCAGCCGAGTAGAATGCTAAGAAAATCAACCTGCACCTTTTAATTTACATCCCTAGTTCCTTAGGAACGAAATGGCCGTTTCTACGACCCTTGTTCTACATATCCAGGATTTAAGGACAGGTCTTTCACATCACAGCAAGCAGGGGAACGCACTTACAGACTCTCCTGCAATGCACCTCGGGCAAGGCTGGGCCCGGCTCCTTCCGCCATCCGGAGGACCCTGTCCAACAAATCAGAGCCGCGGATGAGCCAGGGCAGCAGTTATTCACACTTTCACTGAACAGGTAAAGGCTGGTCTGGTGGGAACAGGAACCTACCCCCATGCCTGGCTGGCCCTGGTCGCTGTTGGGCCGTGGTGAGGGCAGGCGGCCTCTGCGCTGGGCATCCGGGGACTCGGGCTCCTTGCTGCCCTCGGACGCTGCGATGCGCACCCTCACCTGGGGGTAGTCCCGCTCGGGCGCCGCGGCGTCCAGCCTCCTGCACGCCCGCTTCTGCAACGACACAGTTTCACTTTAGATGGCCTCAGAAAGCACACGGCGCTCTGACTGAATCTGCCTCTGAGCACCTCGCTGCAAAAACAGAGCCCCGAGGAGCTCGGAAAGTTTATAGCACGTTAGGAGAGGCAACTTCCAACTTTATCTTCCTGGAATAACCACCATCAGTTACACTTAACCTCATGACTTCCAGCACAGTCTGATATTTACTTAGCTTTACAAGTTTAAAATAGTCATTTCAAGCAATTTTGGCCAAAATTCTTATAATAAACTGTTGTGACTGGTTTATCGATATTGAGAATGTACAAAACCTATAAATTTTTGTTCAAGAAACTTGTTATGCACTTCAATACTTTTGCCAAGTAGGTACTTTCTTAATATGATATGAATAATTCCATGTGGATAATTCTTTGTCTTCCTGACACTGAAGAGTGGACTGATTTTATTTATTTCACAAACTGCACACACAGCCCATAAGGGATAACCTTCCGGAAAGGCAGCATTTGGCTTTGGCATTCCCATGAGCTATAGATGAATTACAAAAGCAGTCTTCCAAAGCTGAAGGAAACGGTTGACCCTCCAAGTTCCGAGTCTGTGCTCCGCGGGGTAAGGATGTATTCAGTGACAGAGCTGATGGGCAGGCGGCCTCTGCAGGGGACAGAAGGTCCATGCTGTCCTGGGTCCCCGCTGCCGGACGGTGCCGCCAGAGTCAGGAAACACCCCTGGTTCACGGGTGGTCCTACACCCTCCGCAGTCACCGGCAAACCATCGCTATGATTTGTGCCAAATCTGTTCACGATCCATTCCATTATTCATTCATTACTTTCTAAATGGACTTTTTATTTTATGTATTTATCTAATAGGGAAACCCGGTAGCAAGTGCTAGTTTTACTCTTCCCTAACTAACACGTCTTAGAATAGACACCTGAGGAGGAAAACGGCAAATTCTACCTCTGAGCCCCTAAACCAGAGAATAATGCCCTGGGGTGAATACAGTGCAGACTCCGGGAGGCTGAGCCAAGGGCAGAGGTAGCCAGCCCCGCCCCCAACGCCGCAGTCCTTCCGGAACACAGGAAGTCCAGAAAGGTCACAGTCACCGTGCAGAACCACAGCCCCGGGCGCAACCTGAATCAGAGAACGCAGACATCCGAGAGCACGGCCAGGGGGAGAGAAAGCCACCAAACGCCGGTGCGGGTCCCCTCCGCGCCAGCCCACACCCTGCAACACGGCCCTGCCCTGAGAACGGCAGGAGGAGACGCTGTGAGCGGGACAGGCCAGGGACGCCAGCAAGGGAAACGCGCCCGGGCCCGCAGCGAGGAGGGGCCCGAGCCCCAGAGCCGAGACGCCAGCCGGGGCTCCAAGTCTGCACGGCGGAAACGGACAAAGCGCTTTAGAGGTGCTCCTCCGAACCCGGCTCCTGGGAGGGACACGGGCAAAGGGGCGGGCGGGTGACCCGGGGCCGCGTGGTGGTGAGAAGGAGAGAGAGGGCAAGCTTGGGGTCCAGCAAGTGAGGATGCACATCATACCAGGGGGCTCACAGCCACCCCGTCCACCACCAGACAGACACCTCCTCCACCTGCGCTCAGCCACACCAACAGCAGAGGTGCCTGATGGCAATCTTTAAAAAATACCCCAAAACATAAAAATTCCTCCTGAAAAAGACAAGAGTCAAAAGGAGATTGTAAGTCTAACACTCTTAAAAACATAATTAAACACTCAGACAAATATCTGAGGACATGAAAAACCACCCTGAATTAGCAATGTAAAAATAGAGAGAACAAAAATGGGGAGAAACCAAGAAGAGACTTGAACGAGTTCAGGGATGTAATGAGGGAAATGAGGAATAAATTATAAAATGCACTGAAGAGGATAAATTCAAGTGAAAATTAATAGAGGACACCAAAGAAGGGCAGGAGCATAACCAAGGGAAGGAAAACGACATAAAGAAAAAACGGGGGTTAAAAAAATGAAGCAGCAGGAAGGGAAGACAAAGAAGGAAGAAATGTTCTCTAAGTCAGAGCTCTGGAAAGAGTAAAACAAAGTAACACAGCAAAGCTGACTCAAAACCATAACCGGAGAAAACTTCACAGAAAGGGAAAACTGACTGAAGCTTAAATTGACAAGGCTCACAGGGTACCTGGGAAAATTAACCCAGAATGATCAACACTGAGACATCCTAATAAAACCAGGAGACTTCAAAGATGAAGACAAAATCCTCAAAGCCCCTGGGCGTGCAGATCAATGAGAGAGAGTGAAAAGGAACTGGACAGGCATCAGGCTTTTCAAAGCCAACACATAAGTGAGACAATGGAGAAACATGCTTTTAAAACTCAGTGATAGAAAACACGAACCAAAAATTTAAAATCCACCAGGCTGTCCTTCAAATATCAAGATTACAGAAATAGAATTTCGACATACATGAACTTAGAGATGCCTACACCCATGAGCCCTTCCAGAGGATTCTATGTGAAGGTAAGCTTCATCTAACTAACCAGTGATGACCGGGAGAATTCCAGCGTAAGGATTTTTCGTAAGCATCTGAAGGTATTAAGATGTACATCTCAGACTAAATTTAAAATAAAGGTGGAATTAGGCTGACAGACAAGTGTGCAAATATTACATCCTCTGACATGGTGGAAATAATTCTACTAAAACACAAGAGATGAAGGGAGAGGGAAAGTGGAAAACTTCTTTAGCACAGGTCAGTACTGTACATGTGACAGTGGTGTATCAAAGGGCACCAGGAAAAAGATTAGTAAGTGTTAGACGAGTGAGGGAAAGACAGATCAGCATGAGGTGAACACACAGTGAAAAATATTTTAGGCAAGATTTACTAACAGATGCTAACTCAGAAGGCAAAGGCTTAAGGAGAAATATGCTTTCTCCCCCAAGGTATTTATTAATTTATAAAGTTTCAGTTTTATACATAAAACTGTTTTACATATAGTTTCAACGTATATTTTCATGTTTCAACATATCTCCCCCAAGGTATTTATTAATTATAATAAATAATTATAATAGTTATAATTTAATTTATAAATTAAATATAATTTAAGTGCAGTTTCAACATATCTCCCCCAAGGTATTTATTAATTATAAAGAAAAGACCAGTAACTTCACAGGGTATGAAACCATCTTCACCCAGAGACAAGGTCAGCATCACGGTAATGAGACATCTTGACATCACAGCCCCACAAGATGCACTAAGAAAGCAGAACATCACCTCGTGATGCTCGTGCCAGAAGGGGCGTGGTCTTAGCCTCATGGCAGAGGATGCTGGGCAACAAACGGACCGACAGTCCTCTGCCAAAGAGCCGACCGCTGCTCGGTAGGAATTCCAGGGTCAGGAAACCAAGGACGCGTCAGTGATGAGAGGGGTGAGTGGGACTCAGCGCAGTGTGGGGTCCTGGAAGGACGCGTCAGTGACTAAAGGGGTGAGTGGGACTCAGCAGTGTGGGGTCCTGGAAGGACGCGTCAGTGACTAGAGGGGTGAGCAGGACTCAGTGCAGTGTGGGGTCCTGGAAGGACGCGTCAGTGACGAGAGTGAGCAGAACTCAGTGCAGTGTGGGGTCCCGGAAGGACGCGTCAGTGACTAGAGTGAGCAGGACTCAGTGCAGTGTGGGGTCCTGGAAGAGATCCAGGACAGGAAAAGGGTGCTGGTGGGAAAACAGGGGAGGCTGGAGTAAGGCTGGAGCTTGGGCGACGATCGTGCACGAGGTGAGCCTGGGAGTCTGCTGATCGTACTATGACCACGTACGTTGTTCAGGTGACTTCTCTATATTACAGTTGCTTTTTCCCAACCTTTCTGTAAGTCTAAAACTACTTGGAAATGAAGTTTTAAAAATGAAGATAAAAAACCTCCTGCACTTGCTCTGGTGTATACCACACGTCTAGAAATATGGACGGAAGCCAAATCACCTTCCCACAATCCTAATTTTTCCCTGTTGAGCGACATAAAGAGTGACGTGTGTAAGACAAAAGTCCTTTCCCATGCGTGAAGACAGCTCTCGGATACCTCTGAGGCTGCTCTCCGACCAAGCATTCCTGCTCTCTTTCACTCTCCCATATCTGAGAGGCTTTCCAGAATCTTCCTCTTCTAGACACCATGTCCTAGAATTTCTAAATTGTCACTATTCCTCCTGAAATGAATCATGTAAAATACTCCCAACACGCTGTCACCACCACGGAAGAGAGCAGAGCCCCCCACCCCACCTCCACGACGTGGTCCCGAGTCTGCAGGGAAAACACCCTGGCTGAGGGGCCCCAGCGACCCACCACCCGGGTCCACATGAGGCTGGCACACCCCCCCAGCTTACGTCTCCCCCTCAGGAAGCACCACCCGGTCCTGGGGACTGCTGAGGGTCCTTCTGCTTTAAATTTAACGCCAGGCTCTGCTACGTAAGCCTTAAGTTTAGTTTCCAAGACTAATCTGATTTCCTTGCTATTTTCCAGTGTATCAAAGTACTGCCAAATACTGCCATAATCATACGAATCACCTTCGTGATTGGAAATGGTGCTGCCTTCCGTGTTCCGCCTGGGTCGGATGGAAGAGTTGAGGGAGAAAAGACCAAGGACCGCAATCTCCGGTTACTCAGGATCTGCTCAGCCTTCACACTGCAGAAAGAGGCATGCTGTGTAAAGGGGTTTCCTGCCAACTCCCAACTAGCTGGGCGAGACTTGCCTGGTGGCCCAGCGCATAAGCCCCGGTGCAACCACCACAGGGGGCCTGAGTTTGATGGCGGGGTGGGGAGCAAAGCTCCTGCATGCCATGAGGCGCGGCCATAGAAAACCCAGGCAGAGGGAAGTGGGGATACTGAACACGCCCCACGTCATCCACACGCAGGATGCGGCTCCCCTCCCTCAGTCACGTCCCAGCCCCGCGCTCCTCTCTGAGGGACGCCGCTTGCCAGAAAGGAGAGCAGACAGGCGTGGACGGGTGACTGTGAGCAGGAAGCATGCTTCTCGATGAGGTCTACACACTCTTGTGTTTTTCAATGAGTTAGAAGGATTCTAACTCCTTCTCTGTGGGGTCAAACAAGGCCTGGCACAACGGGTCAGCAGACCTGTGACCACCCACGGTGGACACTCCTCGAGAGGCTCTGGTGGCGGGGGCTGGGTCCCCACGTGGCAGGGGGAAGGGAAGCCACACTGACCCCAAGTCGGTCATCGAGGGCTGGGCTCCTCCAGGGAACATGGTGGCCCTCGGCCGGCCGACGGGATTAAATCATTCATGTTTTCTGCTTTTAACAGGGATTAGTGAAAGCTGGCTCTACGTGACCCTGACTCATGTATTCACTCGGCAAATACTCCAATGGCCACAGATCGGCCTGGATCAAGGGAAAAGGAGGGCTGAGAGGCACCGAAGTCCAGGACGCGCGCGTTACATGCCTCGCTCTCTCCCACTCCCTTCTAGAGAGGCTTCAGCCAGTCTTCGTCAAGGCACGTGAAGGTTTACCACCCAACTGCAGAAAATGACTGCAGCCATGAAATTAGAAGATGCTTGCTCCTTGGAAGAAAAGCTATGACCAACCTAGACAGCATATTAAAAAGCAGAGACATTACTTTACCAGCAAAGGTTTATATAGTCAAAGCTATGATTTTTCCATTAGTCATGCAAGGATGCGAGAGTTGGACCATAGAGAAGGCTGAGCACCAAAAAATTGATCCTTTTGAATTGTGGTGCTGGAGATGACTCTTGAGAGTCCCTTGGACTACTAGGAGATGAAACCAGTCAATCCTAAAGGAAATCAACCCTGAATATTCATTGGAAGGACGGATGCTGAAGCTGAAGCTCCAATACTTTGGCCACTTGATGCGAAGAGGCAACTCATTGGAAAAGACCATGATGCTGGGAAAGCCTGAGGACAGGAAGAGAAGGGGACAAGAGAGGATGAGATCATTGGATGGCATCATCAACTCTATGGACATGAGTTTGAGCAAACTCTGGGAGATGGTGAAGGACAGGGAAGCCTGGCGTGCTGTAGTCCATGGGGTCACAAAGAGTCAGACATGACTGAACAACAACAAATGACTCTGGCACTGTGTAAACAAAATTCAAATCTTGAATAAACACAAAGATCCCATTACTTAATAACTATAGAAGATCTATCAAGCAGCAATCCCGCCAGAGAAGAGTTGAAAAAGAAACAGAGTTGAGTAAGAGAAGACATTTGACAGCATGCCACCTCTAGAAACCCATTTCTCGACTTTGCACTCAACAGAACGTGGAGGATAAAGAAAGAAGATGTCAACTTCCTTGAATGCTTTGACAGAAACACCCTGTGAATTCTCTTCAATCAGCACAGCAAGAAAGTGGCAGGTTCTTGAAAAGCCTTAAGTCAAGCACATGTAATATATATGCTAATATATGTTAAGCACATATACTCTAAGTTAGAATACCAATGTAAATTGTCAGAAGTTGGTAATGCAATTAAAGGTAATTCTCCAACTATACACATACACGCACAATAATCTCATCTTTCATTTGAAGGTATTTTAAGGATTTTTATTGACCAGTGGAATTTATTCTAAAGATCACCTGTATCATAATTGTGTGATGCTGACTGAGTCCCAGTTATCAGAACGTTGCTGAGTGAGGCATTCTAGTCTAGTTTAGTATCTGTCACAGTAAAGAAAGTTCCCTCTTGCTGGAGCAGCTGACGCGGCCACACCAGCTCTGAAGCAGAACCGCGAGCGCCGAGGAGCAGGACTGTCGCTGAGAGAGCGCAGCTCCCCCTCAGGGGCAGCCACTGGGAAGCAACCTTGAGCTCCTGGGGGTGTTGCTTTCTGCAGCACAGACTGAACAACAGAAACCAGCAGAAGCGAGGACGCCTACTCTCAACCCCGTGTGGTCAGGTGCCCTGGGGCTTCAGCCACGGTGACTGTAACATCAGAATGCGGGGCACCATCAGCTGCCCTTTCCAGAAGACTCCTCCCCTTCCTGGGCATGGACTTGCATCCACACCCTGGACCAAGTCCCACTCAGGAAAGAGAAAGCAACCGATGAGGAGACAAGCAAGGTAAGCCGTGGGCACCACCATGATTCCATGAAAGCTGGCTCCCCAGAGGAAGGTGGTGGAGCAAAGAGAAGAAAAACCACTCTTTAACTTCCAATGAAAATGAAAAGACATAAACACACACTCTAGACTGAGCATTAATTTTGCTTGCATAATTTACCAAGGACAGTATAAACCTAAATTATAAAAAATCTACTTACCACAGGCAGAACCTAGAAACTATCCTTGCAATGATAAAAAAAAAAAAAACTACAGCATGGAGTATTTCTGTATTTGTTATTTCAGTGACAAACCAAAATCCTGTGCTGTCAGAAAGGTAGGACATTTTATTTCTATTTTGCATGTGAAGAAAATGAAGTCCACAAACCCCAGCTAACTTGCCTGAAGTCCAATAACTGGAAATGCCAGAGCTGGGGCTCAGCGTGCGTTCAGTCGAACTGGGCAGACAAGACTGAAACATATATTAAAGAAGTACTAAAAACTTAATAATGTATGAAAAATATATCAAAGCTTAACATAAAGCTACAGTAATCAAGACAGTGTGGTAATGGCACAGGAAACACACGGAAATCAATGGAACAGAATCGAGAGTCCAGGATAAACCCTTCCGCTTATGGTGAACTAACTTTTGACACGGGTGCTAAGACAACTCAATGGAGAAAGAAGAGTCTTCATAAGAAGTGGTGCTGGCCTAACTTTCTGTCCATATGCAGAAAGAGGAATTCAGGGCCCTAACATATACCACACACAGAGATGAACTTGGGATGGATCAGAGAGCTAAATGTAAGAGCAAAGAGCATTAAATTTTTAGAGGAGAACATAAGAGAAAATCTCTGTGATCTTGGGCTTGGCAAAGATTTTTTAGATCCATCACAAAAAGCATGACTCATAAAAGAAACAAATTCGTAAACTGGATTTCATCAATATCCAAAACTGCTTACCATATGCACGCTAACAGACTTGTCTCCAGAATAAAGAAAGAAGTCTTTCAACTCAACAAGATGGCAAACAGCACAATTTTTTAAACAGGCAAAGGATATGAATAGGAATTCTGCTGACAAAGATTTACATATGGTCAATAAGTACATGAAAAGATGTTCGACATCATTAGAAAAATGCAAATCAAAACCACAACGGGATACCATGTCCCACCCACTGGAATGGTTATAATCCAAACAAGTGTTGGCAAGGATGTGGAGAAAATAGAACCCCCACTTGTTGCTGGTGGGAATTTAAACAGTGCAGCTGTTTTGCAGAACAGTTTGGTGATTCCTCAAAATGTTAAGCACAGAGTTACCTAATAACTCAGCAATTCCACAGTGAGGCACCTACCCAAGGGAGATAAAAACATACGTCCACACAAAAAACCTGTACCTGAGTGTTCACAGCAGCATTCCTCAGAAAATCCCCGAAGAGCACACAACCTGAATGCCCATCAACTGAGAAACTCTTAAATAAAATGCGGTATTATTCATATGATGTAATATTTAGCGACAAGAAGAAATAAAATACTGATATATATTTCAGTACAGATGAACCACTTATGTTAAGTGAAAGAAGCCGGTCACAAGAGACCAAATATTGTGTGATTCCATTTATATGAAATGGCCAGAACAGGCAAGTCAGCAGAGACAGAAAGTAAACTGGTGGTTGCTTAGAGCTGGGGGAGCGGGACAGGGGACCAGGTTTCTTTCAGGGTGATGAAAATGTCCTGAAATCAGGTTGTGATGATATTTACCCAACTCCGTACTACGCTAAAACCACTCATCTGTGCACTCTCAGAGTGAACTGCACTAGGATACAAATCTGCAAGACTGTCATTTATCATATATATTATTTATGTATGCATATAATAAACACATATTTATTATACACACACACACACACACACACACACAGTCATTCAGGTGACCAAAAGGTATTTTTAAGATAAATTTGGTTCCTGGACTGCAGCTCCCAAAACCCTTGGAATTTCTAAGCGACCAGGGCAATGTGGGTATTTTCTATTAACATGTGGTCTCTAGTCCTCGGTTCCTGAGGTCACTTCAGAGCCATAAAGGTGAAATGGGTGTCCTGTTACTCATGTTAACGAAGTGACTTTTGGAAAGCACCTGGTGGGGGGGTGGGGGGACTGGCTGCCTGAGGAGCCACCCAAGAAGAGATGCTTGGGACTTTCAGTCCCACCCTCTGATTTCTGGGCAGTGGGGAGGGGACAGAAGCTGAGTCACAGAGGCCACTATCACTCACGCCCACAAAACGAAGCCGCCGGACAATCCAAGAGGAGGGGTTCCGAGCGCTTTCAGGAAGGGGAACCCTGAGCTGGTGTGGTGTGCAGGCCGGGGCTGCAGGAGGACAGACCTTCTTTGTGCCGGGTCTTGTCTTTTGTATGTCTCCTACGGCTGTGGATTCACGTCTTTTGATACCCTTTTACAGACAATTAATAATCTGGTGAGTCAGCGGGCGGCCGGAGTTCTGCTCCAGAGGTAACTGGATCTAAGGGGGGGGTGGAGGGAAACTCTGGCCTACAGCCAGTGGTGACAACCTAAGCTTTGGCGTCTGGAGTGGAGGTTGGGCTTGGGGGCCTGGGCCCTCTACCTGTGGGCTCAGAGGCCGTCTCTGGGCAGTCAGTGTCAGGACTGACTTGAACTCCAAGACATCCTGCTGGTGTCCAAGAGCTGCTGGGGGAAGCCTCCACCACACACACTAGTACTGAGTTCAGAAACCCATTTAAAACTACACATAAATAAAGCCATTTTTTAATCTGGGAAAGATTGAAGGCAGGAGGAGAAGGGGACGACAGAGGATGAGATGGTTCGATGGTATAACAGACTTGATGGACAAGAGTTTGAGCAAGCTCCATTACTGGGAGTTGGTAATGGACAGTGAAGGCTGGCGTGCTCTAGTCCATGGGGTCACACAGAGTCAGACACGACTGAGCGAATGAACTGAAAGCTGCTTTTCAATGGGCAAAAAATTTGAATAGACAGTCCACCAAAAAGATATGAATGATTAATAAGCAAAAAAAAGATGTTCAACATCACATATTCATCATTAGGGAAATAAAAATTTAGATTGCTGAGAACACTTAACTTCACATCTACTAGAATGACTATAGTCAAAATGACAGATGTGAGGAAGATGTGGACAAACCAGAACCATCTCAGGATGCCAGCAGGGGCGCAAAGTTGGACCATAAAAAAGGCTGAGCACTGAAGAACAGATGCTGTTGAATTGTGGTGCTGGAGAAGACTCTTTGACATCAAGGAGATCAAACCAGCCCATCCTAAGGGAAATCAACCCTGAGCATTCATTGGGAAGACTGAAGCTGAAGCTGAAGCTGAAGCTGAAGCTTCAGGTCCAATACCCTGGCCACCTGATGTGAAAAGACTGGAAAAGATCCTGATGTTGGGAATGACAGAAGGCGGGAGGGGAAGGTGACAACAGAGGATGAGATGGTTGGATGGCATCACCAGTTCAATGGACATGAGTTTGAGCAAACTCTGGGAGATGGTGATGGACAGGGAAGCCTGGCGTGCTGCAGGCCATGGGGTCAGAGAGCTGGACACAACTGAGTGACTGAACAGCAACAAAGGGGTGTAAAATGCTGCCACCACTTTAAACAGCAGTTTGGCAGTTTTCAGTAAGTTAGACATGAATTTAACATTGGAACCAGTCATTCCAGTAGGGGTGTCTATCCAGCGGTAATGAAAACTTATGTCCACACAATGACCTCTATGTGATCCTTCAGAGTTTTCAGCACTATTTATAACAGCCAAAAAGGAAAAACAGCCCCAATGTTCATCCACTGATGAATGAATAAACAAAACGTGGTATATCTACACAATAGAATATTATTTAACAATAAAAAAACTAATACATGCTTCATTGTGGATGAACCTCAAAAACATTATAAAAGTGAGAGAAGTCAGAGGCAAAATCACACATTATATACTTCTGTTTACACAAATGTCCGGAAAAGGCAAATCTAGAGAAACAGAAGTAGAGATGGTGATTGACTGGACCTGGGGGTGCGAATGGGCACAAGCGATCTTTTTGAAGAAAGCAGTCTTCACTATGGTGATGGCTGCACAGCTAAATTCATGAAAAATCACTTCATTGTACACTTAAAATTTTAAAACTTGAATCCACGTGGTCTTGATGGTAAGTGTGAAAGGGAAATCTGAGAAGTCATAGCCATGGGGACTGACCTGAAGGGGCACACTATACCAGGTAATCTATAACTTTCCCTAGATAAATGATATATACTTAAAAGATACCACGATTTTATGCATCAGCGGAAGTCTTCCACCATTTCTTTTCAGTTAAACACACACACACACACTCTTCACGGTAAGCGATCACAGAGTGGGTGCTGAACACCTCTGGTGTGCCTTGCCTGGTCTGGGCACCTGGTCACAGTCCTCCATGGGTCACTGCTGAGCACAACAGACACCTAAAAGGGCCCACACCAAGGAGGACTGCCTCCTAACTGACCTAACCTCATTTTGACTCTTCTGTGTCATGGACAGAGAAATCTGCTGAAAACTAAATGATCAAGGCTGTAGCTGGCAGCATGAATATCTGACTAGAGTCACAACTGAAGATGAAGTGATGGACAAATTTCCTTTTTTCTAGATGGGAGGATTGTTGTTCAGTTGCTCAGTCATGTCGGACTCTTTGTGACCCCCTGGACTGCATGTAGCACGCCAGGCTTCAATGTCCATCACCATCTCCCAGAGCTTGCTCAAACTCATGTCCATCGAGTCGGTGATGCCATCCAACCATCTCATCCTCTGTCGTCCTCTTCTCCTGCTGCCTTCAATCTTTCCCAGCATCAGAGTCTTTTCCAATGAGTCTACTCTTCTCATCAGGTAGCCAAAGTATTGGAGCTTCAGCTTCAGCATCAGTCCTTCCAATGAATATTCAGGATTGATTTCCTTTAAGATTGACTGGTTGGATCTCCATGCAGTCCAAGGGATTCTCAAGAGTCTTCTCCTGCACCACAGTTTAAAAGCATCAATTCTTTGGCACTCAGCCTTCTTTATGGTACAACTCTCATATCCATACATGACTACTGGAAAAACTATAGCTTTGACCATACGGACCTTTGTTGGCAAATAATGACTCTGCTTTTGATAGCTGAGTACAATTAAACTGAGTAGACCAGACAATACAAAGTAGCTCAATGGATAATTTCTAAACTAAAATAACAGGTGAGAGAAATATATAGTTTCTTGAGGAGTGGGTTGCAATTATTTAGAATTAAAAGAGTGGTCACCAAAAGACAGAGCCAAATGGTTTTGTCAGGGATCCACACCATCAGCTACTATTCACTAGGTTTTTCACAGTAGGGATCTCACTGAGCAGATAAGCAAGAAAACCTATGTCCTATGGGGCAGAACAAGCAAATTTAACTCTGAATTTCTCACTTTGTAAGTTAGACCCCGCAAGGTTACTTGGATGGAGTTATAGACATCAGTACATCTGAGTGGTTTTGCTGACAAGAACACCTAGCTCTACTGGACAACCTTTCAAGTGTTAGCAAAAGTGGATCTATAAGTTATCCAGAGAAAGTGGGTATATAATATCATCAGCCCTCTAATTTAAGGGCAGCTACTCATAACATCAAGGATTGGTGAAAATGGTAGGAATTCTACAATTTATTCACACCTAAATTTCAACAGCTGAATCAGAAACATTCCGGACTGCAACTCAATTACCTGCCCTCCCACAAAGCTCAAGTGTGCTCACCCTGGGACTGAAGGCGTGACCTGTGTATCGGTGTACCCGTAAGGAAAAACATGTCTGCCGATAGAATGTGCACCTAACCACTTGCAGACCTGCAGAAGAACCTACACAGCACAGCTAAACAAAACCACATAAGGGCTGATGAGCTAAATTCCATGTTGAAATATTGACCTGTTAGTGGCTTTACTCAGCAGTGACATTGCTGCTGCAGTGCACAACCTAGACGAACTCTGAACATGTTAAGTCGCTCACTTGTGTCCGACTCTGCAATCCCGTTAACTGTAGCCTGCCAGGCTCCTACATCCAGGAAATTCTCCAGGCAAGAATACTGGAGTAGGTTACCATTCTCTTCTCCAGGGGAACTTCCCAACACAGGGATCAAACTCATGTCTCCTGCATTGCAGGCAGATCTGAGCCACCAGGGAATGTGTGTTAAAGGTATTCCTTCAGGAAGAAAACCAAAAAATAAAACCAGATGGAAATAAGAATATACAAAAGACTGAAGTGCACTGGAAATGGTAACCCTGTGGGCAAACAGTAAGCTTTTGTTCTTGTTACTGAAACCTCTGTACTCTGGCCAGAGGGCCTGCTCTTTACAGAGCTTTTTTGGAAAAAGTCTTCAGGGAGATGAAAGGCTGAGGCGTAGACATGAATTTTCGGGCGTTCTGGGTTGACACTTCCATTCTGAAAGGTGTGGTGAGTGCAGTGGTTGGGGACTGCAAGAAGCCAGGCACTGGATGCCCAGTCACGGGGTCAACCTAAGCAAGGCCTCACTTCTGTTCGTCCAGAGCCTAGAACAGTGCTGGTACACAACAGGTGCTCAGAAGAAATAATTTTTTAAAAGTCTATGCAACAGAAACGATAAGCACTACTGCTATTCAACTGCTACATGTTAGTTATTTAACTGCTACCACACTCAGTAACCTGACCATGATCAGGACACTCACAAGCAGACAGGAGAGACTCCTGACCCTGACTCATGAGCATCCTCATTCCAGAGATGGTCCTGGTGGCGTCAGCTCCTAGTCTCTTCTGCTGGTTTTAACACACAGGTTAAACCTGTGTTAAGTTCTGGGCTGTCACCGAGGTATGAAGGGACTCCCGCTTCCCGAGTAACCGAATTCTGAATGGGTGTGTGAGAGACAGACAGAGAATGAGAGAGTGGAAAATGGCAGGAAGAACTTGGCTCCTTTATGAAGCTCAATCCAGATTATCAGATCAAAAACTAGGACACAATATGACATAAACAAGAACTTTATCAGATCAGGGGACAGGACACCCCCCAGCACTACACACCCTCACCCTTGTCTGGTAACAGTTTGGAAGTGCTGGAGCCTCAACCTGGGCACTTCATCCCAGCAACTCCAATCTGAAAGACACTCAAGGTTTCTTCTATTAAGTCTTTCCCGTTCTCTCTGATCAACAGTGGCCTATGGCTCCCCATCCCTGACCGTGCAGCGCATCACACCTTCCATCAGTTTATGGCCAACTAAGGACTTTGTTTTGAAGTGTCATGTTTTAGTTCCACAAGCTCCCTTAGGAAGCTATAGAGCCCAGTGGTTAAGAACACAAGTTCTGGAGGGCGTTGGAAGGGTTTAGGACCTACTGCCACCACTTGCTAGCTGGTTAATCTCTCTGTACTTCGGTTTCCTCATTGGTAATATGGGCATCATAGCAGGTTGTTGTGAAATTGATAATCCACATGGTGGCCACTTGAGGACTGGCAGAACCTGCCACACCTCAGCGAAATGTCTCCAAGACGTCCTCTCCGGCAGCGACATCACCACTGCACACCCAGGTGCTCCAGTCACAAGCCTGGGGTCATCTGGACTCCTCCCTCTACATTCCCTTCCACACCCGCTCCACCAGCAAGATCAGTCAGTTCTTCCTCCAGAACACACAGTCTGTGTACTGTCACCGTCCCCTCCCCTCAGTCTGAGCCTCCATCACCTCTCACGATCTATATATTGTGCCTCCCCTCTGACCACCATCCCTTTCATTTCCCACAAAGCTGCTCTGTGGAAATGGGTAGCCCTTTAAATGTCAGGATGATCGTGTCACTTTCCTATTTACTTCCCACTGTCTAGAGGATGGGGCTTCCCAGGTGGCTCAGTGGTAAAGAATCCACCAGCCAACGCAGGAGACACGGGAGATGTGGGTTCGATCCCTGGGTCAGGAAGATCCTCTGAGGCAGGCAACCTACTCCAGTATTCATTCCTGGGAAATCCCATGGACAGAGGAGCCTGGCGGACCACAATGCACAGGTTTGCAAAGAAGCAGACACAGCTGAGGGGTTGAACACACACACGTGTCTGGAGGACAAGGGGGTGCTGAAGCCACGGACAGAACGAGACTGGGTGCGTGGATGTCTCTCATCTGGGTACCACTAGCTGCGGTATGACTAGAAGGCGCGAGGAGAAGGGGACGACAGAGGATGAGATGGCTGGATGGCATCACCAACTCGATGGATATGAGTTTGAGTAAACTCCAGGAGTTGGTGATGGACAGGGAGACCTGGCGTGCTGCAGTCCATGGGGTCGCAAAGAGTTGGATATGACTGAGCGACTGAACTGAACTGTTCCACTGCCCTGGGCTCACCTTTGTACTATTATGCACAGAACCAAACTTCTATCAGGTCTGAGCCAGAGTGGTCTGAAGTCTCCCTGTTACAGAAGCTAAGCCTATGCCCTGTGAAGTGGTACCAGGGAGACGGGCGCTGCATCAAGAACATAAGTGACACTAGCTCATGGTGAGGCAGTGGGTGGCGAGGAAAGAGGCTTCAGGGGAGAAAGCTCCTCACTCCTCATAGGCTGTGCAAAACACTGGAGAAAAAGGTTGCCTGCGCTAACTGGGAAGGAACACGCCACGCTCACGGAGCCGGGAGGTGTAGAAGCATATAAGTAATTCTGTTGCTCGGTACAGCGGCAGATGGCTGCTGCTCTTAGAAGGAACCATGGAGTAAACAACATGAAGTGAGAACCAGAGATTCGCAGGCAGAGGTGTTGGACAAGAGCGCAGCTCAGAGGCTCTGCCCTCCCGTTCCCAATCGCACAGGGCTTCTGTCGGTTCCCTGAAAACCTATGCACTTCCTGCCCACACTAATTTTCCCTTCAAGCCTCGCATAGGCTCGACGACGCACCCACCCCGAGCTTGCTTAGGGGCCCTCCCATTACCCATCACCTCTTACCCTGCGCTCTCGCAGCAAACGACTGGAGTGTCTGCTGGCGTGGCACCCATACCACATCCAGCCCAGTGCCTGCACGTGGCGGTCTGACTCAGGAACAGCTGCGCGCAGAAGGTGGGACAGCCCTTGACTTTGGACACAGAACCTCCGAGGCCTCCGCAACAGCCCTAAGCACATGGGACCATCACTGGGTTTCCAGGACCCCGCATCTCTGCGCAGGCGCAGCCTGAGGGGGCGGCCGCCCCATCCAGGCCCCGCCCACTGTGCTCCGCCCAAGCGGGCTCACACTGCCCGCCCAAGCTCGCATCTGTGCGCAGGCGCGGTCTGAGGGGCGGTCCGCCTCACCGAGGCCCCGTCCACTGTGCCCCGCCCAAGCGGGAGTGCTCGGCCCGCCCGGGCCCGCATCTCTGCGCAGGCGCGGCCTGAGGGGCGGTCTGCTACACCCAGGCCCCGCCCACTACGCTCAGCCCAAACGGGCGCGCGCCGCCAGCCCCGGCCCGGCCTCCTCCCACTTCAGGCTCCAGGAATCGCCAGACCCGGTGGGCGTGCGCCTTCCGCTTCGCGAGGCCCGGGCTCCAGGGGACTCACCGCGTCCCCCAGGACCTGCAGATCCTCGGGCCTCCGCCGTCGCCATCGGCCCAGTGCCAGGGTGTCCATGCGGCCCCAGGCCCCAGGCGGCCAGGCCTCTCAGCCCCCTCTCGCGGCCAGGTGCCGCCCTCCCGCCCCAGCCCGCGCCGCCGAGGCCACGCCCTCTTATCTCACGTGCCCCAAGGGAGCCAATAAGGGACTGGGGGCGGGGCGCTGCCGGGAACCCGTGAGCGCTGGCTGGCGCGACCACAGGCTGGAGTAGCGGAGGCCAGAGCCTTGAAGACATGAGGGGATTTCCCCCCGAGGTCGTTAGTTCTATTACTTCTCTAGTCACTGTCACTCCCTTAGGTCGTTGATTCTGTCACTTTTTCGGTCACTGTGTCGGCCTTGGGGCTCCAGAGAATCTCCGGTTAAGTGTTTCGCCACTATTCGACTTGGGACCTGTGGTCGGCTGGAGGAGCGCCCGCCTCCCCTCTTGTGATTGGTCGCTGAGCCCGTCTGCCGTCGCTGGTTGGCTGATAGGTGGCTCAGCGGGCCTATCAGAGGGGAGGAGCGCTGGCGTCTCTGGGAGTTGTAGTCCTTGGGAGTCCGCCTCGCTTCCGGGAGGAAGCCACGCCCCGGCGCTTGGTGTCCTTCAGCCTGGTATTGCCCGGGGCACGGTGTCTTCTCGTCCAGAAGCGCTGGGAACACCCCCGGTTCTCTGAAGCCGCAGCTCTGAGCTGCCCGGGCCCTCGGGCCGTGCGGAAGGGGCAAGCGAGGTCGCGCTGCCCGCGGCCGTCGTGCGGTTTGGGATTCGCGTCGTGTGCCGTCCCACCCCCGGAACCCTGGCGTCGCTCCCCGGCCCAGCCCTGTGCCCAGCTTCGCCGCCCTCTTCTCAGGGGGCCGAGCCTCAAAAGTCCACCAGTCAGTCCAGGCTGGACCGTGCACCCCACCGCGGAGCCCCCGCTCCGTTCTGCACCAAAGTGCGGAGCCCGAGATCCTTTCTGCTTAGTTAAAGTTGGTATAAGCTAATCCTTTGACAGTGATGGGCTGATGGGTCTGTTGGGTCTGTTGGGGCACGGCTGTCTCTGGGGCAAATGTTCCTTACTGTTTAAAGAGGGATATACGCCAAGGTCCCCCACAGTCGTGTGTACTGAGCTCTAACTGACTTACTGTTCTGTTAGTTTACTTTATACAATGCAATGAGCTGATATATGTATATAATGCAAAATGATCACTAGAATGAGGTACAGTTAACATATCCAACACCTCACATAGTTACATTTTGTTTGTGTGTGTGTGTGTGTGTGTGTGTGTGGTGTGAAACGGTTTAGTACCTACTTTTAAGCATCTTTCAAATACACAATACGGCAATGTTAACTATAATCACCATGCTGTATATTAAAAACCCAGACCTTAATCACCTTGTAAGGACGGAGAGCTGAGTGTGGCAGAGATCATGGACTCCTTATTGCCAAATTCAGACTTAAAGTGAAGAAAGTAGGGAAAACCACTAGACCATTCAGGTATGACCTAAATCAAACCCCTTATGATTATACAGTGGAAGTGAGAAATAGATTCAAGGGATTAGATCTGATAGACAGTGCCTGAAGAACTATGGACAGAGGTTTGTGACATTGTACAGGAGGTAGGGATCAAGACCACCCCCAAGAAAAAGAAATGCAAAAAGGCAAAATGGTTGTCTGAGGAGGCCTTACAAATAGCTGTGAAAAGAAGAGAAGCAAAAGGCAAAGGAGAAAAGAAAAGATATACCCATTTGAGTTCAGAGTTCCAAAGAATAGCAAGGAGAGATAAGAAAGCCTTCCTCAGTGACCAATGCAAAGAAATAGAGGACAACATAGAATGGGAAAGACTAGAGATCTCTTCAAGAAAATTAGAGATACCAAGGGAACATTTCATGCAAAGATGGGCACAATAAAGGACAGAAATGGTATGGACCTAACAGAAGTAGAAGATATTAAGAAGGGGTGGCAAGAATACACAGAAGAACTATACAAAAAAGATCTTCACAACTCAGATAATCACAATGGTGTGGTCACTCACCTAGAGCCAGACATCCTGGAGTGTGAAGTCAAGTGGGTCTTAGGAAGCATCACTATGAACAAAGCTAGTGGAGGTGATGGAATTCCAGTTGAGCCATTTCAAATCCTAAAAGATGATGTGAAACTGCTACACTCAATATGTCAGCAAATTAGGAGAACTCAGCAGTAGTCACAGGACTGGGAAAGATCAGTTTTCATTCCAGTCCCAAAGAAAGGCAATGTCAAAGAATGCTCAAACTACCACACAATTTTACTCATCTCAAACGCTACCAAAGTAATGTTCAAAATTCTCCAAGCCAGGCTTCAAGAGTACATGAACCGTGAATTTTCAGATGTTCAAGCTGGATTTAGAAAAGGAAGAGAAATCACAGAGCACATTGCCAGCATCCATTGGATCATCAAAAAAGCAAGAGAGTTCCAGAAAAACATCTACTTCTGCTTTATTGGCTATGCCAAAGCCTTTGATTGTGTGGGTCACAATGAACTGTGGAAAATTCTGAAAGAGATGGGAATAACAGGCCACCTGACCTGCCTCTTGAGAAATCTGTATGCAGGACAGGAAGCAACAGTTAGAACTGGACATAGAACAACAGACTGGTTCCAAATCAGGAAAGGAGTACATCAAGGCTGTATATTGTCACCGTGTTTATTTAACTTTTATGCAGAGTATATCATGAGAAACGCTGGGCTGGATGAAGCACAAGCTGGAATCAAGATTGCTGGGAGAAATATCGATAACCTCAGATAGGCAGAAAGTGAAGAAAAGCTAAATTTAGAGACTCTTGATGAAAGTGAAAGAGGAGAGTGAAAAACCTGTCTTAAAACTCATGGGTTTGGGTGGACTCCGGGAGTTGGTGATGGACAGGGAGGCCTGGCATGCTGCGGTTCATGGGGTCGCAAAGAGTCAGACACGACTGAACAACTGAACTGAACTGAACTGATGAAGGTGAAAGAGGAGAGTGAAAAAGCTGGCTTAAAACTCAACATTCAGAAAACTAAGATCATGGCATCTGGTCCCATCAGTTCAGTTCAGTCACTCAGTCGTGTCTGACTCTTTGCGACCCCATGAACCGCAGCACGCCAGGCCTCCCTGTCCATCACCAACTCCCAGAATTTACTCAAACTCTTTTTCCATTGAGTCGGTGATGCCATCCAAACATCTCATCCTCTGTCGTCCCCTTCTCCTGCCTTCAGTCTTTCCCAGCATCAGGGTCTTTTCCAATGAGTCAGTTCTTCACATCAGGGGGCCAAAGTATTGGCGTTTCAGCTTCAACATCAGTCCTTCCAATGAATATTCAGGACTGATTTCCTTTAGGATGGACTGGTTGGATCTCCTTGCAGTCTGAGGGACTCTCAAGAGTCATCTACAACACCACAGTTCAAAAGCATCAATTCTTCAGTGCTCAGCTTTCTTAATAGTTCAAAAGCAGCTTCTGAACCAAACAAAACCCGCAGCCCACCAATCTTCAGGCTTCTTGCTTCATCTCTGATATTTGAGTCACTGTAAGTGTACTATTCTGTAGTTGGAAGCTGTTTTGTTACAAAGACCTATCCTTATCCATTGTGGTGAAGCCCTACTCAGCTGGGCTACTTGCTACATGATATTCAGCAGATTAAATAGCTAATTACCTCAATTTTCTCATTTGTAAAAGAGGATGGGCTTCTCTGGTAGCTGAGTCGGTAAAGAATCTGCCTGCAGTTCAGGAGACCCAGGTTTGATCCCTGGGTTGGGAAGATCCCCTGAAGAAGGAAGTGGCAAACCACCCCAGTATTCTTGCCTGGAAAATCCCATGGACAGAGAAGCCCGGTGGGTTGCAGTCCATGAAATCGAAAAGAGCTGGGCACGACTGAGCCACTAACACTTTCGCTTTCACATGGTGTTGGGAGGATTAAATGAGGTACTTACATAAAGTACTTAGAACAATGACTGATACAAACTAAATATTCAATACTACTGGTAATATTTCTAGGACTACTAGTGAATCCTGTATTAAAAACCGTTGGGACCTTCCAGTGACAAGGTAATTAAGTTCTGGGCTTGTAATATACAGCATGGTGATTATATAGTTAATAGTGCTGTATTATATATTTGAAAGATGCTTAAGAGTAGGTTTTAAGACATCTCACACCACACACACACAAAATGTAACTATGTGAGGTACTGGATGTGTTAACATACCTTACTCTAGTAATCGTTTTGCAGTATGCAAAATCGTTGCATTGTACACAGTAAACTAAGAGAACAATAAATGTGAGTTAGAGCTCAGTAAATATGAGTGTGCGGGACCTTGGGGCCAGATGTGGTTTTGGAATTCAGAAATTTTGGATTCTGTTTGAAAGGGCAGTATATATACTACAAGAAACCTTCAGTGGGGTCTGGAACGACATATAATCAAAGACACTATTTCTGTAGCAATAATGTGTGAATAGTGACAAATATTACCCAGAAGTGGGATATATAAAGGCTATAGATAGTCTCAGTCTCAGAGCATGTTAGATCAAATGAGTTTGCTCCAAACTTAGTGCATTCCTGGTGGCTCAGCTGGTAAAGAATCTGCCTGCAATGCAGGAGACCTGGGTTCGATCCTGGGGTTGGGAAGATCTCCTGGAGAAAGGAAAGGCAACCCACTCCAGTATTCTGGCCTGAAGAATTCCATGAACTATACAGTCCATGGGTCGGAAGGAGTCGGACATGTCTAAGCGACTTTCACTTCACTTTCACTTAGGGGAAAACTCCTAAGTCTTAGAAGGTTTTGCGTTTCAGAATTGAAAATAAAGTACTATTGCAGACCTGTATTACTACCTGTACTTTAAAAGCTTTGTATGTGTGTCTTGCAGTTGAGATTAAATGACCTGCTTTGTCGTCCATTTCAATTTCACTGCTCTTTGTACCTAGGGCTGTTTTCTCAGATGCTTGATCCAAACATTGGCTAATAGGGGCACAAAAACTTAGTCCCTGAGGAAGGAACAGGTGGTCTCCTTGACCAAATTCTAGCCAGGCTTCTCTGAATTCTCTTATCAACTTGGCTGTGACCTTCAGGCTCCCAGGCTCATCCCTGCGTTTTCCAGTTTCGGCACAAATTCTGCTGAGTCCACTTAGCCGGAAGCCCTCGCCCTTGGTATCTGATGGGGCTCCTCATCCTCCACCATCCCCCAGGGGATGTCTGATCGTGGTGGTCTGCTTTCAGCAAGAATCCTGCTAGGTTAATTTAGCCAGAATCTCCCCTTATACATGATGTTTCCTCTTAGGAATTTTCCATCCACCAACCCCACTCTCCCTACCGTGCTCCTTGGCTATAAATTCCCACTTTCCCTTGTATTTAGAGTTGAACCCACTCTTTCTGCTCTCACAAAATTCCATTTCCGCAGTCCCTATACCTGTCCCAGTGGTTCCCCTGCATTAAGGCTGCCTTATTCTCTAACAAGTGTCATGATTCTTTTTTCCTTTAATACAATTGGTATATTTAGAATGATACAGTTCCGTGTAGCACACTACCAAACATTGGCCACTTGGGTACCAACCACAAGATGTATATTAACCTCTCCTGTTATTTACCTAGTATATTTAAATTCTTAGTATCTTAAAATTTAAGACTTTAAAATAATATAGTGATAGTTTGAGTATTCATTATCCTAATGTATTATATACAATAACAGAGTTAAAAAGGAGAAAGCTTCATGACATTGGATTCTTGCATATGATGCCAGAAATGCAGTCAATAAAAGAAAGGTAAGTTGAACTCTATAAAAATGTAAAACTTTTGTGAAAAAATGCTATTAGCACAGTGAAAGGCAACCCACAAAATGGAGTAAATATTTGCAAACTATGTATTTGATAAGGAGTTAATATCCAGAACACATAAAGAACTCCTACAACTCAGACATCTTGATTAAAAAAAGCACAAAGGACAGGAATAGACATTTCTCTGAAGATAATATACAAACGGTCATGAGAAGATACTCAACACCACTAATCACTACGGAAAACGCACATCAAAGCCACAATGAGATACCTCTCCATACCCATTAGGAGGGCTGGTATAAACTAACAGGTGTTGGCTAGAATGTGGAGATGAGAATGTAAAATGGTGTGGACACTATTAAAAATAGTATGGTATTTCCTCAAAAAGTTAAAGATAAAATTATCATATCCTGCAATTCCATTTCTGAGTATCTACACTGAATAATGAAAAGCAGGGAGCAGCACTGTTCACAAAGGCCAAGGGGTGGAAGCAACCCAGGTGTCCACAGGTGGGTGAAGGCATGAGCAAAATGTGATCCATCCATACAATGGAATATTATTCAGTCTTCAAAGAAAGGAAATTCCAGCACCGGTTACAGCATGAATGAACCCTAAGGACATCATGGAAAATGAAATAAGCGGGTCACAAAAGGTCAAGTGCAAAAGAATTCTACTTCTGTGAAGTAGTAGAGTAGTCAGACTCCCAGAGACAGCAGCCTGGTGGCTTCTTCGGGCCAGGGGAGGGGCATGAAGAGTTTTACGGGCAGAGTGTCAGTTCAGTTCAGTCGCTCAGTTGTGTCGACTCTTGGCGACCCCATGGACTGCACTTGCCAGGCTTCACTGTCCTCCACTATGACCCAGAGTTAGCTCAAACTCATGTCCATAAAGTCGGTGATGCCATCCAACCATCTCATCCTCTGTCATCCCTTTCTCCTCCTGCCTTCAGTCTTTCCCAGTATCAGGATCTTTTCCAACGAATCAACTCTTCAGTTTATGCATGTGTGTGTGTGTGTGTGTCCGGAAAAGGCAATGGCACCCCACTCCAGTACTCTTGCCTGGAAAATCCCACGGACAGAGGAGCCTGGTAGGCTGTAGTCCATGGGGTCGCTAAGAGTCGGACACGACTGAACGACTTCCCTTTCACTTTTCACTTTCATGCATTGGAGAAGGAAATGGCAACCCACTCCATGTTCTTGCCTGGAGAATCCCAGGGACAGCAGAGCCTGGTGGGCTGCCGTCTATGGGGTCGCATGGAGTTGGACATGACTGAAGCGACTTAGCAGCAGCAGCAGCAGTGTGTGTGTGTCTGTGAGTGTCTGTGTTTGCCAGTGCATGGCAAATAGAAGGGGAAAAAGTGGAAGCAGTGACAGATATTCTTTTCTTGGGCTGCAAAATCACTGTGGATATTGATTGCAGCCATGAAATTAAAAGATGCTTGCTCCTTGGAAGGAAAGCTATGACAAATCTAGACAGTGGGTTAAAAAGCAGAGACATCACTTTGCCGAAAAATGTCCATATAGTCAAAGCTATGGTTTTTCCAGTAGTCATATATGGATGTGAGAGTTGGACCATAAAGAAGGCTGAAGCCAAGTGGAAGTCGCTCAGTTATGTCCAACTCTTTGCAACCTCATGAACTATATAGTCCATGGAATTCTCCAGGCCAAAATACTGGAGTGGGTAGCTTTTCTCTTCTCCAGGGGATCTTCCCAACCCAGGAATGCAACCCAGGTCTCCTGCATTGCAGGCTGATTCTTTACCAGCTGAGCCACAAGGGAAGCAAAGAAGGCTGAGTGCCAATGAATTGATGCTTTTGAATTGTGCTGGAAAAGACTCTTCAGAGTCTCTTGAACACCAAGGAGATCAAACCAGTCAATCCTAAAGGAAATCAACCCTGAATATTCATTGGAGGGACTGATGTGCAAGCAGAAGCGCTAATACTTTGGCCACATGATGTGAAGAACCGACTTGTTGGAAACGACCCTGATGCTGGGAAAGATTGAAGGCAGGAGGAGAAGGGGCGACAGAGGATGAGATGGTTGGATGGCATCACTGACTCAATGGACATGAATCTGAGCAAATTCTGGGGGATAGTGGAGGACAGAGAAGCCTGGTGTGCTGCAGTCTATGAGGTCACAAAGAGTCAGACATGACTTAGTGACCGAACAATAACAACCATGTGTGTGTGTGTGTGTGTGTGTGTGTGTGTGTGTACTGTCCCTTCCATAGTGGGGCGCTCAAAGTTTACTGTGAGACCCTGTATAGTGCCCAGCATGATGTGTGGTACTTGGCACATTTGCAGTTCACCGTAGTCTTTCCTAGCCAAGCACTTGATCATTTGGAGTCCAGGAAGATTCTGGAAAGGTGCTGTCTGCTTAACTAGTGAGGTGTGCTGAGAGGAGTGTTTGTCCCCAGCCTCAGTCTCCTCGTCTGTAAAATGGGAGTAAAGCCTCTCAGGGATGTCAGGGCTTCATGGAGTAGCTGTGGGTTGCCTTTGATAGCATGCCATTTGCAGCCTCTCTAATGGGTGGGAGGTTGTGTGCACACATACATGTCTTGTGTGTCTGTGTATGTCTTGTGAGGAGGGGGTGAGAAAGTTTTGATTCACCTGTTGCAAAGTCATTATGAAGAAGGAATTCATAGGGCCTGGACTCCATCTCAGGCCTGTCTGTGCTGATCGTGCTCGGCCACCTCTCCAGTGGACTCTGAACTCTCTGCTTAGTGCCCGTGGGAACGACAATGGAAGGATAAGACCCCCTCCGGACAGGGGAACCTTGAAGATCATATCCAGGTTACTCATCACCTAAGAGAAAACAGACACTAATCACCCCTGCCTCCGGACACTATCTATCAGAATGTAAGCACAGGCTTATCGGTTATTAACTATTTGGAATGTAACTGCGGGCTTATTGATTATTGACTGTTTGAACACATAACACGTGAATGATGGGGTTATTGTAGTTGTATTTACCCTTCCTTTGTTTATGTAAGTCTCAGGGGAATTGGGGTGGTGGGTTTGGACACGTACACATCGTACACATGGGGTATAAAAGATTTTCACAAATGCTGGTCGGGGCCCTTGGCTAAGAGGAGACTCTGCCTTGGGCCCGCCGGTGTAAAAAACTGCACTCCACTATCTGCATTGTCCTTCTGAGTGAGTTTGTTTCTCGGAAAGCGTGGCTATAACAATTACTTCTACTTTTCCACTGACTTAGCCATCCTCCTTTAAGTCATTAATGACGTCTGTAAAAAATAATACTGCAGTGGGTTGCCATTTCCTTCTGCAGGGTATTTTCCCAACCCAGGGATCAAACCCATGTCTCCTGCACTGTCGGGTGGATTCTTTACCGCTCAGCCACCAGGGCAGCCCCTGTTTTACATATTGAGATATATGTATGTATGTATATATGTATGTATGTATATATGTATGTATGTATATATATATATCCAGAAGCACAGAGCCTGGCACATAGTATTTAATAAATGCTCTTTCCTTTCTTCTTGCCCTCTTATTTAAAAAAAAGTTCCCAGAACTTCCTTGGGCACTAGCATAGATTATTGACTGTTTCATTCCTTTGAAATTCACAATTTCTTTAGATGTTCTGTGACAATGCTGTTTATCATCTTTGCCTGGAACCCGTCTCCCTAAACAGGCAATAGCTCTCCTTATTTTCCAGAGCTTAAGGAAACCATCCCCCGCAGAGAGAAGCGAAGCCCCCACCCCCACGCCATCTGCCTGGTTCCATTCCGCCAGGGCACTCGTCCCTGGGGAGCCAGGGGTCTTTCTTTTCCGGGATGTTCCCTGGGCCCTCCCGGAGGGCTGGTCTCCCCGGGGGGCAGAGCCTGGCCTGCAGTCGGCGCTCGTTCGGGAAGTCCCCGCCCACGGGTCTTTAACCATCTTCAGTGGTCACTCCTGCACCCTTGATTTGCCGTCATCCTCGCAGCAACGCTGCGGATTTCCCTGGTGGCTCAGACCGTAAAGCGTCTGCTTACAAATGCGGGAGACCCAGGTTCGATCCCTGAGTCGGGAAAATCCTCTGGAGAAGGAAATGGCAACCCACTCCAGTACTCTTGCCTGGAAAATCCCATGGATGGAGGAGCGTTGTAGGCTACAGTCCATGGGGTCGCAAAGAGTCGGACACGACTGAGCAACTTCACTTTCACAGTAACGCTGCAGGTCTGCCTTCAGGCTCGGATAAAGAATCAGAGACGTCAGCCTCAGAGAAGCAGCTGCACAGGTTGAAGGGCGGACCTGAATTCAGACAGACACGCCTCTGTCTAGATGTCTTCTGCCCTCGCCTTTCGTTCTGTGGAAAACCTCATTACATCGGAGGTCTTCCTGAAACCCAGTGAGTTTGACCAAACGACAGCAACAGTTCAACAAACAAAAGAGCTCGCTAGTTGCCCCAGGGGCCTTGGTGTCCCCGCAGGAGTTTCCAGGCACGGCTGGTGGGTACGGAGCCCCCGCGGGCTTCCTCAAGGGGCGCCTCTGCTGTGCACAGACGTGAATAATCTTTATTGTGAACACCCATCTTTGTGCTCAAGGTGGTTCATGCCTGGGAGTGTGCGGCCAAGGGCTTCTCTTCCTAAAAACCTGTGTCCCCCGTGCCGAGCAAAGAGGGGACCCAGCCAGGGTGCGCAGGGCTGAGCCGATGAATGGACGCCTTCAGCAGAGGTGGTTTGTGGGGTCACCTGCCCGCCCTGGGCTATTTTCCGCTAAAGACAGCCGACGTTTCTGGGATGTTAAGTGGGACAACGAAACAACAAGAACGCACAAGCCATCCACTGGTCCACCTCTTGTCTTTGTGATCATGTCTTATGCTTCCATGCCCCAGTCCAAGTGTTACTAAAGAGTGGCCGGCCAGGACCGCCTGCAGGGCCCCACGTCAGCCCGCCGCTCCTGCCTTGCTCGTCAGGCGGGCAGCACGCGGGTACCGCGAGGGGCCCACTCACATGGACAGCTGCTCCACCCCAAGGCGATTAGAGTCCGAAGGATGCCCGTCTCTCTAGAAAGTCAGCACGTGTTCATCTTCCTAAGGGTCATGGTTTTGTCTCCACGTTATTTTCGCTCAGGTTATTATTATTTTTTATGGCAAGACTCAGTATAAGATTTTTCTAATTGCAATTCTTATAATGATCCAGGTTTATTTCATTAAGGCAAATCATAATGATAATAACAATAATAATAAACCACCATTTTCAACTTTCAATCTAATATCCCTACACAGAGACCTTTGGGATCTAAGCCATTTCCCTACATTATTCCCTGACATTGTACATATGCTCTTCAGGGATGATCAAAAATAGAAAATTATTTGAAAGGCTTTACCACCAGTGCAAATTAGAGGTTTGTACGATACTGTAAAACGTGTGTGCCTCCATCCATCCCATAATGGGACTGTAAACACTCGCTACATACAGTGGGCAGGGATTTTATAGTCTGTCATTTTGTGTTTTCTACATAGGTGCTGTAGAAAAATTAAAATATTAATAAACCGCATATGTGCTTGCGAAAGCATTAGCTTTGGATTTGCACATTTTATCTCGCTTTAACTCACCTCTGCGTCTCAGCCTGCATAATGACTGTTAAACGCCAGACACGCGTATACTTCCTGTGCTGTGCTGTTTCGGCAGTAGGTGGAAATTTTAGCACGATGTTTTATATTTCATCCTAAAATTTTTTTATTTGCAAGTGTATGAAGTCACATTGGCTATGTTTGACAATCCATTTTTGGCACGTATTTTCATATAAATTATAGGGTGTTTTTGCCTCTCGGCTCTCACAACATAGTAAGGAGAAACCCCCAGGCTGTGGAAATATGACTGAGGCCGCGTTAGCGTGTGGGTTGGAAATAATAAGGATTATAAATGACTCGGTAGGTAGAGAAAACAAGGGGAGAAGACTTATTGGGGAGAAGTAAAACAGCTTGCTCTGTTTATGCGCAGCTAAAAGAAGGCTCCCTGAAAGATATATCACTAGTCACCTTCTTTTTATTTCTGAGGGGCTTTTATTAACCCCTTTTTATCAATCAAAATAAATTGATTGCCAGTGGATGCCATCTTTTCTGACTGTTTGAAATTATAAAACAAAAGCAAAGGCACACAAACTCACATACTGCATCTTTTGGTAAAGAAGAGACAAATCCTTCCAAAGGGATTGCTAAATAGTGTTAAAGATTTTTATCACTGTCCTTAAAACAGAACATCTCATTTAGGGATCAGAGTAGGCCTTGGGATTCTTCTAAACTCGGCTTCCCTATCTGTGTCAGTGGACAGGAATTCCAGAACACTGTTATTTAATATTATGTCCCGTCATAAAAAGACATGTTTCTGTAGGGTAAATACAGTTATGCCCATTAATAACTCGGTGCTGGGTAAGACCTGATTCAAGGGGAGAAGAAAAGCAGGGCAGCCAGGAATCCCTGTGACGCGCATCTGGTCATTTCTAGCCGTGAAGCCACCACAGAGGATGTGCGGAAACTGGAAAACCAGCCTCTCACCCAGGTGGGCAGGAGCCCCCTCCGGTCCTCACCCGTTGGAGAGAAAAGCCTGAGAGTTTGGGGCAGTGGGCATAAGACACAGCAGTGCAGGAGGAGGGGTTTCAGGGGTGCAGGGGCTGGGGGCGTGGGGCAGCAGGCCACGGCTGCAGACCTCCCTGAGGCCCCGGGAGCTTTGCCTCAGCCTTCTCAGCCTCGGGGCCGCTGCGGCCTGACCTCTGAGGGGCTCGGCGCCTGGCAGAGCCAGGGCTGGGGGTCGTGTTTGCTTCCTCCCTCAGGCCCACACCGTAAAGGGCTGCCCGCTGGGAGGCCCTGACTTCTTTTATCTTAGGAAGGAGACGGTCCCCGTCAGGTATCTCCTGTTAATCATCTCATAGCTCAACAGACCATGGACTGAAAAAAGAACGTATGTTATAGCTGGAAAGTCTGAAGGTCATGTGGGCATAGACATGTTTACATGAGATATTTATTCTGATTAAAATAGTGAAGCATATTTCATACAGAGGAGCGAAGAATAGGTCCTAACTTAAGCTTAAGCTAATAACGGAGTCACCGCTAAGTTTTTTCCTTTATTCTGATGGAGGTTTGGCTGCTTTATCATGAGAGCCTGAAATCCTGACCCAGATTTATTTTACTCTTTTCAGACTTTTGTGTTTTATTTCAAAAGTTGAAATAAGACAAAGGTCTACCAAGTCATAGGGAAGGGACATGAGGATACCAAGGGTCAGAAAAAGGAGAATGGGTGGCAATGGTACAGACATGGCAAGAGCGTAGAACTCAAATCCTCTGGATAAAGAAAAAAATGTGCAAAATGTGTTTTGAATATAAGTTAAACTTATTTGCTTTTCAAGGTGAGAAATGCATGCAAGAGAGCACTCACCAACCCCCAAAATGTGTGTGTTTGGGACGGTGGATGCTAGTAATGGGGCAGGAACCGACTCAGTTATTTTATATACACACTACAGGGGACTTTCGTGGTGGCTCAGCTGGTAAAGAATCCGCCTGCAATGCGGGAGACTTCTGTTCGATCGCTAGGTCGGGAAGATCCCCTGGAGCAGGGAATGGCTACCCACTCCAGTATTCTGGCCTGGAGAATTCCAGGACAGAGGAGCCTGGTGGGCTACAGTCCATGGGGTCGCAAAGAGTCGGACACAACTGAGCAGCGGTCACTTTCACTGGGCAATAGAGCTTAAGTATCATTTAAAAATCAGTGGTTTGCTTTTTCCTTTCTTGTTTGTTTGGTACTAGAGGAAGGAATTTAAAGTCAGCAATTTTTTTCTTTTCTTTCTTTTCTTTTTTTAACAGAAAATCATCCCAGCCATTGTAATCTGAGGTGGATGAGCCAGTTGAGAGAGCATGGGAACTGGGAAGGCTTTCAGACTCTGACACAAATCCAGGTCTGCTCCCATCATCCGGGGTTATTGTACTATTTCACCGCCTCCCTGAGCTGCAGCAGGAGCGGCGGCTGCCACACCGTGGGGCCGGGGGCTCCCACAGCTGCTCAGCGGGAGAGCACCAGCGTCCCTGCCGTCCCGCCGCTGGACTCCAGGGGCCTGTGGCCAGCCAAGGCTCACGCAGCCTGCCCCACAGCACTGGAGAGCTTCAAGAGTACAGACTTCCGAGTCATACTGATGCATGGCAAAACCCAGCACAATGTTGCAAAGTAATTATCCTCGTAAAATAAATAAACTTAAAAGAATACAGATATCAGGTGATTAAAAAAAGATACCTGGTGTTCCTTTGCCCCATACCTGGGGGAAATGCCACCGTTATCTTTTAGATAACAGAGAGGCTGGGGAGAAGGCCTTTGTAGGTGTACCAGATTTTTGAGGCATTTTGTCAAACATAGGATTGTTGTGGTCATTGGTTAAACCAGCTAGCTGTCCTGGTTGGGATGGCTCCTGCCTCGTATGAGAGAATCACCGACTGGCCATGGCTTGGCCCCCAGCACTGTACAGTAGGGTGTATTCTTTAAGGGGTGTGTGTTCTCAGCATACCCTGACTTGCTTGCACAAGTAAGAAGGGCCAGCTCTGCTCACAGCGCTTGCCGGACACTCCAGACATCCACCCTGTGAGGAGAGATCTAAAGGCAGAAGCGACCCACGAGAGTGCCAAGGTCAGTGGGACGGAGGGCCTGTGAACTCCAGGGTGGAAGGGTCCCCTCTGAGACAGGACATCTCAGAACCACATAGCCCGAGGGGCTTGACTGCTTAAGACTTCTTAGCTCTCTTTAGAATTACCTTGGATTTTACAAGGGATCTTGTTTGTGACAGCAAAGCCATTTGTATCCTTAAACAAGAATTACAAACAGCAACAGAAAATTAACTCCAAAATAACCTGGAGAATAAATACACAGACACACCCGCGCACACACACACACCACCGTTTATATGCAAAACGTTTGACTCAAGACAACACACAGCTGCATACAAACGTACACAGTGACTCTGTACACTCATGATCAACCAAGTGCCATCACATCTGTATGTGGGTGGTCATGCAGAAAACGGAACCATCGGGTAGACAAAGGCGCGCGTAGCTGTGTGTGTGCGAGTTTCTCCTCCTCGCTCACCGCGCATCCCAGCCCCGGCCCCCGTACCGGCCTCTTTCATCTGTACAGGGCAGACTCGGTACATTTTACAGGACCTCACATACACTGCTGGTTGAACTGAGCAGGCAGGAGAAGGTATTAAAAATTGGCAGGTCAGGGGTGAAGCATGTTTTTGCAGGATCGACAGAGCCTCTACAGATAGAGCATCAAGATAGAGCATCAGTTTGGGTTAATCCTGAATTGCGGAGTCTCCAGGTTGAATAAAGAAACCACTCAACAAAGGATGCTCCTTCCCCAGGCTGAAGAAGCAGCTGGTGCCACCTACAGCCTGGAAACTGGTTCTACAACCCGCACCTGCCGCCCTGGCTGGTCCTCTGAGGAAGACAGATTAGAATTGATGCAAGGGATGGAAAATGGGCAGTCAGCTCTCAAGATGAATTTCCTCTGATAAATTGCCAACAACTAGAAGTGTGTTTAAAAATGATTTCGGCTAAAGAGATTTTGAAGATTGTAGCAATTAGATCAAGATTTGTGAACTTCATTTCTTATAAATATATTTCTTCTAGAGTGCATCTTATGAGATGTGGTCACATCTTTTTTTTTTTTCTTTGACATATAGCAATCCCAAATCATCCAGCCCAGTCCTAGATTAGGTTAGTGGGCACACACTTATCCACACTGTCCTGTCTTCTTAGGGGAAACGGGATTACTATGAAACCATCAGAGAGCATGCACTTCTGAAAAGAAATGAAATGTATTTTTATTGGAGGAGCCAAGATGAAGTATGTCTTGAAATCTGTTTTACAAATAAACTTGCCCATAAATTGTCCATTCACTGCTTCGAAATCTTTTTTCACATTTGAGGAGCTGTCAGAGGTCCCTAATAAACATGAGTCTTATTTAGTTTACTGGATATGTAATTCTTCTTTTCTTTGGAAATAATTATTTTTCAAGCAAGTGCAGCAAAAATACAACCAATAAAAATCTCGCTATGGCAGCATAAACAACCTTTATAGCCAGCATATACATAGAGTTCTTCCAATAAAAGCAGTTCCTGGTAAGGAAGGGGACAGAAAATTGGCCAGACTTTGCCAAGATCGCGTGCAGGGCTCCCTAGGGTTGACAGAGGAAACCTCACATCCCTGTCCACCTCCCTATCCCAGACCAGTTCTTGGCTATTAGGATGAGAGTTGGAGCATCTCAGTTGCTGGGGAGGCCCTTGAGCCACAGAGAGCAAGGCATGGTCACTTGGTGGGAACCCCGTGTGTCCAGTTTATCTCAACATCATTTGTGAGGCAACCTTCCCAAGGCCCATTCTTGGAGCCCCCAAAGCTGGTGGATTGTGGGGTGAAATTCCCTGGGGGCTCCCGAGGGGCAGAACACAGACCATCCACCTCTTAGTTACCTCGTTCTCATTCCAGGCCGGGGGCCCCTCAGCAGGATTCTGCCCTGGGGCAGCCCAATGGGGGTGACCCTTTGGGGCTCCTGGGGAGGAGCCTTTGTTCAGCCCTCCCAGGCCTGCGGCCAGCCGTGGTCTGTGGTCACACCACCACCCTACCCGGCTCGGGGCCACCCCAGCGGACTGAGCCCCAGTCCGGGAGGATGCCTCCCGGGGAGCTCCGTGTGGGCAGGTTCTCAGCAGAGGTGCGGGCGCTCATTTATGCCTTTACAGTAGCTTGAGAAGATGTTATCACAGCTTGAGAACAGAAATTAAAACATGTATCCTTCAGGTGCAAATCTACTGTACTTACAGTTTTACTGTTTCTCTGCAGGGGGGCTCCATTAATCTTGTAACAGTGAAATTCCTGAGGAAATTAGTTTCTTCCAGTTGGGTTATCCTCAACCGGTCTTTGGGAGAGGAGTAATTAGGATTTAAGACTCTCTCTTAAAGCAAAGGAAGTATGCCATTTTACCCGAGTAACGGCACTTTTCAATGCTGTGCTTTGCCCATTAAAAACCTGTGTGTCTCTCAGCTCGCTGACATAGGGTACACAAAGATTTAGCCAGGTGGGAACTCAATTCCAAGTCCTCATCTATAGCCGCCAGGTAGGTGTTTTTCTCCGCCTGGGTTATCTGTGCCCACCTAGCACTCAGCACTCTACCCTGCTGGGGAGTAACCCTTGGGCCCAAGAGGGAATAATGTGCTCTCGAAAATGGGATGGCTAAAATATGTCCTCACTTATTCAGAAGCGCTGAAATGTTAGCTGTCATTAAATGTAATTACACCTCAACCACACCTACATATCTCTCTTTGAACTGGGGTCAATTCACAGACGCAGGGTGCAGCACTTTTGCTGCAATAAATGCTTCACTTTTCTTCCCCCTACCCCCTGCAACCTGGGGCCGGTAGATTGGCTTTACCGTGGGCAGGCGAGCGGACCCAAGTTTGGTTAGGTATCACAGGCAGTGACGTTTTTGCATCATGGACTGGAAACAGCAAGGGCTTTGGAAAGCTGAAAAGCACTCTGTAGCTGTGTATAACCTTATCTACCTGTAGCTCAGATGCGACAAGCCCTGGTACATGACTGGGGCTCAGAGCTTCGAGGAGTGGTCTTTACTGCACAGCTCAGTGATCCACCTGCCGAACATTAGACTTGTTGATGTCAACAGTGGTAACTGCATAAAGGGCAGAATCTTCCAAGGAGAGGACATCCCTGGTGGTCAGAGGCTAAGATTCTGTGCTCCCAATGCAGGGAGCCTGGGTTTAATCCCTGGTCAGGGAACTAGATCCCACATGCAACTAAAAATTTGTGAGCCACAATGAAGAGCAAAGATGCACTGTGCCACCACTAAGACCTGGCACAGCCAAATAAATGAATAATAAAACTCCCCTGTTCTCCCTCTCCGGGAGCAAGCGCTCCTAACTCGTTGGGGCACATCCTTCTGAAGACTTTTTCTTTGCTACATTCACCTATACAGTAATATGTTGTATTTATAGAATTCTGCTTAAAGATGGTCATCAGAGCGAACACCTTGTGTTGCAACATGCCGTTGTCTCCCCTTTTGTTGCATTTTTCTTTCTTTATTTTTATAGTTCAAATTGTTTTTTTTTCCATTTATTTTTATTAGTTGGAGGCTAATTACTTCACAACACTGCAGTGGGTTTTGTCATACATTGACATAAATCAGCCATGGAGTTACATGTGTTCCCCATCCCGATCCCCCCTCCCACCTCCCTCTCCACCCGATTCCTCTGGGTCTTCCCAGTGCATATTTTTCATAGCAATCTCTAGATTTTATTTACTTTTTAAGAAAAATAATCTTTTTATTTAAAAATAATTGTAGGGTCACACGCAGTTACAACCCACTCTAGTACTCTTGCCTGGAGAATCCCATGGACAGAGGAGCCTGACAGACTACAGTCCATGGAGTTGCAAAGAGTTGGACATGACTGAAGCGACTCAGCATGCATGCGTTTATAAGAAATAACACGAAGAGATTCTGTGTATGTTTTTTCCCCAAGGACAGCATCTTGAAACACTATAGTACAATATCATAATTAGGATGTGCATGGATATTCATACAATCTGTCCATCTTCCTCCATTTCCTCAGCTTTACTTTTTGTGTGTGTTTTTTTTTTCTTTGTTCTATGCTATTTTGATCACATTCAGGTTTGTGTATCCACTACCAAAGCCAGGATACAAAACAGTTGCTCTCTTTTTACATTTTAAATAATGTAATTTACCATCTTCAGTTACATCTTCTCAGGCTGAGTCACAGGTGTAACTGAAGGCCCCTTTCAGTTACTGGCACAATGCTGCCCAGGAGAGAACACAGAGTGAGCCAAAAATGAGTCACCTGCATACTTTAAACATCTCTAGCAACCACATTTAAAGGGTGAAAGTGAAAGCTGGTCGCACAGTTGTGTTCGATTCTTTGTGATCCTATGGACTGTAGCCCACCAGGTCCTCTGTCCATGGAATTTCCCAGAGTATTGGAGTGGGTTGCCATTTCCTTCTCCAGGGGACCTTCCCAACCCAGGGATAGAACCTGGGTCTCCTGCATTGCAGGCTGATTCTTTACCAACTGAGTTGCTAGGGAAGCCCCATTTAAAGGGCAGAAAGAAGTAAATCTAATTTAATAATATATTTCACACAACCCAGTATATTTCAACATGCAATAACTGTAAAGACTACTCACGGGATACACTACATGAACTTCTTTTGGTAATGAGTCTCTGAAACTCCATAAGTCCACTTCGCCCCTCCTCCCCCGGTCGCAAGTAGAGAGCGTGGTTCACAGCACCTACCACGTGCCGGGCTCTCACTCAGGCTCTGGGATGGAGACACAATTCCCGCCCTTGATGTGAGAGCACAGACGCTTTTAACACGGTGACGGGTGAGGCGTGCCCGCAGTACAAGCTGCGCAGGAGCCCTCACCTGAGTGTGGCTCCACGGGGCCTGTCCTCCAGCCAGGTACAGAGCCAGAAGACCCCACATGTCTGGAGGAGCCCCACGTGTCTGGGTGGAAGCAATGCGGTAGTGAACCTGGGATCCAGGAGGGGCGCTTTGGAGACACGGCCGGGGCTGGTCTGGGGGGAACCTTAAAGAGACCATCCTTCCCCGCCCTCCCCTAGCCATGGGCACCGGGGGCAGGGGAGGGCGCTCTGGGGGAGGTTTCCTTGGCGATGAAGGCTACCGGGACCATGGACAAGGTCACCCAGGCCGAAGAGGAGTGCGAAGCAGTGGTGGAGAGGTGGCGAGGGGGCACTGCCTGGAGCGTCAGCATCAGGAGATGCCGAGGGGACCCGGGGGAGGCCTGAGGTTAGAGGGGCGCGGGGCGAGGTGAGCGGGTACTGGAGCCGGGCCTGACCTCACAGTGGGTGATGGTTGGCCATGCGCTGACTCGGCTTCGGGTTCTTCAGGGCCGAATTCGAAATTCCTTGTCAGCAGTGAGGTTCGGAGAGGGCGCAACCTCCCTTCCCCTGATCTCCCTTTCTTCCATCCCTACCTTTTGGATTAAAATGTCAGCTTGTTAAATACACGCTTCTCTGGTGGCTCAGATGGTAGAGAGTCTGCCTGCAGGGTGGGAGACTCAGGTTCGATCCCTGGGTAGGGAAGATCCCCTGAGAAGGAAATGGCAACCCACTCCAGTACTCTTGCCTGGAGAATCCCATGGACAGAGGAGCCTGGCGGGCTGCAGCCCATGAGGTCGCAAAGAGTCGGACACGACTGAGCGCCTTCACTCACTCAAATACACACATCACACACACACACACACACACACACACACACACACACACACTCGCGCGCGCATAAACCCTTCTCCCAGCTGCCTTAGGAGCTGCTAGCATCGCAAGAAGCCCTGTCTTCCAGGAGCCCCGGAGGTCAGGATTCCTGAGAGTCCAGAGCCCCGGGGTTCAGGGTCCTACTTGGCCCGCCGGACGCCGCAGCCCCAGGGTGTTCACCAGCTCCGGGCTGGCACGCGGCCCCGGTGGGGCGGGGCGGGCCAGGGGGTGGGGCCTCTGGGACGGCCGGGGGCGGGGCTTCCTGCGCCACCGCCCGCGCTCCGCCCCCATCGGCCGCCCGCGCTCGATTGCTCTAGTCTGGCGGCGGCAGCATGGCGGCGGGGGCGGCTGAGGCAGCGGCGGCCGTGGTGGAGGTCGGCTCAGCCGGGCAGTTTGAGGAGCTGCTGCGCCTCAGAGCCAAGTAAGCGAGGCGGCGGGCTGCAGGGGTGAGGGGACGCGGCGGGGGCCGGCCTCATGGGCGGACTGCCCGGCTCCCTCATGCGCGGCCCAGCCTGGGCGGCCCGGACCCCGAGCCCGGGTCCCCGCCCCTGTGAGGGAGCTGGTCCAAACATTCCACCAGACAACACTCTACACTAGCAGCATCCGCAGACCGAGGTTCCCGAGCCGTGACTCGGGCGCCCTGCAGAAGGCGCGCCAGGCCCGGCGGCCCCCCGGGGGGCGGCGACGCGGGGACCCAGCCCCCGGCCGGGGGTGGGCGCGGAGACCCCGGCCCCTTGCCGTGTCGTCCCGGGCGGACGCTGCAGGGAGGCCGAGCGGGGCCGGCAGTTGGCGTCTGAGGGCGCTCGTGGTCGGGCCGAGCGCGCCTGCCCGGGCGCTGGACGGGGCTCTCCCGTCTCCTGAGCGCCGCCCTCGGTTCTGGTTTTGCCCGCCTGCCTCCTCCTAGGGGGAGGGGTCGGAAGGAGACCCGCGGGGTGCGTTGGGCCCTTTTGGGGGATACCCGGAAACACCGCCCCGCCCCCCAACTTGCGGGTCGGCGCTGGCGGGCGCGCGGGGCCTCCGGGGGGTCTCTCCGCTTCCACGTCGAGCCCTCGCCTGGGCACCCGCTCCCCGCTCAGCCCCCTGCTAGCCCAGGGCCTCCCCTGTGCTCGCGCCCTGGCGAGGCCTCGGTGTCCTCTGCGATGAGAGGGGTCAGGGCCGTGGGCGGCGCGTGGCCGGCGGGCGGGAGCGCTCGGAGGCTCCAAGGGGCAAAGAGCCTGCGCGGAGCTCAGGGCGGTGGGGCGTGTGAACCTGAATGCAGCCCCGAGTTTGAGTTGGAGACAGATGGGGAGCTCCCTGGGAGCGTGGCAGGGGGCGGGGGGGAGTGGGGGTGCGGGTGAGAGGGGAGAGCCCCTGTCTTCCTGGCCGCGGTGCCGAAAAGTGTTCATCAGAACAGCTCATTTGGCGTTTCAGGTCCACTTGGTAAATTGTTGAAAGAGGTGGGCCCCGGGAGGCGGGTGCGTGGGGAATGACGTTGACTCATTGATGGAAAGGGATGCGGCCCTGAGGCGGCCTCTGGAAGGAGCCGGGCTTGTATGGATCTGTCCTTAATAAACGCTCAGTTTACCCATTTTAAGTAAACAGCGCCTGACGTCATGAGGACAGAAACCTGAAGCAAACATAAACGCGGTCACCCTCTCCCGGTGAGGGTGAAGACTATTTTGCTGTTTGTGTGTTTGGCATTTTTGATTCTATGTTTCATTTTTTTTTTTTAACGTAAAAGTCCGTAAGACGTCACAGTCGGTTAAAATTTCAATGTTAATACCATTTGGATGCATTCTTGCCTGTATCTGAAATGACCCAAGTTCAGAGCAGTGGCAAGAACACATCCAAATGGTATTAACATTGAAATGATTCCTTTAGATGGGCACGTGGGAAGTGGTGCTTGGCATCTGGGGAAGGAACAGATCTGTGCTCCTTTTGGTGGAAATGGCAGCATTTCAGAATATGAAATGCCTTGTTAATGCCATTTAACGTCTGTTTGACAGATCATCGCTTCTCAATTTTAAAATTTCATGTAAATTGAAAATGGTTTTTGCTTAAGTCGTTTAATCACATGTTTATGTGTTATTGAAACCTCAGTTAGTCTATACAGTGGGGATATTAATACCCATTTGCAGAGTAATTAAGGTTTTGCCCATTTGTAAAATATTTAACTAATATAGTTTAATACTGTATGATTTTAATACATGGTAGTTGGTGTTATTTGCACAGGATTAACCTCAGGAGCAGGACATCTGAAATAACAGAGAGACAGCCATTTATTGACCACTAATTATTTTACTGACAACCAAGGTTCACTACCTTGTTTAGAAGCACAGTAGTTAGGGTTTGAACCTCGGTCTTCTCTAAAAGGTTTTTCCTTAAACAGTGCACCCTGCACATTGGGCTATCCATGAAGATGGAGAGAACAGTGTGATGTCAGGAGAGGGTGACAGCATTTATGTTTGTTTCAGGTTTATGTCCTCATGATATTAGGCATTGTTCACTTAATTGGAAAGTAGAAGTTAAGCATCTAAATATGAGAATAGCGTGGATAATTTAAAATAACATTAATGTAATTCTTTAATGTTTTTAAAGGGCTTACATATTTTTGTTTGATCTTCCCAACCTCCCAGGGTATTATTGCTGTTTCACAGATGTGGAAGTTAGGTTAAATTACTCTTCAAAGCCACATTAGTAGTGATGGAATTTAAGTTGTATATGTGTACTTTTTCTTTTTTACATACGTTGGCACATACTGTTAAAAAGTTTTGTAACCTATTTTAATTTTTTTAAAATGTACTCTTTGTAAGCATTTTCCTGTTATTAATTGTTCTTTGAGATATGATTTTTAATGACTTTATAATATTTTATGATCACTAAGAAAACTATATTGTTGACCAATAGCCCTTTACAGTTACTTGCTATGTAGAATACTGGGGAAGTATTCATATACATACATCTTTGTCTCTTTAATGACTTCTGTAGGATAGATTCTTGACAAGAAATTTCTGAAAGTTTCCAATTGAACTTTTACCAGTGGGATATGAAAGTGTTGTCTCACTTTATCTTTTTAATCATTGAATATTATGATTTTAAAAATCATTTTTCAGTTTGGTAAGAAGTGGTAATGTCCAGCTGCATGCGTGAGAGGAAGAGGAAGCAGTAATTGGTGAAGTATCAATACTTCCTCCATAGTCTCTGGCCATGCGCCAGTGCTCCTCTGAGTTCTAGGTACAGTGGGGGCCCATGGAGTGGGGGCCTTACCCTGTGTTCCTCTCCTGCCTTAGGTGGCTCTTCCTTCGGAGCCTCCTGCTTTCTGTGTCCCAGGCAGCTGTCCCTTCTTCTTTGGTCCTGTCTGTGACCCTTGTCCTCCATTTTCCTTTGTTTCAGCACAAGACCTTGCTTCCTACCTGAGAAAATAGGACTTCAGTAGCCTCATCAGACTGCTTCTTCTACATGCCCCTCCCCCAACACAACAGATTTACTTGTAGCTTTTCCCACTCTAGGGACTTCCTGGTGGCTCAGACGGTAAAGAATCCACCTGCAATGCAGGAGACCTGGGTTCGGGTTCGATTCCTGGGTCAGGAATATCCCCTGGAGAAGGGAATGGCAACTCACTCCAGTACTCTTGCCTGGAGAATCACGTGGACAGAGGAGCCTGAGAGGCTACAGTCCATGGAGTTGCAAAGAATTGGGCACGACTGAGCAACTAACACTTTTTTTCACTTTACCCATTCTTGATTCCTTTGCTCCTGACCCAGAGGAAACTGTCCTCTTCTCAAGGTGAATTCTTCTCTGCTCTAGATTTCCCTGTCCTGCCACCTTGAATCTCATGTCTTTAGCCTCTCCCTCTCATTTGCACTGTCCCCTCACAAAATAAACTATGAAGATTTTCTTGCACTGAAAAAAACCCATCCCTTGATCTGTCTGGATCCTTGCTCTCTCTTTGTTAACAGCCCAGTCACTTACCTAGTAGGTTCCTAGCAGTTTACTTCCTCATCCTCAGCTCAGTGGTCCACACATTGCTTCTCTCACCTGCTGAAATGACTCCCCACTGCTGATTACTTTTTTTGCTCCGTTTGATGGTTGTCCCCCTCCCTTCCTGACTCCTGTGAGACCCCTGAACCTTCTCTGGTCTACTGCCAGACTCCTTTCCCTCTGTCTCTCTTGACTTGGTGTTGACGAGCCCCAGAGGCTCTGCCCTTGGCCCCTTTATTCTCCGGCGTGGATGAGTGTGGTGCCCACTATCTCTTGATTCGCAGATCTGCGGATTAAGCGTGGCCTTCTTTCCTGAGCTCGACTGTCACTAACAGCCCACTGACTTCCTTTCCTCTCAGGTTGCCAGCTTCTGGACTGTGATTCGTGGTGAGTGCCACCACTACCTAAGTCACTAAGCCAGAAACTTGGAGGTACCAAGCCCCTTCTTTTCTCAGCTGTATTGTTTTAATGGTTTAACAGTTGATTACTTTTTTTCTTGCCCAGGTTTAATTGTCCTTGTTTTTTTCCTCCTTGTAACATATTTTTCAATGTGTTTTCTTGAGTTTTCAGATTTTTTGTAGGTGAAAGTGAAAGTCGCTTAGTCGTGTCCTACTCTTTGTGACCCCATGAACTGTATAGTCCATGGAATTCTCCAGGCCAGAATACTGGAGTAGGTAGCCTTTTCCTTCTCCAGGGGATCTCCCCAACCCAGGAATCGAACCCCAGTCTCCTGCATTGCAGGTGGATTCTTTACCAACTGAGCTGTGAGGGAAGCCTTTTTGTAGTTGAGAGAGCGTGTATTTGAATTTGGGCTTCCCAGGTGGCGCTGGTGGTAAAGAACCCCCCTGCCAGTGCAGGAGCCCTAAGAGGCTCAGGTTCGTCCTTGAGTCGGGGAGGTCACGGCGCCCACTCCAGTCTTCTTGCCTGGAGAGTCCCGTGGATGGAGGAGCCTGGCGGGCTCCAGTCCGTGGGGTCCAGACTTGCATACGACTGAAGCAGCTGTTTGAATTTAGAGCTTTGTAAAAGTGAAGGGTTTTCAGTTGAGTATGAGGTTAGACTTAAAGGTATCTTTGCCAACATAATTTTATATGAAAATAGTTAATAGATACATACTGAGATTTCTAAGGATTTTATCAGCAGTTTATTAGTCCACTATTCTGTCTGTTCATACTGTCAATTTTTAGAAAATACTTTGTAGGATAATATAAGAAAGTTTGTCTGTAAAAAGCGGTTCTGTTTTTTTCCTTGTTTTCTGCTTATATATTTCATTTGCTACATTTTATTCCTATTCCTATGATCACTTTATTACAATACCATGTTTAAAAATACTAACATTAATAGTAATGCATATACAGTCATGTTTCACAAACATTATGTCCTGACTGCAGAAATCTAGTTTCTGCAGGGTCTCAAAATAGAGTTAATTTACATGGCTAGTAGTTGAGGTGGGTGAATGTTCAGAACCACTTCATGTGAGCTACATATTGACTCAAAAAATATCATTAATTTGAAAATTCATCCGAAAGAAGACCTTGAAATCATATTTCAGCCTGTGTTTAATATAAGATTCTAGCAGTACAAAAACAATTAAGGCAGTCCTTGAAAGGTTTCTTGGTAATAAAATTTAATCTATCACTATTCGCTTATTTCTAAAGCTACTGTTTTTAAAAGCTGCGTTTTTCGGATTTACAGGTCCCTTCTTGTGGTCCATTTTTGGGCACCATGGGCTCCGCAGTGTGCTCAGATGAACGATGTGATGGCAGAACTCGCCAAAGAGCACCCACAAGTCTCGTTTGTGAAGGTACTGCGTTTTCAGTGTCTTGTCTTAGGAATTTAATTCTGATTTTTGGGTTAGACTACATTTTATTGACATAGAAAGGAGTGGTGGTGTGGGATTCCTCATATTCATAGGTAGTGTTGGGATCTGTTATTTTCACAGTAGATTATTCTTAAACATCTTAAAATGGTTTTATATTTTTCAAGCAAGGAGTGGTGTAAAACTCACCACACTTTCCTGAATACATGCTTGGGTGGGAGGACAGGATGGGCAGTCAGGAGAGGGTTTACGTCGGCACTGGCAGGCGAGATCACTCATTGTGGTTAATTGTGGTTTTATACAGTAGAGATGTTAACAAGACTTGCTTCATTGAAAAGCTAAGTGGGACATGGAAAGTGATTCAAGAAAGGGTGTGTGAGGGCTACAGGGAACGGGAGTAGGGAGAGCTTGCTGCCAGGGGCCGGGTAAATGCAGGCCTGCAGGGAAACCAGAGTCTCTCTGTCGCATTGGGGAAGCAGAGGGAGAAGGAAGCCAGCCTCTCCCTGGCTGCCTTTGTTTTCGCTCACTTTGCGTGTGGCCTTCTTTGTCCTTGCTCTGGTGCTCCAGGCTCCTCATTCCTGGTGTCTGTCTCGGCTAGGCAGGACTAGGAGAGTGAGAGTTACAAAGGACAAGCTCGCTTGGTTTTAGCACATTTAATGTATCAGTCAGGACTTGTTGAGGCAACATGGCCAACATGTGAGTTGAGTGTTTTAGAAACGAACTTTTGGGAAGGGAGGCATACCCTGTATTCAGAAGCTGAATCTGTAGGATTTAAGAAAGCAGACAAAACCCCAAAGCCTTACTTTTTAAAAAAATAACTAGAGGATGTGTTGGCAAGCATATGGAGTTAAAAGTGATTATCAACTGTATTTGTCTGTGTGCCACTTTTTATGTAAACTGAAGACCCAGAATTCTGACACATTAATTTATTTGTATAGTGGCTGATACACTTTTCAGACAGTTTCTGTTTAAATATGTGTCCTTTGAACAGGTATTGATTGCACATAGATGGTTCAAAATCAAAACAGTGTAGGAAGAAGTCCATTGAGAAGGCCCAGCCTACTCCTTCCCACCAGCCCTGCCGTCCCATCCCATAAGTAACACTTGTATTAATTTTGTATGAATCCTTGCCGTGTTTCCTTATGCAGATAGAGCACGTAGAATAGTTAGCTTTTTAAAATTTAAGGACTTATTTAAAATTCCAATGAAATGTGTAATGTAACCTTAGAATACAACCTTAAAATGTCCAATATAAATAATAGAAGCGGACATTAAAACTGCATGTTTGGTCAGTGATAAAAGATAACGATTACAAGTGAAATAAATGATTAAACATTTCAATCGTAAGATTAATCAAGACAATGGTAATTGTTGTAAGTCTGCTTTTCTGTGTATCATGTTACTGGTTCAGGTAACACATTGTTCTTAGCTGCCATTTGAATGATTTATTTAAAGTGACTATAGGATTACTTCTCACATCAGTACTGGACTTGGCAGTGAGATTTTAAGTTGTTCAAGTGCTTAAGTGTCTCGGCAAGCCAAGGGTTGGGAGCCCTCATCTGTTGGGGATACCTGACCCTGACTGCACCTGCTGTTCAGAGAGGGTGACAGGTTTACGTGGGTAGTTTGCTCAGGTGTTAGTTTCTGGGAAGTCACTCTGTGGCATAGTTTTTCTTTTCTTAGACATCTTCAGAGGCAAAGATGATTTGCATGTAGGTAGGTGATTTAAAGGTCACAGTGCTGAGCAGTAGCCAGCCCAGGAGAGGTGAGGTCCCTGAAGAGGGGTGCTGGCATTTCCCAGAGGAGGGGCATGTGGTTCAACTAAACACAGCTTTCTCAGTGAGAGCTCTGTGACTCTTCCAGTCTATAGAATCGACATTTTCTAACTCTCTGTTTCTTATGATTTGATTTCTTGGTGTTTTTTTTTTTTTTTTTTTTTTAACAACTGCTGTTGTTTGGCAGTTTTGACTTGAGGTATAGAGATTAGTTCATTCTATGACTTACATTTACAGAATCATTGCATAGGACGATCTTAAACACTGTGTTTTAATACTTTGATTCTAAAGTTTTGTGATCAATTCCTTATTTTGTAGAAGATGGTAAAATAACATCTGAGAAAAACCTAGAATACATTTTTTTTTTTTTAATCCAGTTGTTTGTGCCCATTGGAATAGGTTGCTGAAAGGCAAGGTTTTCACTTCCTGCGTTTGAATCCCCTCACTTCCTGGACAGATGATACAGTGATAAAGGACGTGTTCGCCTTCCTGGTGCCACGTGTAGGCCGCCTGCCATGTGTGTCCACCTGTGTTGGCTGCCACGTCCCATCAGGTCCTGGGGCTGGGCTTTTCCCTGACCTTCTCACACCTCCAAGGGCTCGGAGGAGATAGTGAAGTATTTCTGTTTCTTGAAGTCTCACAGAAACCTTACATTTATTCAGAATAAGATTAAATAGCTAATTAAAATGTCAAGTGTCTTTGCATTTTAAATTATGTAAAGTCAGTTTGTTAGTACTTTAACTACAATGGGAATACACATTTATCATTAAATCAAATTGTTTGGTCAGTAGACTATTTCAAGATACAGTGTCTGGTGGTGGCGTGGGAAAGAGGAAGAATAGTTTTGGGTGGTGAAATTGGGGCCACTGGTCAAATTCATGGTTCAAATCAAAGCCATTTAAAAAAAAATAGGAGTGGCAATTTATTTTTAAATTCTTACATTTGATATTATCATGACTTTTGCTTTTTAAGTAAAGATTGTATTTAAAGTGTACAACGTGATGATTTAAATCAAATCCATTTTGTGTGATGTCTTTTTTGTGTACCTCCGTGACTTTTTTTTCCCTTTCCTCTTTTTCTGAACTTAGTCTGTTCCATTGGTTGGACTGTCAGGGAGTCTCTTGTCTTTTCATTGGCTCTGTTGTTTCATTCCTATTTGGTTGACTTCTTGACTAGGTGGTGAGACACTTGAGGTCAGGACCTTTACCGTACCGTGTTTGTTTTGTTTGTTTTAAATTGCTTTTCTTCGTGCAGGTGGCTCCCACCTCACGTGCCAGCCCTTTCTCCTCTTTATTCCCTCCCCCAAATTCTAGCTTAGTCCTATTAGACTCTGATACTCAATTTACCGTATACTGCACTTTGGTATAAAAAATTTATTCTTGAAGTCAGACTTAGCAACCAGCTGGTTGGTGAGATTTTGTATTAATGTATTTAATTTACTATTAATCTTGTTTGTATGGTAGCTGCTGTTCTTGCATTTTATGCACATTGTATTTTCAGATATGAAATCGGGTACAGAAGGAATTATATACTTAAATTTTTTTTTTTTATTCCTTAAAAAGTAGGAATCTATAGTTTGATATTTTCTTAAATGTGCAACCATCTTAAAGACCAGCTTACACTGTAATTTCTAAAGGTTTGTACAGTTAGTATAGATAATTTCTGTAGCTTACACTGTTTAAATTCTAAATAATCTGTATGATTAGTGAGTGTAAGCAGAAAATGTAGGGCAGTCTCCAGAAGGGTGCCAACTAGCTGTGTAACTAGGTTTTGGCTAACTGGCTGTATAACTGCTATCAGCATCGGCTAACTGGTATCAGCTGATAACTGGTATTAGCTGACTATCTGAACTTGTTTTTTTTGTGTGTCAGAATATTGATCAGTTTATTTGGTGTCTTACAGAGCATATGTAGGATTCCATTTTTTAGGAACTGTAAAAACGTGTCTCAGATAATTCTAGTAGGATGGTTAAATCTTAAAAATAACATAGTTTACTAGCTGTTACTGGGTAAAGTTTGGCAAAGTGTTATAAAAAGTTATTAGAAATGTTCATTTAAATACTGTTTTGAAATTTATATTTGACTTTCTGACAAACAAAGAATTTGACTTTGAAAGATTCACCTTTTATAGCACGTCACAGAGTAGAAAGAAGCCCTGTATGAGGTATAACAGAGTGTCCCAGAATGTCAGGTGCTTTTGTTTGCTTGTTTGTTTTTTTGAAGTCTAGTTGATTTACGTTGAAATGTCGTTTTCTCATCCTTGCCTTTACCTTGGAGCCTCACTGCTGCCACTGGCAAGTAGTCACTTGTGTTTTTGGCTTAGGAATAGTGACTACTGTTTGTTCAGAATTCTGTTTCTTGAACACTTAATTATATGCCACACAGGATGCTAGTTATTGGGAATACAGGACAGTAAGGGTATAGACAGTAGATGGGTAACACAGAACCAAGGTAATTTCAGGTGGCATGGTGTTCAACAAAAGGAATAAACAGGCAGGCTGTGAAGAGCAGGTCTTGGGTAGGCGGGGTGCTTTTATGTAGGTTGTGCTGAAAGGGTGTGTCTACCAAGTGAAAGTTAAAAAACGCAAAGATCAGTCACTGGAAGAGCTGGCAGAGAGCCTTTAGGTAGAGGCTTAGCAGGTACAGACCTTAAGAGCAGTGGGCGGCCAGCGGGGCTGGAGAAGAGGGAAGGGGTCGAGGCCCTGACCGGAAGCTGCAGAGGCAGGGAGGGCCACGTGGCCTTGTGGGCTGTGGTCGAGTTTTGGTTTTATTGCAAGTTCAGTCTGATGCAGTCTGATTCCTAAGTCGATTACTGTGGCTGCCACATGGAGAATGGTTTGAAGTGGGTAAGGGGGCAGACTTGGAGCAGGCCTTCCAGTTAGGAGGCTGTTTGACTAGGCCAGGTGAGAGATTTCTCAGACGTTAGTGGGGAGATTGTTGAAATGCTGTCGTCACCTGTGTCGGCTTATAGTTTAGAGGGGGCACCCAGGAGACCTGTTGATGGATTGGATGTCAGGGTGGAGGAAATAGATCAGTCAAGGTTGTCTCCTTTTGATCTGAGCAGCTCGGTGGATTAAATGAGATCGGGGCTGCCCTGGGGAGGAACAGGTGCAGTGGGAAATATCTAGTGGGGATCTGTGGGCAGATGTCGAGTGTGTGGCTTGAGGTGAGAGGAGAGGTTTGTGCGGGGTAGAGGTTGGGTGGTGGTGCCATACTGGAGCCTTAGAGCCAGGGTGTTGCCTGAGACCACTCTAGGAAAAGGAGTGAGGTAAGAGAAGCAGGTGCAGAACCAAGGCCTGGGGTGTGCAGCAGTGTCGTGGTTGGCAGAGGTGAAGGAAGAAGCCAGACACTCAGTCCCGGAATTAGAGGAAGAGAAGACACGGAAGGCCAAGGGGCGGGGGTCCGAGAAGGCAGCTGTGGTCACGCCTGCTGGGTGAGACTGAAAGGCCAGTGAAATGAGCAGACAAGGAGGAACTGCTGGGTCTGGTGAGGTGCTAACAGGGCTGTGTAGAGTGGAGTGTGCCTGGAGCCAGACTGCCTCGCTCCCCTGCTCAACAGTGTAGTGACCTAGAAACCAGGTGTGATGACAGCACCTGCTGTGAGGATCCCTGCTGGGGCTCAGAGGGTGAAGAATCTGCCTGCAATGCAGAGGACCTGGGTTTGATCCTTGGGTTGCGAAGCTTTCCCTTGGAGAAAAGAGATTGGCTACCCACTCTAGTATTCTTGCCTGGAGAATTCCATGGACAGAGGAGCCTGGCAGGCTACACTCCGTAGGGTTGTAGAGAGTCAGACACGACTGAGCGACTAACACTCACTCGCACACTCACTGTGAGGATTAAATGAACCCAGTATGTGAACACACTCAGAATGTTGTCTGGCCTAGAATACACCATAGCTCTTAGCCATTACTATCACGGTGGTCTTTGGGGACCCCTGATATATCGAAGGAGATGATGGAGATTCCTTTCCTCTGGATTCATCCTGCTGTGGTAGTGCTCCCGTGCCCTCCTCCCCTCTCCACAGACACACAGCATCCTGGGTGGGAAGGGTCTGAGTTTGAGATTCACGGTGTAGGAAGCACGTGGTTCCCTCACGGCATTCTGGCTGGGAATCCATTCCGGACGTGTCCATGTCTGTTTGGTCCTGAAGTCATGTATAACCGTGTCTTTTAAATTTGCTGTTTCTTAGTTGTTGTGGTAGAAAAGGTAACCGAAGCATAATGAGAAAAGCACGGGGTTTGTCGTCAAACAGACATGGGTTTGTTTCTCAGCTCTGCTGCTAATTAACTGTGTCTGGAGTGACCTCTCTCCTGGCCCCTGTGGAGCTGAGATGATAACACGGCCCCTACTTTCCAGGTTGTGACAAGTCTGGTGTATAGCACAGAGCAGGCCTCCAAGGAAGGTAGCTCTTGTTGGCCATCTTTGGTCACTTCAGAATGCAGAAGAAAATTGAAATGAAAAGTTTTGAATATTTATGCATTTATCTTCTACTTTCATTGTTATAACTGTTATGTTGCTTTACATCCAACAGAAATATTTCCAAGGAGTTTTAGTGCTGTGAAGGTTTTCAGACTTCAGCTGCCCTTGCTATTCTGGGGAGCGGCTTTGCCTTTAATGGCCCTCCTGGTCTGGACTCAGGAGGATTTGCCTGTCACTGTTGCCTTTGTCTTATTAAGCTCCGTCTTCTGGGAGCTCATTTGAGGGGAGGCACGTGTAGTGATCCTCCTGGTTTCAGCAGGAATTTTGAGAGCATCATTTGCTTCCCAGAGAGTTGTCAGTAAGGGGCCCTACTGGAAACCAGCAGAAATACGAGAAGAGATCAGCTTTTAAAAGCATATAGGAATTTGATTTTATGAGTCAGGATGTGACTTGTTTTGTTCTGTTTAAGACTCTGTTATCTTGCTTCTACTTAGTAGCACCTGTTTTTTGATTTGTATTACTTTTCTGTTAGAATCCCGGAGTGCAAGCGATGGGGATCTTCACTGAGCCTGGCCCAGTGCCCAGAGTGTGGGGGTCCCTCACCAGATGTTAGTGCTGCCTCGGTCACCACCTTTCTGCTCTTCTTTGGTCTAGTGTGGAATTGTCTGAAAGAATATGGTACAGAAGTTCCTTAGACTTTAGAAAGAATGTCTTCTGAATAGCTGTCTCCAAATGCTTAACCTTCTCTTTGTTCTTTTTTTCAGTTTTATTGGACACTTGACATTGATTTTAAAATATATGTGGTTTCTCACATTAAAAATGAAAATAATTTAAAATATTGTTTCAGAAGGGTGTTCTAAAGAAAATAGAATTAAGGCGGTAAAAGAGCACCCAAGAATATATGAGATGGAAGACACAAGCCACAGACATAGGATAGCCTCCCCCTGTGTCATGGTCATTTTTATGGATAGAAACAATGGATTGGTTAAAGCTCTGGATAAAGAGAGTATTTTAAGCCCAGTGGAAATCTTTTACTCTTGGAAAAACACAGTGTATATATGTTTAAAACTCTTTAATAACATAATTTATCAATAAACTCTATTTCCTATAGGTATAATGTGGATACAGATTTTTATTGGTTTTAAAAGTTTATATTACATTGACAGTCCTGTGAGGGAAAAACACAATATATCTTGGTTTTTCTCAAAGTATATAAAGTCCACATAAAAAGCTTATAGTAATTGTATTCTCATTATTTAGAGAGCGTGTTACTAAATACGTTTAAATTTATGTGTCAAATATCACATCAGATCTTGTTGAAGGGCTTCAAGGAAATTTTCAAATAGAATGTGATCATCTTATTTAAAATGCATTCAAATGTATGAACAGACCCAGAAGCAAGTAACCTAGCAAGATATCCATCTGCTTAGGGTTCAGCAGCCTTTCAGGAGTTAAAAGTAAAATTTATCAGACATCAATAGTTTATTGAAGAAATACTCCTTTTTGCTTTATAATTTGCAGAAGGCTGCAACTGTCAGTCATGATGTACTGCCTCTTGAAATTAGTCAATAGAGCAAACAGCAAGAATTGCTGTGGGCAGAAAATAAGCACTGTAATCATGACATAACTGGGGTCAGTGATTTATGGATTTCAATATAGTAGTAGCTGCATATGATTGAAAATTTACTAGGTCACTAGTGCACCAAAAATTTTATTCACAGCCTCCAGGCATCTTTTGAAATGTGCAACAAAATAAAAACCTCTGAACCTGTTTTGACACCGCAGACTCAGTGGATGACATGCCAGCCCAGTGAGTCTCATTTAAATGTAAATGTGTCATAAACTTTTGTACTGTACTCTTTAAAACCGTCAACTACCTGAAGGGATAATGCATGTGAAAGTGATTTACATGTTGAAGTAGTTAAAAAGAAAAGACCTTTTTATAATCACGCTTAAATTCTTTTATTTTAAAGTTGGAAGCAGAAGCTGTTCCTGAAGTATCTGAAAAATATGAAATTAATTCTGTTCCCACCTTTCTGTTTTTCAAGGTAAGGATAAAGATGGGGGAGGAGACGCTTTGTCAGTACCGCGGGGCCGTCTGTGCCGGTTCCTCTACCCTTTCCCCTGATTGCTGAGCACGGGGTGTTCGCTTGCTCATCGCCTTCACTGTCTTGTAGTCTCATTACTTGCTTGCCCTGGGGGTCCTGGAAAAGTGACATGGTCTGTGGAGGTCCAGCCACCAGAGTGCATGACTGTAAACCCAAAATGTTTCTGGAGTTGGGTCAGAAGTTGGTTGGTTGGGAAATTGATTGGTTGGGGCATGTGCCTGGATATGATGAAACATCTGGCCGCTTCTGGTTTGATTAATGATTCTCTTAGGAAGTGGGTGCAAATCTGTGTTTCAGGGCACTCCTGGGTGTCACCATAGTTCCCCAGGTACCTCCTTTATACTTCATAACAGCTTGACCACAGTGGGGGTGGGGAGATCCTTTCTGACCTGGTTTGAGGAGTAGTGCTTCTTTCCCAGTGTTTGCAAAAAGGAAAAAGGAAACCAACTATTTATTTCGAAAATTGACATGTATAGCAGGCAGTTTGTAATCTGAGTTTTAAAAAATTTCTCCCGTGATAGTGTTGACCTCTTTAAATATTGGCTAGAGCTATGGACTTGTGCTTGTTATAATTTTGGAGCCTAAAATAAATGATGAAGGAATGTACACATACTCTAAATGACTTCTTTAACTTTAGAATTCTCAGAAAATCGACCGATTAGATGGTGCCCATGCCCCAGAGTTGACCAAAAAAGTTCAGCGACATGCGTCTAGCGGCTCCTTCTCACCAAGTGGTGGTGAGCACCCGAAGGAAGACCTCAGCCTGCGCCTGAAGAAGTTAACTCACGCTGCCCCCTGCATGCTGTTCATGAAGGGAACTCCTCAGGAGCCGCGCTGCGGTAAGGGGCTGCTGTGAGCCATGGCCTCACGGGGGTTGGGCTTGAGACCACGTGCTCTGTGCAGACTGTGCTGGACATCTTATATCGATGCTTGTGATCAGACACCCTTAGAAGAGCAGAAAGGTTGTAATTTCCAGTGGACTCTGTAGTTAGGTGATGAGAACTTGTTTGCAGTGTAGACTTGGAGAATGTTGGAACCAAAAGGCATCTTGGAAATCATCTAATTCAAAACCTTTGTTGTCTGCCTAATTCCCAGTGAAGGCGATTTGCTCAGCCACTGAGTAGCAGAGTTGGGGTTGAGTCCTGGCCACCATATTGCTGTCTCCATTAATAGGCTTTGGTCTGTTCAGCTAGTCTGGCTCTTAACACTTACCTTCTCTTTCTTGGCAGCCTCCTTTTATTCATATGGTTCAGATTCAGCAGTTCAGAAATGCACAGAATTACGGTAGTGTTCCAGTGTCCACCCGGTATGCTTTTGCCTTTCCTGTTGTCTCTCAGCGTCTGATGACACTGTTCACCCATTGCTGTCATTTCCAGTTCATTGCTTCTCGGGATTTAAAGATTCCTAATTCTGTGGCTTATAGTCACTCTTACTGTCTTACCTCAGATATGCATGGAGTTTTGTCCTTAAGTAAGTTTCAGAGTTATTTGACCCCTCTGGTATTGAATTTATGTTGTTTTCTTTTTACTGTGCCTCGCGCAACATTATTATGCAGCATAATTGAGCATTTAATGCCTTTTGATGATGCTGTTGAGAACCTAAGAGTGTTGGTTTCAACTACACAGGAGGGATTAGTTAAAGATAGGTGGCAGGGAAATTAAATGTGTTATCAATATCATTACTGCATGTCCAGTGTGACTTTGTAAATATAGCCAAACTTCCACTATAAAGTTAGTTGTAAGTTCTTCCCTATATAGTTAGCAAATTACATATTAAATTACGAAAAAGTCTAGTTTTAAATGTGAAGTTTCATGGTGAATTCTGTCTTAGTTAAAGAAATGGTTCCTTTCTTAGTTCTGCTTGAAAATTTTCTTTGCCAGCATTTACATTTTAGTTGCCTGCTGTTTATGTATGGAAAGGCTGACTCAGTCTGTGTGAGAGTTATCCAGAGAGAGCCGCAGACAGGTTCTGCGTGTTGGTTGTCTGTTTTTAATGGATGCTGCGCCTGGCCCGCCTCCCCCATCAGGCAGGAACACCGTTTCTGGCACGCTCTGTGCTGACCTCACAACAGCAGTCCCATCGGTCCTAGTCAGGACCTTCAGCAGGCCTGAACCATGCAGAACTGGCTCTAGGGCACGGAGGAACCTGCGTGACAGGTTAGACACAGGAGACCCACAGTGAAACCAGTGGGGTGTTATCTTCTTTGGGAACAGAGCAGTGATACTCTCTTAATCTCTTCTGAATGAAGAGATCACCTGGCAGGTAAAACTGGCAGGTGGTGAACCTGCAGCTGGGGAAGGTGGTCTGAATCGGCAGAGGGGAGGGGATGTCCTGGAAAGCTGCGCAGACCAGGTGCTGGCAAGCGGGTGCTTGTTGGCTGTGCCTGCCCTGATGCCTCGAGCTTCAAGTCGGCCACCGTCCTCGTGCCTTCAGTTCTTCCTTGGTAGTGTCAGAAGGTCGGAGTCAACCTTGGAGAGCCATCCAGATGCTGAATGATTATTCAAATAAAATAGAATTACACTTAGAAATAATCATTTTTCTGCTTACCATTTACTTTATTAGGCTGAATGTATGAGGTATTTCTAGCCATCTTTATATTAACCACCTGAGTGGCATTTAGAAGGCTGTCAAATAATGAGTTAGAATGAAAAAGAAGCTTTGAAACATGTCAGAGCAATATATTATTGCTCTATATTATACACTATAACATACACTATATTATATACATTTACATAATACTTAGGAGATATAAAAACAATTTTTAGATACATATGATAAACATAGTTTCATTCCTTATTATTTTTATATATATGTTATGTAGAATTTTTGTAACTACATTTTAGTAGGCTTTTCTGTTTCCCAGTATTTTGGTTTCTGTGACAGCATGTCTTTCTTCACATATAGTAAATAGATTATTTTGGAGTATTGGTATTCTTTACAAAAGCACCTAGTTAAGGCTTAATCGGGAGTCTTCTGCTGTGACTCTGCCCGGCTGCTCCTTCACTGATGCTGCTCTGACTGTTCGCCCTTGTCTGTGTGCACGGCTCCGTGCACTGTCTTTATCTTGAAATTGTCCTCTTACAGGAACGTACACAACTTTTACCCTCTTTCTTTCTGAGCTTGTTTAGTGGAAAATTGCTTTTGCTTTTCTGATGGTACGTTAGTGGTGAGGCCTAGGCAAACTCTTCTTTATAAGAGAACGGCCGTCAGTTCTCATGAACTCAGGTGGCTGGTGTTCCCACACTTTGCGCAGAGCTCGCTTGGAAGGCACTGCTGTTGTTGACACGCGTTACTCCCTTTGGACTCCCCGTGGGGGTAGAGCTACACTTGATTTTTGATTAGCGCGTCCGCACCTTGCTTTCAGTAAAACAGAAAAACATGAATGAATAACGCTTAAACTTTCTATCAAGGAAACCTTGAAAGCCGTTTCAGGGTCTGCCCTGGGATCTGCTTGGACTCAGCCCAGCCCCTGCACATTGCACATCTCTGTCTTCTCAACCTTAACTTTTGGGCTCTACCTGTAGCATGGTTAGTGTCTCAGGAGCCTGGCATGCTGATAGGGTCTCAGTCGTCAGAGGGTTAGACTTCCTTTTTCTGTGCTGCCCAGGAGGACAGGAAAGAAGGCTGTTGCTCTAGGATGATTTTCGAGGAGCACTGAGATGCATATCTTTTAAAACAGAATGATAAATCCTTGATCTTGCAGGTTAATTAAGTTTTCTGTGAGTTCTCATATCTGTTTCCTCTAATAGCGCTTTTAGTAAAGCAAAAGGTATTTGAACTACGGTACAGAAATTTCTCCTGCAGTGAGTCATCTAATTGGGTTTTACTTTTTAAATCAGACATGGAAACATTAAAGATTCCAAAGCATTCTTTAGGGCTTTATTGTTGTTAGATAGTGATGAAATGTGGTGGTTAGGCTCCTTATTCATGTCATCTGTCATGAGTGGAAATGATTGTGGAGAAAAATGGTGGTTCTATAACAGTTAAACATGGTTTTTCTACTTCTAAATATTTTTACTGCATTCATGCATTTTTCTTAAAAAAACAAGTGTGTAAATATTTTGTTATTAAAATAAAGCTTTCTATTTTATCCTTCAGCATAACATTTTCAGTCTGCCACTTTAACCCTTAAAAATGAAACACTACCAATCTCTCTAGTCTGCATGTAATTGCCTAAAGCAAAAATAAAGCTTTTTCTCAGTCAGTTACAGTAGAAATGAGTTAATATATTGGCAACAGAATAACCATTAGCAATCAGCCGTTAGCTGTTTACTAATGAACTCCCAGATGAATGAAAAAATTTCAGAATCAGTGTTTTACTTCAGGCTGTACATGAACTTAACACTTCAGTTGTAGGAAAAGCAACTTACATGCTATACAAATAAACACTGGTACTTCATCTCAGTGAATGGCAGATCTAAAAATGTCTGGAGCTCAGTAATAGATCCACGTTTTAATAGTAAAAGTGCTTTTGCATGACATCAGGTAAAGCCTATTCATGATTTGATTTTATTTAAAAATAATTGCAGATGCTATTACCTTCTAGGAATTAATCTGAAGAGTAGGTTATTTTCCAATGGATTACGACTGTGTTTGGAAAGAAGAATGATGGAATGTGAAAGAGTGGAGTACAGAGTGTTGAAAAACAATAAGGAAGAATAGCTTATAGGAAGAAAAATACCCTCTTTTCAGACAAGACTAAATAGGTTTATAAAAGACTGATATGCACACTCTTATTCTTCAGTAGTAATGTCATAATAAGAAAATGATGTCAAAAAAGTACAGAACAAAAATGTGTCACAAAAGTGTAATAAAATCATGGAACATAAGATTGTCACTACAGTGTGGTTAAAAAAAAAAAGAAATCACCTTACATGCTTTGGGGAATATAAATAGTTTTAGAAAAGAAACTGTCAAGTAACGACACTGGATGAGAAAGGATACTGTCAGTCTATTGACAGTTCATATACGGCAGTAGAGGAGATAGCTTTGAAATTCAATGTGCTATGTCATTTTAGACTAAAAGAGAACATATTGCTTTCTTGATTTTTAATTTATTCCATTTAGGGATGATGAAAATTGAGAACTATTGGAATGGATACATAGGAAGTAGTAAAAGGACAATAGAAACCATTCAGAATTGGGTTTCTGAGTATGGTCCACTAGTAGTGGAAAATAGCAGTTGTAGAGTTTTCTCTTCCACCTAGTGCTGATTCTCACAGATTCACAGAACAGCAGGGCCTGGGGGCGGGGGCACTGTCTGGGTGTCCAGGTCAGTCTCCCGACTGACAGCAAAGTGCAGGGAGGGGGAGGTGGCCTCCAGACCTGCACTGGGCCTCCGCTTGGTGAACGGAGCTGACTGCCTGGGCTTGAGGTCTGTGCTATTGGCTGGCACTGTTTCCCCTACTATGAAAATGTACCTAATATTGAAGAGGAACTTGGATAAAAAAACAAACTTTTTAAAAAAACCCACAGGTGCGTTAAAAAGTTACGCCATACCTGAACATATAGTGTGGTTCAAGGTCAGAGAAGGGGTTCTTGGCATTGGTTTCCTCCTTACACACTAGTCAGCCAAGCTGATTAAATTATTTGTAAAATAGAGGCAGATTGTCTGTGTTCGGTAGGTAGTGTACACTCTGAATTAACATAAAATTGTGTGTACGTGAGAGAGAGAAATAAATTTCTTTATTTTCTTTTTCTCTGTGCAGGTTTCAGCAAGCAGATGGTGGAAATTCTTAACAAACATAATATTCAGTTTAGCAGTTTTGATATCTTCTCAGATGAAGAAGTTCGTCAGGGCCTCAAAACCTATTCCAATTGGCCCACCTATCCCCAGCTCTATGTTTCTGGAGAGCTCATAGGAGGACTTGATATAATTAAGGTTAGAATTGAGAAGACCATTGTAAAGAATTTTCATGTTTATTGTTGTTTAGTCGCTAAGTTGTATCTGACTCTTGCAACCCCATGGACTGCAGCTCACCAGGCTTCTCTGTCCATGGGATTTTCTAGGCAAGAATACTGGAGTGGGTTGCAGTTTCTTCCTTCAGGGGATCTTACCGACTCTGGGATTGAACTTGTGTCTCTTGCATTGTCAGGCAGGTTCTTTACCACTGAGCCACCAGTTTGGTATTTTCATATTTAAGCATACTTTTATAAGTGCTGTATTAAATCAAAAGTATACATTTTTGTAGAATCTACATTTTTGAATCTGGAATAAATAAAATATTTCTGATTCACTCCCATGAATTCACTAATAGGTGATTCACTAATATTTTATATAATGGTATGCCCCAGGAGATTTGTTATAATAAATGTATAAATAAAATATGTGTTTATTTTAGGAGCTAGAAGCATCTAAAGAACTAGATACGATTTGCCCCAAAGCCCCCAAGTTAGAGGAAAGGTAAGTGTGTTTAAAGTTTCAGTCTGCTATTATTTAAAAAAAAAATTTTTGAGTTTTCATTTTTGTATTACTCTTTCTATGTAGAAATCAGAGGTTTGCTATTGTATGCCAAGGTCATAATTGTTACAGACTTAACCATGCAAACTTGGAAAGATCTCATTTGGACTAGAGAAAATTTTGCACCAATTTAATGATTATGTGGAGGATATTCTTGGTTTTTGTAGAAATGTCACTGTCACCATGAAATGACCAGATTTTAGCTCTCTGCAGTTTGGAGCTGGCCTCCAGTCTTGGTGTTAGGTTTCAGCTTTCTCGTGTATCCTGCGTGGTGGCCTCGGGCCGGCTGCTGTCTCCATCTTGGTAGAGCTCTGTGAGACGTGTTGAATGTGGAAGGCAGAGGCTGTGCATGGAGGTCGTGTGGAGACTCTGGGATTTCTCATTGCCGTTCTTAGGACCGTGGTAACTTAAAATTCAAGGACCTTTTGTTTGGAGCTGTAAAACTGCTGTCTTATGAAGGGTCTCAATCTGCTTTTAAAGATTCTATCTTATAGAAAGTTTGGACTTGGGTCTGTAGGATTTTAATTTTAATAAATGTTAATTGTAATAAATAGTTATAATAAATATTAATGTAGAGGATTAAAAAGCAATTTATTTTGAAATACAGCAGCATATCAACCATTCATAGTTGGCGCTTGAGTTTATAAGGTAAAACTTTCTCTCGTAATTTTCTTCTCATTTAACATTTTAAGATTTCCTGCAAGTGTTCACTTACCTGTTTTGGTTAGTACAGTGCTCCTCGTAGTTGGCGTGTGTGTCGAGCTGACCTAGAGGTGCCACGTGCTCTCAGATGGCGGGCACCCTCTGTGCCTTCCTGACAGGAAGGTGCAGCTGCATGCCCCTGTGGCACTCGGCCAGGGTTTGCTCTGTAGCCTGGGTGGCTCAAGGAGGGGCGTGGCCCCAGAAGACTGTCTCCAGACACACTTGTATTTTCTTAGTTTATTTTCCTCTGTGTTGAGTTCACCTTTGCTGTTTGTATCCCTGTTTTCATTAGACCACTCTTTCCTAATGTGCTGTGTTCAGGCACCAGAAGATGACTGGCTAGAATTATATAGAAAGTAATAGTCAGTACATTTTGAGTCATAATTTAAAGGGCTCCTGGAAAGCGCAGTGTCGGAGCCCAAGTTCCTGGCCTTGGCCACGTCTCTGTGGTGGGACAGATGGACCTGTTTCGGTTCCCTGGATCCCAGTAGTTGGGGCTCCAGGTGAGTGAGAGGGGGCTTCTGAAAATTGGCTTCCGAAGCACCATGTGATAGTGTGTGTGACGCAGCTTTGTGCTTGATTTGTCTACTTCATTTGTGAGACCTTTTTTCTCGGAGGAGATTTGGAGCCGTGAGTGCTCCAGAGCACGTGGAAGGAGGAGAACACGGTGCGGTGACCACTGTGGGGCCCCTGGTGCTGATGTGGGTGGGTCCTGAGATCTGCTGTGGACGCCAGGGTGTGTGCAGATGGTCGGCGTTCTGGACAGCAAGCTAGATCAGGTTTGAAAGATGGTATAAAGTTGAGAGGAGAGCATTAGACTTCAGCAAGTGAGGCTGAGCGCGTCTCCCCCCAGGTGGGACCTTGTGGGCGTGAAGAGTGTGGGGCTGTGCTGGCCTCATGGTGGGAAAGGACACACGTGTCTAGTTCAGGAAATTCCAGGCGGGCTCAGTCTGTATGTCCCTTATTGAGCAATTCCTTACTGAGTTGGTTATTATTTTTTTAGTTCTGTGAGTTGATGGGCTTAAATTTGCAATTTGAAGGCACATTTGTTGCCTTAAAAAGCCATATTGTGTTTTACAGTGGCTTAGGGAGACAGTGAAATAAAGGGAAATGTCAGTGCATTTGCTTATTTAATACACTCAGTGCTGTGAACTCTCATCCTGCCGTCCCTCAAATGTGCACGGTACCCGTGAAGCGGAGCAAAAGTGGTGTTTAATAATTGAGCTGAGCCCTTTCATATCAATTTTCTCTCTTCAGGCTCAAAGTACTGACAAATAAAGCTTCTGTGATGCTCTTTATGAAAGGAAACAAACAGGTAAAGAACTCAAAAATGGTTTTATTTGTAATTTCTTTTGATGTTAACATCTGCAACAAGGGGACACTTAAATCTTTTTTTCCTAGCTTTAGCTAATGAAGCTATAGTGGTAGCAGGAAGTTATCCAGGCCTTAATTGGTGCTTATGGAGATCAAACAAAGTAATCTACATTTTCCTTGACTTTATCATCAGCATCTCAGCGGGGTGTATTTCTTGCTGCTGCCAAACTTTGTCAGCGGATGTGGTCAGCACTGCCAGCACTGGACGGGTTCCGTTCGCTGCTGTCTACTCCCAGAGCCTGCACTTCGGGGCCGGGAACCTCACAGTTCTTGGTTTCCAGCTCTGGACCATGGTCTAAAGTGCTGGCGATGGAGAAAGATGCAGGGCTGCATCTAGGGGGCTCAGAACTTGTTTGATGAATGAGTGGAACGGTTTGACAGTGTTTATTTGTGATTGGGTGGTTCTTGTCGCTCCCATGGATGAAAGTTGTGTTGATTGTGCATCATTCTGAATACCAAGTTTGATAGCTCTCCCCCACTGATAAGTTGATCAAAACCATCTAACCTGTGTATTTGAATTAGATTGGTGATCTCTAGAAGCCAGCCTCTGTTACCTTCCTTTGTTCTAACCAGGTGCTGAGGTGGGCAGGGCTGGGCAGAGGACAGTAGAACTCTGGAAGGCTGGGCGGAGGCGGTCACGACACTGCCGTTCCATCTGCCTCACCTGTCCAGTGGGGTGTGTTGGGCAAGCCACTCGCCCCAGAGCTTCAGTGTCCCCTCTAGTGTATGCACAGGGTCATTCTGGGAGATTTATATAAGTAGTACAGCTTATATAACTAGTAAACATAGCTGTTACAGTGAAGTAACAGTAACTAGGAAGATGTGGTGATACACACTTTACCAGATTGGGGTCACTAGATTAGGACCTAGATTCCTTGACTGCTTCACTGTATTTATTAAAACAAAGTAGAGGAAGTTAATAATTCCCAGTCACCTTTTTTTTTTTTTTTTTCTTTTCCTTGGCGGTTATTTAAAGCAGATTTTTATATTTTGTTCCTGGAAGCCCAGGAAGTAATCATGAATTCTGGGAATGGAATTGTGAGTGCTGGTAAGATGTTTACATGGTGCCAAGTCTTCTCTATAGGACTGGGATTTGGGATCCTCTGGCATGAAAAAAACTGTTAGACTTTTCTATAACCTCAGAAAAGTTTGGTACTCCATAATGTAAACATATGTTTAAAAAGTGGGAGTAGGAAAAGGATGATCCCAACCACTGCAGAAAGGAGGTGTTGCGGCTGTGGGTCTGCGTAAAGTAGAGCAGAGGCAGCAGGGTTTGACTCAGGCGGTTTTTGATCACGAGGTGACAGTGTCAGAACACAGTCATCTTCAGTGCTGACAAGCCCAAGTCAGGCTGGGGGCTGCGCGTCTGGGGTGACGTCTGGATGGGTCCTTCTTGAAGGGGCAGGTTTCATCTTTCCGTTGGCTCTGGTACGAGGAGGCCCTGGGAGCTGGCCGTCTTCTGCAGTGCCGTCCCCTGGACAGAGCCTCAGACAGGGCTGTGCTTGTGGGCTGTGTGGGCATGCGGTATACCCTAAAGTTTGTGTTTTTTCCTAAATGTAGGAAGCTAAGTGTGGCTTCAGCAGACAGATTTTGGAAATACTAAATAGTACTGGGTAAGTAAATCTTGTTTTCAGAGGGTGTATTTAAGAAGTTCTAACTTTTCAATTCTGACACTGATTCTTCTTAGTTGTTACATCTGTTCATGTATTTTTATGTTTATTTTTGCTGTAGCGTTTTGTGAATGCTTTAACTTAGATCACAGTAGAATTTTTTTGACCAATGTCAACCTATTGGTAACATAAAGGAGGTATTTTGGCAGCCATTGAAATAACATTTGTCTACTTTCCCAGAGGAAAATTAACTGAGTTCTTAGCATGCATAAAGATATTTTAGGGAAAGTGTATTATAGGTTTTTAATTTTCTTTAAAAAAAAAATTCTAGTTTCCAAATAGTTTGTGAAACAGGAAGCACAAGAAGATCCGTTATCTGGATCCATTATCTGGATCTGTTATGTAGCAAATTAGATTGTGGTGCTCATGCTTTTGATCTCAGCGATGAAGCTGCCAGGTAAGAAAACTGAAATTGTGGTCAAACCACTTATTTAGAGATACTTAACTCATGTTCTGTGTTGTCCAGTGTTTTTGCTTATTTTTCTTCCTTATTACTTCTCAACTGCCTCTTTTCAGTATTGTAAGGATTCCAACTGTAGCTTTAGATAGACTCGCCAACCCTATGACTTGACAGGGAAAGTCACCTTTGAAGTGTGTGGGCCTTCTTGGGCTGGGTGGAGTAACAGCCCCAAAGGCAGCTTTGGGGGTAAAAGAGGAACAGTCGCTCTATTCAGGTGACTGTGACACTTCGCAGAGGAGAGTCTGGCTGCTGCTGTCCTCTGGCCTCCAGCTGCCCCGTCCTCACCCCGCCCTGGGCTGCAGGAGAGGCTGGCTCTCCTCTGGTCACGTCCTTCCCTTTGCCACATCTCCCATGAGTCACCCTCAGGCCACCTGTCCTTAGCATCGGCCAGTGCCCTGGGGTTCTGAGACCAGGATGGGACAGTTCTGGGCCCATTACAGCCTAAGTATTTGGTGGAAAGTCTCCATCACTTACTTTCTGTCCCGTATCTGTCTAAGCTGGATTGGATTGGATTGGATTGGATTGAAAGCACCGGTTCCCCCAGAGCAGGGAGCTTCTTTGGGACAGAGTACCCTCCCGACTCCAGGCTGGCTGAACACCTCCCAGGGTCTGTTAACGTGGAAGACTGTGATCCTGCTGGAGCTGTTGGAATATGGGGGGGGGGTGCTTTTAGCGCTCTATTCCTTTCCTCCATCCTTGCTCTTGTCTGTTCCTTCCATAGGAAAGACACCTGTGCCCTGAGGAGCTGAGCACCCAGTGTGCATTGGGGTGTGGGAGGCGCCCTTTACAGGGAACTTGAGGAGGTGTACTGGCAGCCGTGACTCAGTATACCTGTGTACCTGTCGGCCCCGCACTTCTTAGATCCCTTATATCAGTGGGCAGTTCCAGAGCTCAGTATTTTTATAATACTGTGTCAATTAGGAGATCTGCCTCTTTAGTTCAACTTGAAGGGAGGCTTACACTGTGTGGTTCTGTTTTTCTTTTTTTAATCTTTTTTGCTCTTCTTCCAAACATTACTTTCTTGATGCTTGTTGATTTATCCTGTCAAGTTCTTTTTTTGACTCCTTCTTGCATTATGGACCATTTTCTTTGGAACTTGTGTATTAAGTAAACAGGATTTCCCTATGAAAATGGCTTTGGTTTTATGGAAAACAAAATTCTTTTTTTCATATGTGGCATTTTCTTTGGCCAGGTTTTGAAATTGCACATATACTCACAGTCTTCCTGCAGGGATCCAGTCACACATGCTTACTAATTCCTTGACCACCTTGTAATGAAATCCTCTTGAGTAGATGTGGTTGAATTTTCACTCATTTATACCAGTAGCGTTCACTACACGGCATAAAGCCACAACCCTTTCACTGGTTGTATGCATCGTGGAAATAGCATGTGTGTTCTAAAGTAAGTCATGCTCTGTGGAAGGCTCATTTCCAGAGGGCGAGCTGGTGGGGGTGTGTCCCCCAGCTGGTGAACTCCCAGCCTCCATCCCTGGGCGCTGCAGGGCTGTTTCATCCTCCTAAAGTGCAGAAAATCCAGAAAAATTTGTATCTTGGGATGACTTATTCTGTCAAGTACAAGACAGATAAAGAAGTAAAATAATTTCTGTTTTCCCCCAAATTTTGTTAGCAACAAAACAGTTTTACTTTTCTTGACTGTTTTTGAAACACCAAATACAGTTTATAATTTTTGTCTAAAACTGTATTTCTTGTTAAAATGTTTTCTCCTTTTTGTAGGATTGAATATGAGACATTTGATATATTGGAAGATGAAGAAGTAAGTTCTGTGTTTTAGGTTTTGTCTTTTGTCTTAGTTTTAACCATTAGGATTGTCATTTATTCTAATCTGATAGGATGATTTCAGGGTTCCTGTTGTTTCCGTAGGTTCGGCAAGGATTAAAAGCTTACTCCAATTGGCCAACGTACCCTCAGCTGTATGTGAAGGGGGAGCTTGTCGGAGGACTGGACATTGTTAAGGTGAGGTCAGGAATCACTGGGAGCCTGGAGGAATGAAAGCCTGAGCGTGTATGAAAACTGTCGTTTCACTGGACTTGTCCTTGGTGTCCTTTTCTGGCCTTGTGTCTGACCGCTCCAGCCCAGAGCTACCATCTCTCCGCCAAGAATATATTGTCTCTTACCTCTCACCTGAGCCAGTCAGAATCAGCCCCTCACTGTATGGCCTCTCCTACCCACTAGGTCCTTTGCTCTGGCTCTGAGGAGCTGCCAGCTAGGGCCCGCAGAGAGACTCGGCGCTCAGAGCAGCTCTGGGTGTGGCCAGGCTCCAACCCTGATTCACTCGCACTGTACTGTTCTTCCATGTTTTAGCTTCTTTCCCCACTGTCTGTAGTTTGAATTTCCTTGCATAGTCTGTATCTGTATCCTTCAGGCTCCTCTTGTCTGTGAATCTTAGGTTTTTTCAGTCAGAAATGATTGCTTTACATCTGCTTCTGAAGTTCTCCTGTGCTGTTACATTTATATTGCTATAATTATATTACTTTCTGGTGTCATTTCAGTTGCCTTACTCACATGCCCTCCGTGATGGAGTAAAGAGTGCTGGGCTGAGGGCCGGGGCCTGGGCGCAGTGCTGGCCTGGCCCTGCTAGCTGTGCCACGGAGGCCTGAGGACCTCGGGGCTGGGTGAGGTCGTCTCCAGGTCCCCCGCTGGTCCTCAGATGCTGGGAAGCGGGAGGCCTCTGTCAGGCTGTCAGTGCATTTCAAGGACTCTGTTTCTTCTGCGTGTTTGATGATGGATTTTCTAGTTGGACTGGCTTTCAGTTCAGTTGCTTGGTTGTGTCTGACTCTTAGCGACCCCATGGACTGTAGCACACCATGCTTCCTGTCCTCAGAGCTTGCTCAAACTCATGTCCATCGAGTCGATGATGCCATCCAACCATCTCATCCTCTGTCGTCCTCTTCTCCTCCCGCCTTCAATCTTTCCCAGCATCAGGGTCTTTTCCAAGGGGTCAGTTCTTTGCATCAGGTGGCCAAAGTATTGCAGTTTCAGCTTCAGCATCAGTCCTTCCAATGAATATTCAGGACTGATTTCCTGTAAGATTGATTGGTTTGATCTCCTTGCAGTCCAAGGGACTCTAAAGGATCTTCTGTAACAACACAGTTCAAAAGCATCAATTCTTTGGCACTCAGCTATCTTTATAGTCCAACTGTCATATCCATACACAACAACTGGAAAAACCATAGCTTTGAGTAGATGGATCTTTGTCGGCAAAGTAATGTCTCTGCTTTTTAGTATGCTGTCTATGTTGGTCATAGCTTTTCTTCCAGGGAGCAAAGCATCTTTTAATTTCATGACTGTAGTCACTATCCGCAAAATGATTTTGGAGCCCAAGAAAAGAAAATCTGTCACTGTTTCCATTGTTTCTCCATCTGTTTGCCATGAAGTGATGGGACTGGATGCCATGAACTTAGTTTTCTGAATGTTGAGTTTTAAGCCAGCCTTTTCACTCTCCTCTTTCACTTTCATCAAGAGGCTCTTTAGTTCCTCTTCACTGTCTGCCATATGGGTGGTGTTATCTGCATATCATCTGCATTCTTCCTGAAATCTTGATTCCAGCTTGTGCTTCATCAGCCCGGAATTTTTCATGATGTACTCTGCATATAAGTTAAATAAGCAGGGTGACAATATACAGCCTTGAGAAGTACTCCTTTCTCAATTTTGAACCAGTCCATTTTTCTATGTCTGGTTCTAACTGTTGCTTCTTGACCTGCATACAGATTTCTCAGGAGGCAGGTCAGGTGGTCTGGTATTCCCATCTGTTGATGAATTTCCCATAGTTTATTGTAATCTACACAAAGACTTTATGTAATCAATAAAGCAGAAGTAGATGTTTTTCTGGAATTCTCTTGCTTTTTCTATGACCCAACGGATGTTGGCAATTTGATCTCTGATTCCTCTTCCTTTTCTACATCCAGCTTGAACATCTGGAAGTTCATGGTTCATGTATTATTGAAGCCTGGCTTGGAGCATTTTGAGCATTACTTTACTAGCGTGTGAGACGAGTGCAATTGTGCAGTAGTTTGAGCATTCTTTGGCATTGCCTTTCTTTGGGATTGGAATGAAAACTGACCTTTTCCAGTCCTGTGGCCACTGCAGAGTTTTTCAAATTTCCTGGCATATTGAGTGCAGCACTTTCACAGCAGCATCTTTTAGGATTTGAAATAGCTTAACTGGAATTCCATCACATCCACTAGCTTTGTTTGTTGTGATGCTTCCTAAGGTCCACTTGACTTCACATTCTAGGATGTTTGGCTCTAGGTGAGTGATCACACCATCGTGGTTATGTGAATCATTAAGATCTTTTTTGTACAGTTCTTCTGTGTATTCTTGCCACCTCTTCTTAATATCTTTTGCTTCTGTTAGATACTGGCTTTAAGTAAATTCTAAGTGAATTTTAAACAGACATGACTTTGTAGGATTTCAAATCCAGAACCTAGGGCCCCCCACCTGGTAGCACCCATGTGTCTGGAGCTCTCCTCAGCAGCCCAGGACAGCAGGGGGCAGCTGCAGCTTTCCCACCCTCGAAGCCCCCCTGGAGCCCGGCCCCGGCACCGCAGCGTGGGGGATGGTGGCAGTGTGGGCGGGGGGCCTGGGCGGCAGTGAAGGCGCGGCTGCAGGGGTGCAGCCTCCATGGAGGCGGTGAGCGGGGCTGCCCGGGCTCAGGCCCTCCTCGGCCTTGCCAGCTGGGGGGTGTTATCTGAGGTCAGGTCCTTGATGTTTTAAGTGGAAAGCAAGTAGTAAGTGCTGCTGCCTCAGGTTGTCTTATAACCTGCTGTCTGGTTGCTGATGCCTCTGTAAGTTTTTGACTTGATGCCGTCATCCCATGAAAGAGCTCTGGCCCAGCCCTGGGGGCCTTCAGCACGGAGTGCCGGCAGGTTTTCCAGGTCACAGGGCTGCGGTCCTGCGGTTTCGTTGCCCAGGTTTTGTCTCCTGCTGAGTTCCAGGTTTGATGTCACACTTGAGGAAGCCAGTGAATCATTTCCCCAGTAAACTCTCATTCCTGGAGGGAAGAAAACGTCTAACATAGTAGCTGTGAACAGCCCTGAGGCAGCAAAACTGGGTCTGCATTTGTTGTTCTGTATCTGTTTGTGTTTGTGTGAGACAGGCAGTGTTCAGAGCCCAGACACTCCCGAGCCTGTTCTTGTCTGAAGGTTTATGGCCTGTCCCTCAGCCACTGCAGCCCTGGGGGAGATGCAGACAAGATGTCTCTTTTCACTCTGAAGCTGAGCTGCGTGGGCAGCTTCTTTTAGGTGTGTAACAGTGTGTGTTACATGACTTCTTGTGTTCTCCTGCTAAGAACTTACACGTCTGGAAGTTTGTGATATTGGTAACAGTGTTCTGTGAGAAGATAACGGGTTTGATGTTATGTGCTGTGTTGGTCTCTTCTGGCAGAGGGCGGCGCTTCATCTTTATGTCATTTAAAGTCTTAGCTGTGTTGCTGACGGCTCACCCCTGGCTTCCTCAGCAGGAGCCGTGAGTGCTGGTTTGGTTGAATGGGTGATGAGTGAATGGATTATGTGGTGACTGAGCGACTGCCAGGCTGATGTCTGGATAAAAATGTTGATAGGTTAGTATGGATGCAGAGAGGTAACATCAGTGGCTCTGCAGCATTGCAGAGTTTGGGATGCAGAATCAGCTGAGAGTCAGGTGCTTCCCGTACGCCACTGCCTGTCACCCTCCCAGCAGGTGAGGAAACACAGGGAAGTTAGGGGAGTGGTGTGCCCCCTCCCGGCCAGGGAGCTGTTGGGTCCCGGTCCCACGTCAGGCCCGCCCACCCACCCACCCATCGAGCTGCGTGGCCGGCTGCCTCCAAGTCGTGTGCTCCGAGGTCGTGCATGGCTTCTTGATGTCGCCAGATGTCTGCTTGTTAAATGGGTATAAGATCCCAAGAACTGCCTGTCTGGGTTTAATCCAGAGAGAGTGCCAGTGGATTTTAGTGGTTTTATTGATTGATGTTCATGAAGCTTAAGAATAACCTGAAATGTCCTGTCAAATTGTTTATTTTAGACTAGAAAATCTTATTTATCCTCCACCGTCACATTTTAAACCTGATGGCTGTGTTCCAATTTTAGATCTGAAAGAGGAAGATAGGCACAAACCCTTTGTGAATACCTCAGCTTTTTAATGGTTTCCGGCCTTTGAGTTTACATACCAGTGCCTGGCTTTTCCAGGTTGCGTTGAAACCATGAAGCCTCTTTACTACCTGTAGGGCAGCAGGTGTCGTGTGCATTGTATCTGAGTAGACCTGATGTTTCTTCAGTCACTTAAAGTTCATTTTCCCTGTTAATTGCTATTGTTTAAATAGGAAGCTTCACTGTTTTGCTCCAGTTGCTGTTGTTTGCTAATGCTGAAAAATCTGTGGGTTTTCGAACATCTTTTAACTCTAATTTTGTAATGTGATGGTGTGCCAGTTTTTATGGCGGTGCCCTTAGTTTGAGTGTGCTGGGGGACTGGAGTTCGCATCCAGTGAGGTGTTTCTTTGGGTTCTCTGATAGAGATGCCATCTGCCATTGTATAGATGTTTTTATTTTCTATATATATGTTTGCATGATACTGTTTCCTTCTTTATTTTTAGGAACTGAAAGAAAATGGGGAGTTGCTGCCTATACTGAAAGGAGAAAATTAATGAACGTTAGACTTGGTGCCCACCCACTGCAGGAAGGCTTCCTCCAGCGAAGCAGTTCAGGATTTAGTCCTCAGAAACGGACTAGGAGGAGAAAATGCTCATCCCCAGTTACGCTTTGTGTATTTCACAAGGCTGTGCTAAATAACGTATGTGACCTTTTTTTCCCACCAAAACTAGAACGCAATAAACATCTTCAAGTTCAATTAAAAATAATTGTATAAAAAAGTGTGTCTTTATAGTGATGTTAGGCGTGTAGTTACTGTAACTACCCCACTTTTCATCTCTTTTTCATCATCTGTGGGCATCTTGCAGTTAAGAAATAGACAGTCTTCAGAGAGTGAGGAACTTGAGAATCTGAACCACACCAGCATTTAGAGCCACTCACAGACCAAACCAATGGCTCCCCTCACTGGCCGAAGATCTTTTTACAGCTCAGAAAATTGTGCTGCAGGCTTTTTTCTGAGCATCACTGAGCTGGGCCCTGGTGAAATGGCTGTGTCCGTGCTGGCGTCTGCAGATTTAGGAGCTGTGTCAGCCCCAGCAACGTAGTACCTGGGAGCCTTCTGGGAAGGGGACTTCTCAGCGGATTTCTTTCATAACTTGTCCAAGGACAGGCAGCCTGGCAGAGAGCAGGATGGTGGTGTTGGGTTGTGTTACGCATCACAACTTACTCTAATCTTTGCACTAAAAATACTGATTTAGTCCTTAAATAAGTTGAGAACATCCAGAAGTCCATGAACATTTCAGTAGTATTTTTGATTCTAACATACTGAATTTTGAATCTAACATACTGAAAAAACAGTTGCTCCTTTAGGTCTCTCTGCCAGGCATGTGTTAAACAGAAGGCTGAGTCCATTGCGATGTTCTCAGACTCTGTTGGTACCTGAGGCACATGTTATCCTCATGGACTTTTCCCTGCCTGTTGCGCTGGGTGGCTAAGGCTCCAGAAGGCTGGTGTTGGTCAGGAAAGGGGCGCAGCCGCTGCAGTTGGGGCAGGAGAGACGGGAGGATGCGCAGGCAGCTCCAGCACAGGGAAGCCTCCGCTCACCAGGGCGCTGGCACTTCCCACCTCTCATGCCACAGGCCGTCTCGCTGCCGTTCCGCGTGCAGAGAGGAGAGACGTGCCCGTGGGAGTTACACGTGGCCTTGCTTCCTGCCACGAGGACGACACGCCTCATGGTTCAGTGTCTTCTTGCCACTGTGTGTATTTAGATGCGGCTGTTTTGGGCATTAGTCTATGAACTACGTTTTTCCACTTTGAAAATAACTGTATAAGCAAAACCTCTAAAATGCAGATGGAGATGGATTTTGACTGAAATTTTATTAAGCCATCGGCTCCAGGGATGTGCGTGGCTCATGGAGGGGCCCTGATTTCCTTTATCCCAAACCGTCTAAACCCCACACCACTTTCGTGACTTCTGCACTCTCCGTGGGTGCTGTCTGCCCTGTTGGATTTTCTACTAAGTCAGGTTTTAACCTCACTGGATCCCAAGCAACAGTATCTGCTGTCACAGCAACATGAAAAGATCTTTTTTTTTTTCCTCTTGCATATTCAAATAAAATGCATAACTTTTAGCAAAAATTCTGCCCTCCAATTAGGGAGCTACCCTTCTGCTCAAGAGGTGTTACTCTGATAATGTAAGATGCCGCATGCGTTCTAGGACAGACTCCCTTCAGGGGACTCTTGGCGTGATGAAGAGCTCTGGCAGTATTGTCCTTGTTGAGCGTCCGGTTTGAGCTGGGAGAGTGTTTGGGGAGCTGTCCCTGTGCTGAACGTGAGGGTGACCTCTTAAGCCCTGCTAGTTGTTGGCTCCGTTGGTTCCAGGTATGTTGGAGTAACAGTGGACCAGATTTCCATCTTGCAGGTGTTTCCAGCGAGACGTCGGGAAGTCCTTGAGACCTTCGTGCAAACCGATAGCATTCCTTGCTGACTTTCTGGATGTATTTTAGGAGTAAGGCAGGTGAGTCCTGTGCCCAGGGGAACTTCACCTTCCATAGGTCGACCCCGATGAGATTTCCTAACAGTCGAGCCTGCCCTAGTCATCACCTTTTGTCAGAGTTGGTATCTTCTCTTTGGAGGCAAAGTAGTTCCTAGCATCCAAGAGACCTCAGTGGGGGAGGCGACAGGGTGTCATCCAGATGCTACCCGAGGCCGAACTCTGTTGGGAGCAGACTGCGGCTCAGTGCTGTGTGGGGGCTCTAGTGAGGTCAGGAACTTGGGGAGCAGTGTGCGTGTGGATAGCAAGGCTGAGCATCACTGCTGTCCGCCAGGGAGCACGGCCTCTGCACGGCTCCCTGTGCTTGAATTCACTTGGGAATTCAGGGAGGCCTGCTGGGCCGAGGGCTTGTGCTGGGCTGGGACCCAGGAGCAGCGGGTCACCGCGCGTGTGTGAGGCCGCTGGCAGCGCCTGCTGCCAGGACTTCGTCTCTGGGTCTCTGGACCCTGGGGAAGCAAACCTCCCATCGTCCGGGTTGCCCTTCCGGGAACCAGGAGGGCTCACCGGGGAAGGGCAGGCAGCCCCGCTCGACCGTGGGTCCTGCCCTGAGGTGGCCTCCCGGCGCGGGTTCCTGGGGGATTGGTAGCCACTTGGGGAAGCAGTTTGCAGGAATGGACTTTAAAAATCCCAATAGAACCACTTTGATTTTACTTTTAAGCAGACATGGGAAAAATAAAATGAAACCAATGAAAGGAGTTAGGAATTCAGGTGAGGAACTCAGGGAAATACGAGACTCATTAGCTGCAGGACCCAGTGCAGGGCTGGGCTTTTACGTGTGACTCCAGGATTGTACGACTCCCGAGACTTGCGGCTCGCCCCGTCCGTGAGGCCGCCCCACCAAGGTGGATGGAGTCAGGCTGCCTTTCTGCCCGTGATGAGAAGTGGGGTGGCCGGCCAGCACGCTCTGCTCTGGCTGGCCCTCTCTTAAGCATCAGGCAGGCAGGCAGTTCATCCCACCTCCTCCTCCATCACTGTCACTCCTGTAGTCCAAGGATTGACCTGAAGAAGGCTGTAGGCAAATGTGTTGAAGCTTGCTCTAATAATGTCAGTGGTCCTTGGAAGATTAAAGGACAGGGAGTGACCTTGCCCTGGTGGTGATGGAGCCCTCGTGTCATTCTGGGTCAGTGGGGCAGCCATGCTGTTCTTGGGTCCTGCCCATCTTGACTGATGGAAAACTTGCTCAGGAAGGAAGAAGAATTATTCTCCATTTTCAGACACCTACTGATGAGTTTGAAATAGAGACTGATTTTTTAAAAAGCAATTTTTATAATTAGAAAATCGCATTTTTTTAAAAAAAACAAATTTCCAGTCATGTAGAGAAGTTACAGTCAGTTAGTTCAGTTGCTCAGTCATGGCCAACCTTTTGTGACCCCATGGAATGTAGCACGCCAGGCCTCCCTGTCCATCACCAACTCCTGGAGTTTGCTCAAACCCATGTCCATCGAGTCGGTGATGCCATCCAGCCATCTCATCCTCTGTCGTCCCCTTCTACCTTCAGTGTTTCTCAGCATCAGGGTCTTTTCAAATGAGTCAGTTCTACACATCAGATGGCCAAAGTATTGGAGCTTCAGCTTCAGCATCAGTCTTTCCAATGAATATTCAGGACTGATTTCCTTTAGGATTGACTGGTTTGATCTCCTTGCAGTCCAAAGGATTCTCAAGAATCTTCTCCAACACCACAGTTCAAAAGCATCAACTCTTTAGCACTCGGATTTATTTATGGTCCAACTCACACATCCATACATGACAATTGGAAAAATCATAGCTTTGACTAGATGGACTTTTGTCGGCAAACTGAATGTCTCTGCTTTTTAATATGCTGTCTAGGTTGGTCGTAGTTTTTCTTCCAAGGAGCAAGCGTCTTTTAATTTCATGGCTGCAGTCACCATCTGCAGTGATTTTGGAGCCCAAGAAGAGAAAGTCTGTCACTGCTTCCACTGTTTCCCCATCTACTTCCCATGAAGTGATGGGACTGGATGCCATGATCTTAGTTTTCTGAATGTTGAGTTTTAAGCCAACTTTTTCACTCTCCTCTTTCACTTTCATCAAGAGGCTCTTTAGTTCCTCTTCACTTTCTGTTGTAAGGGTGGTATCATCTGCATATCTGAGGTTATTGATATTTCTCCCACAATCTTGATTCCAGCTTATGCTTCCTCCAGCCCAGCGTTTCTCATGATGTACTCTGCATATAAGTTAAATAAGCAGGGTGACAATATACAGCCTTGATGTACTCCTTTTCCTATTTGGAACCAGTCTGTTGTTCCATGTCCAGTTCTAACTGTTGCTTCCTGACCTGCATAGAGATATCTCAAGAGGCAGGTCAGGTGGTCTGGTATTCCCATCTCTTGAAGAATTTCCCACAATTTGTTGTGATCAACAGTCAAAGGCTTTGCATAGTCAGTGAAGCAGAAGTAGATGTTTTTCTGGAACTCTCTTGCTTTTTCAATGATCCAGTGGATGTTGGCAATTTGATTTCCGTTTCCTTTGCCTTTTCTAAATCCAGCTTGAACATCTGGAAGTTCCTGGTTCACGTACTGTTGAAGCCTAGCTTGGAGAATTTTGAGCATTTCTTTGCTAGTGTTTGAGATGAGTGCAATTGTGTGGTAGTTTGAACGTTCTTTGGCATTGCCCTTCTTTGGGACTGGAATGAAAACTGACCTTTTCCAGTCCTGTGGCCATTGCTCAGTTTTCCAAATTTGCTGGCATATTGAGTGCAGCATTTTCACTGCATCATCTTTTAGGATTTGAAATAATTCAACTGGTTCAGACCCCGCTGAACCAGTGGAGGAATTCCATCACCTCCACTAGCTTTGTTTGTAGTGATGCTTCCGAAGGCCCACTTGACTTCACATTCCAGGATGTCTGACTCTAGGTGAGTGATCACACCATCGTGGTTATCTGAGTCATTAAGATCTTTTTTTTGTATAGTTCTGTGTATTCCTGCCACCTCTTCTTAACATCTTCTGCTTCTGTTAGGTTAAACTTCTGCAGAGAAGTTTAGTTGACCTCAGAAACAGCTGTAATGCATTTAAAGCACTTGACACAGGTGATCATTACCTGCCTCATTGGAAGGAATTAAAGAAATAAGACCTATCCCGTGGCCAAATCAGAAGTTCAAAGCTTAAGGCCGAAATATGAAACATGATTTCTGGCTTAATTTTTAATGAAAGTCAGTTTTCTTAAACTTGACAATAGATACATGTTACCAAAATTCAAACATTTTTTCCCCTGAAGGTGAAAGTGTTGACTCTTTGAGACCCCATGCAACCCACCAGGCTCCTCTCTCCATGGAATTCTCCAGGCAAGAATACTGGAGTGGGTTGCCATTCCCTTCCCCAAGGGATCTTCCCTTCCCAGGGATTGAACCTGGGTCTTCTGCATTGCAGGCACATTCTTTATCATCTGAGCCACCTTGCAGATAAATTCATTTTTTATACCACATTTCAGATGGTGAGTTGGAATGGATATATAAGTTGTTGCCTCATTCACCAAAATGGGTAATTTCAAAGACAGGGTTTTATAGTTCGTAGCCACACACAGGTTTCAGAACTCCAGGGACTTTTTCACAGAGGTTTGTCCGATATCTACAGGTGTTCAGATCCGGAAGATGTGAGTTCAGCTGGTTTCAGCTCAGTCGGGCCATAGCGGGGAGGGTGTGTGTTGGGTGTTTGCCGGGCTTGCCACGCACCGGCTCAGCTGAGACCTCGGCATCCTCTGGGGACGACTTCAGGGTGTCTAAGTCACTCTGCAGGGGTCCGGCGCTGGCAGCGGGGTCTGAACCAGGAAGACGCTGACTCCAGCCCTGGGAACTGTGCTTTGGGCATCTCGACACGACAGCTTCAGTCGGAGGTCTTGGGCTTCCGAAATGACAGGACTTTACATCCGTCAAGAGTACTGTGGATTTTAAAATTAGGTGCCAGGACTCAGCACTTAGGACCAAAAGGGCCTCTCCTGTGCTCCCCCACCTTCATCTAAATGGATACCATTTGTAGATAATTTTTAATCATCTAAAACAACACATTTTGTGTGAGCAAATTACAAGTTTCCCATGTGAATCCCTGGAGGTCAGAAAGGCAGACAGGGTTCCTGGTCACATGTGGCTCTTAGAATGCCATTGCCTTCTTTCTGTGTACGAAGCAAGTTGTGGTCTGAGTGGAAAGCATGGCCTCGGGGCTCTGGGGTCATAGGTGTAACACGCTCCCCTGCACTTGCTCTGAGTCTTGAGGGCGTCCTGTGCATGGGGCACTGGGATTCCATGCTGTGTATGAACGGGGGATAGGGGACATGTATGAATGCATGTCGTGGGCACCTCCTGTCCACACACACACCCTTGTCCCGTAGGACTTCAGTTCAGTTGCTCAGTTGTGTCCGACTCTTTGCAACCCCATGAATCACAGCACGCCAGGCCTCCCTGTCCATCACCAACTCCCGGAGTTTATGCAAACTCATGTCCATTGAGTCGGTGATGCTATCCAACCATCTCATCCTGTCGTCCCCTTCTCCTCCCTTCAATCTTTCCCAGCATCAGGATCTTTTCCAGTGAGTCAGCTCTTCGCATCAGGTGACCAAAGTATTGGAGTTTCAGCTTCAGCATCAGTCCTTTCAACAAATATTCAGGACTGATTTCTTTTAGCATGGACTGGTTGGATCTCCTTGCAGTCCAAGGGACTCTCAAGAGTCTTCTCCAACACCACAGTTCAAAAGCATCAATTCTTTGGTGCTCAGCTTTCGTAACAAAAGTCTGACTCTCACATCCATACATGACTACTGGCTATACATACAGGAATATAGTCCAACTCTCACATCCACACAGGACTTCACTTAGCAAACCCAAGTCCAAAGGTACAGTGATGATGAATTTCAAGGTGACAGGGGAGTGTTGAACAGCCTGGGTTCCCTGAGGGTGGGCCTGCCAGGGGTCCTGAAAAGGCCAAAGAAGCCTTGGGGTGTGTTCTGTGGGGCATCAGTATTATTCCTTAGGGATCCTGTTAAAGCACCACTTGGGGTAACCACTGGCCTCCTGAGTCTTCTCTTTGAACTTGACTGAAACTGTTCACCAGGGAAACACACATTACCCTCATCCTGGTCACTGGGTCCTGGCCCCTGGCTCAGCGTGCATCCCTGAGTTAGTGACGTGGTGTAAGGACAGCTGCCCCCACCTACCTGTCAAGTGTCAAGTCCTGTCCTATATATCTGATGCCATGAATCACTTACTTCTCACAATGACCCTGTGAGGTGGGCATCATGAGCCCCATGTTATACTTGGGGACGCTGAGCAGAGAGGGTGAGCCACCTGCTCCAGGTCACGCAGTGCCCGGGGGGCTGGTGTTTGGCCCTGGGTCACCTGGCCCCGGAGCTCATCCTGCACAGAGCAGAGTCACTGACTCGGCTCCTTCTCTGGGGCCGCAGAGGGAGGCCATTCACGTTCCCGGGTGTCCGGGGGGGTGGGGGGGGACTGAGCACAGGGCCCGGCGCTGGCCTAACAGGGCGGAGAGCGGGTGCGGGGTGGGGAGAAGAGCCCCGCGGATCGCAGGGGCTGCCCCTGCTGAAGGCCCGTCTGCGGAAGCCTGGTGCTTCTCGGGTTAGGAGCTGCTGAGGCGTGGCCCGATGGGTGCCGCAGGTCTCGTTTTTGTCTTGGGGGGAACAGGTGCAGAAATTTGCCAAAGTCGCCCCTGTAAGGGGGTGGTTGAGCTCCCAGGCCCCACACCTCCGGAGTGCAGTGCAGGGTCATCACCAGCAAGCGCTGGGCTCAGTCTGGGGAGCCGGCCAGTAGCCCCTTGGCTCCCCACGTGGCTGCAGTCAGCAAGGCCCTCTCTCTGCGCCGGGCGAGCCCCTCTGCCCAGTGGGCCCGGCCGGGTGCTGTCACCCTGGGGCAGCCTGGGGAGCAGCAGGCGCTGAGGGAGCAAGGCTCCCGCCCTCTGTGCAAACACCGAAGTGCTAAATCTAGGGAACACAGAGATACCCTGTGTGTTCTTTCAACCTGACACACACACCCAGCCAGTGACCCGGAGCCCTGCCCTTGAATTAGCCCTTGGAGAGCTGCCCGGGTCGTGGCAGATCGCCCCACCCGGCCGCCCCTCTCTCCCACCCTGTTTCCCTGGCCATCCCCGAGGGCTGGTGCCCAGACTTGTGCAGGCCCTGCCCATCCCGCCCGGGACAGGGACAGGTGTGCGCCCTTGGGGGGTGCACCGGGGAGGGGCGCGTGGAGCATGTGCGGGGAGGGGGGCGGGGCGCTGCGCAGACCACTTTCTGGAGGGCTCGACCCCAGTGCACTCCGTTCTGGAGAGGTCAACCCCAGGCGCTCCCTGCCTCTGGAGAGGTAAGTCCCGGTGCGCCCCTCTTCTGGAGGGGTGGGTCCCTGTGCGCCCTGCCTTCTGGAAGGGCTGGCCTGGGCGCGTCCGTGCTGGCGGGGTTGGTGGGTGGGTGTGGGGTCTCCTCTCCCTTGGGGACGTCCCTGGCCGGGGTCGGGGGCGCACTGCCCAGGAGGACGCGTGCAGAAACCGGCCCTGTAACCAGAGGTCGGAACGCGTGGCCAGTCCCGCCTGGCTGGGGCGGGTCCCTGCCCCCGGACCCCCGTCCCCCGGCCCGTGTGCCGCGGTCGTTGCTCTACAGGGACGGCAGGCGACACCCAGGGCCCCGCGTGACGCCCGGGCGGCCTAGGGGGGGACCAGGCCGGGGCACTGACGGTCACAGGCGCCAGGAGGTCCTCCAGGGGCTCTCACGCGTCCGTTCTGCCGCCTGCAGAACACCCCAGGCTGGCGCGCTCGCTCTCCGGCCGCTCGCGTATTGCAGGGGTCCGCGCGGGCTCAGCGGCCGGTGGACCGGGGGAGTGGCATCCACGTGAGCGGCGGCCCTCCGCGCGGGCGAAGGCGGCGCGTGTCCACGCGGGGGCGCTGCTCTCCGCGCTCGGGGCCGGCGCGCGCCGCCCACAGGGCCGGCCGCCGGGCGCCAGGGGGCGCGCGAGGACCGAGGCGCGCGCGGGAGCGGGTCCCGGAGCGCGCGCCGGGCCGTGTGCACACGCGCGCTCTGGGGTTGGCGGGGAGGCACCGGAAGCCGGAGATTCTCGCGAGGGCACCTCGCGCGCGGTTGTGCAGGTGTCTCTCGTCGGCGTTGCCTCTCTTCAGGCTTCCGCCCTGGGCCCGACCGTGGGCCTTATTTCCAGGCCGGCGCACGGAGGCCTCGGTGCTCAGGGACGACGACTCCCCAGCCCCGCTGCCCCCCTCGGGGGTCCCCGGGGACCTGAGCCCTCGGAGGTCTCTGTGGCCCGGGCGCCAGTGTCTGGGGAACAGGGCGCCCCCACAGGGCGGTACCCGAGACCTCCGTCCTGGGGGGTCCTTGGGCGTCCCTCTGCGGGGGAGGGACCCTGCGACCCCTCCTTGCCCGGCTGGCCGCGGGGAGCCCCAGGCCGGCAACCTCACAGCCCGCCCTGTTTATCCGGACAGCTGTTGGGGGTGGGGCGTCGAGCCCCGCTTGCTCTTGGGCGCCTCGCGGATGGTGCACCCCTCCCAGGTGCGCACAGGTGACCGGCGCCGGTGCTGCAGCACGCAAGGACAGGCCTGCCCGGCCTCAGCTCACACAGGCCTCTGGCCCCTTTGGGTCAGCTTCCCCCGCTCTGAGTCTTGTGTTTTAGCCTCAGAAGACCTTCCCTGTCCTACAAAGGGAGAGCTGAGGGACCTAGGGGGACAGTCGGGACCATCAGGGGTTAGTTGTTGTTGTTTTTAAAATTTTATTTATTTAAATTAATTACTTAATTAATAGACTTTTGATTTTTTCAGACTAGTTTTAGATTTACAGAAAACTGGGGCGCAAAGTTCAGAGGGTTCCATATCCCCGTCACCACCCTGCTTCCTGTGTTACTAGTGTTTTACACCAGTAGGGATGATTTGCTGTAATTAATGAACCAATATTGATACATTATTACCAGATAGAAGTTCATACCTCATTCATATTTTCTAATGGTATGGACCTAACAGAAGCAGAAGATAAGAAGAGGTGGCAAGAATACACAGAACTGTACAAAAGAGATCCTAATGACTCAGATAACCATGATGCTGTGATCACTCACCTAGAGCCAGACATCCTAGAATGTGAAGTCAAGTGGGCCTTAGTAACCATCACTACAAACAAAGCTAGTGGAGGTGATGGAATTCCAGCTGAGCTATTTCAACTCCTAAAAGATGATGCTGTGAAAGTGCCTCACTCAATATGCCAGCAAATTTGGAAAACTCTGTAGTGGCCACAGGACTGGAAAAGGTCAGTTTCCGTTCCAATCTCAAAGAAAGGCAATGCCAAAGAATGCTCAAACTGCCACACAATTGGCAGTCATCTCATACACTAGCAAAGGAATGCTCAAAATTCTCCAAGCCAAGCTTCAACAGTATGTGAACTGAGAACTTCCAGATGTTCAAGCTGAATTTAGAAAAGGCAGAGGAACCAGAGATCAAATTGACAAATTCTGTTGGATCATCAAAAAAGCGAGAGAATTCCAGAAAACATCTACTTTTGCTTCATTGACTACACCAAAGCCTTTGACTGTGTGGATCACAACAAACTGGAAAATTCTTCAAGAGATGGGAATACCAGACCACCTGACCCACCTCCTGAGAAATCTGTAGGCTGGTCAAGAAACAACAGTTACAACTGGACATGGGATAATGGAGTGGTTCCAAAATGGGAAAGGAGTATGCTAAGGCTGTATATTGTCATCCTGCTTGTTTAACTTATATGCAGAGTCATATCAGTTCAGTCGCTCAGTCATGTCCGACTCTTTGCGACCCTATGAACTGCAGCACGCTGGGACTCCTTGTCCATCACCAACTCCCGGAGTTCACCCAAACCCATCTCCATCGAGTCGATGATGCCATACAACCATCTCATCCTCTGTCGTCCCCTTCTCCTGCCTTCAATCTTTCCCAGCATCAGGGTCTTTTCAAATGAGTCAGCTCTTCACATCAGGTGGCCAAAGTATTGGAGTTTCAGCTTCAACATTAGTCCCTCCAATGAACACCCAGGACTGATCTCCTTTAGGATGGACTGGTTGGATCTCCTTGCAGTCCAGGGGACTCTCAAGAGTCTTCTTCAACACCATAGTTCAAAAGCATCAATTCTTCGGCGCTCAGCTTTCTTTATAGTCCAGCGCTCACGTACATACATGACCACAGGAAAAACCATAGCCTTGACTAGATGGACCTTTGTTGGCAAAGTAATGTCTCTGCTTTTTAATATGCTGTCTAGTCATAGACAGCATATTAAAAGTCATAGACTTTTTAACGATGACTTTTTAATGATAATGATAACAGCTTTTTAATATGCTGTCTTGGTCATAACTTTCCTTCCAAGGAGTAAGCATCTTTTCATTGCTGCAGTCACCATCTGCAGTAATTTTGGAGCCCAGAAAAATAAAGTCAGCCACTGTTTCCACTGTTTCGCCATCTATCTGCCATGAAGTGATGGGACCAGATGCTATGATCTTAGTTTTCCGAATGTTGAGCTTTAAGCCAACTTTTTCACTCTCCTCTTTCCATCATGAGAAATGCTGGACTGGATGAAGCACAAGCTGGAATCAAGATTGCCAGGAGAAATATCAGTAACCTCGTATATGGTAGTTGACACTCCTTGTGGCAGAAAGCGAAGCAGAACTAAAGAGCCTCCTGATGAAGATGAAAGAGGAGAGTGAAAAAGCTGGCTTAAAGCTCAACATTCAGAAAACTAAGATCATGGCATCTGGTCCCATCACCTCATGGCAAATAGATGGGGAAACAGTGGAAACAGTGACAGACTTTTTCTTTTCTTGGGGAACAAAATCACTGCAGATGGCGACTGCAGCCATGAAATTAAAAGACGCTTGCTCCTTGGAAGAAAAGCTATGACTAACCTAGACAGCATATTAAAAAGCAGAGACATTACTTTGCCAACAAAGGTCCATATAATCACGTACGGATGTGAGTTGGACCATTAAGAACTCTGAGCACTGAAGAATTGATACTTTTGAACTGTGGTGCTGGAGAAGACTCTTGAGAGTCCCTTGGACTGCAAGGAGACCAAACAAGTCAGTCCTAAGGGAAATCAGTCTTGACTATTCATTGGAAGGACTGATGCTGAAGCTGAAACTCCAGCACTTTGGCCACCTGATGGGAAGAACTAACTCATTGGAATAGACCTGATGCTGGGAAAGATTGAAGACAGAAGGAGAAGGGGGTGACAGAAGATGAAATGGTTGGATGGCATCACTGACATGAGTTTGAGCAAGCTCTGGTATATGGTGAAGGACAGGGAGGCCTGGTGTGCTGCAGTACATGGGGTTGCAATGAGTCAGACACAACTGAGCGACTAAACAGCAAAGTTTTTACCTAATATTCTTTCTGTGTCCCAGGGTCCCATCCAGAATCCCACATTGACTCTTAGGGTCGTGTCTCCAGAGGCTCCTCTGGGATCGGGCAGTTTGTCAGACACTCCCTGTTTTTGATAAACTTAGCAGCTTGAGGAGTGCTGGACAGGTGCTGCTCAGGAGTGCCAGGCAGGTGAGACATGTCTCTGTCGGGATTTGTGTGAGATTTTTGTCTTGCTGAGATGAGGCTAAAGGAAGGGGGTGACAGAGGATGAGATGGTTGGATGGCATCACCGACTCAATGGACATGAGTTTGAGTTAACTCCGGGAGTTGTTGATGGACCGGGAGGCCTGGAGTGCCGTAGTCCGTGGAGTTGCAAGTATTCGGACATGACTGAGTGACTGAACTGAACTGAGATGGGGCTGTGAGGGGAAAACCAGAGACAAGTGTGCTTCTCATCACGTCCTACCCGGAGTGTGGTCCATACTTGTGGACCATATGGTCCACACGTGACTGACGCTGCTGATGGCGACCTTGGTCACCTGGCTGAGGTCTGTCAGATGCCTGCACAGTCCGGTCACTATTTCCCCTGGTCAGGGTCCTCTGGGAGGAAGCCATCTGCACGGGCAACATGTAAGGGGCGTCGTTAGGGAGAGTATTGGAGTTCTTCTACAAGGAGATTTGGGGACATTTGTCTCTTTTCTCCATTTGTTTATTTTTCCAATAACATATTTATGTTGGTGTGGACTTGGGTATTTAGCAGGCAGTGGGATTTAAGATTGAGCAAGGCTGGTGGTCTATACATGGTTTTCATTGTATGAGCCACTGTTCTTGTCTGAAATGTTTCAAGTGCAGTGAGTGGGAGGTGAGGGTAGGGCTGATGTCCCGGGGCTGAACCAGGCTGGTGGACAGTCACTTCCCCATGTGCCCCCTTGGCAAGGATGACTGTACCCGCCCCTTCTCCCTGGCCCCGCCCCTTGTGTGTGCTCACGGCCAGGGCAACCAGGGTGCAAGCCCGCCGTCCCTTAGCATCCAGAACCGGCCGTTTGCAGGGTCCTCGCTCAGCTGACACAGACCGAGTCCGGGCCCCGCTGGTCCAGGCCGCCTCCCTTCCAGGTGCCCTGACTGGGCACTTGCCCTGCCCCACGTTGGCCTGCATGGAGCCTGTGGAGGACCGTGTGGCCTGGCAAAGCCCTGGGCTTTACCCTGTTCCTCACGCGATCTTCAGTCAGGCCCGTGATTTGTGCCCCAGGTGGAACCTCTGCTGGGTTTGGGCCACATGGCATCCTGAGCGAGGCGTGTCTGCAGGGGCCCGGCCCCCTGCTGAACCTCCCCCCTCGCCTGGATGGCTGCCCGCCTGTGCTGGAGGGTGTGGATCCATTATCTTGTCTGTCTTGCGGGACGGTGTTAGCTTGGCAGTTAATAAAGGATTTTAATTAAAGAGGGAAGAATCATTTTGGCAAACTAGCCTCGTTCACAAACTCAAATGACCCGTCAAAGTTATAAGTTGGGTTCATTTCCATCTGAGCCTCTGCTGTTTGGGGGGAGTTCAGCACAGAGCCTGGGGGTGACGTGGGCACCTGGTGGAGCCTGACCCTGCCTCCTCCCCCCGAGGCCCAGGCAGCCATGCCATCCTTGCTGCTCCAGGCCCCCCGGCCCCCAGGAGGCCCCCGCATCCACATCCGCTCATGCCTTAAGGGGTCCAGCCTCCCTGTAGCCTTTTCTCCGAGTGCTGGCCGGCGGGGCTTTGACAAAACTGGAGATGGCTAGGCTCACGAGCAAGGGTAACCGGGGAGTCCTGGCTGTCCTCACACCGTGCCCACGCAGGGTCCGCGACCCCGCCCACTGACCTCCGTCAGATCTTACCCGTCTGGGTGCCCTGCTGTGTGCTTGCGTGTGTGTGCTCTTGGGGGTCCCCGTGCGTGCATGCGTGTGTGTGGGCACGTGCACATGCCTAGTTCTCTGCCCTTTACCACACGTGTGAACTCATGCGCCCACGTCCACTGTCAGGATACAGAACAGCCTGGTCCCCACGGGGCTCCCTGCTGCTGGCCTTGTGTGCCCAGGCCCACCTCTCCTGCCCCCCTCACCTGGCCAGTGAGGCCCCTTCTAGGCAGATTACTGCCCTCCCCAGCTCTCGCCTACCTCTCCTGACGCTTGACCCTCCTCGGCTCAGCCCACGGGCGCTTGGTGATGGTGAGAGTAGCGGCCCTTGGCTCTGCGCTGCCTGGGGTGTTGGGCTCTCGCTGGCCTGACTTCCTGACCCCTGCTCCCCTGCTGCCCGCAGGAGGGGACAGGAACGGGTCCGGGTCAGCTGCCCCCCACGCCTTGATGCCTTTGCCCGGGCACCTGCTCCCTTTCTCCTGAGCTCTGGCTCCACTGAGGCACGAGGCATGTCCTGCTTGTCTGCGTCCAGTGTCCATGCGGGTCCCTTGGCCACTCGGGGAACTAGCGCAGCAGCTGAAGGCCCACCTGTCGTAAGTGTGGGTCTGGACCCTGACCATGCAGAGGGCCGGGGAGCGCCGGAGGCCCCTGGGCAGTGGCGATGGGAACTTCAACTCTGCTCAACTAGACGGGCCTGGGAGGCGAGGCACGGGACGCCATGTCAGGGAGGCTGGTCTCAAGGAGGCCGTGGCGGGAATCCAGGTGTGGGTGGCTGGACGCGGCTGTGGACAAAGCCATGGAGGTAAAGGCCACGCTCAGGTGTGAGCCCAGGTCAGACAAGACCCCGCGGGGCGTCCTCCCAATCCCTCGGTGTCGGGGGGCGGGTTGTACATCAGTGTGGGGCCTTGCAGGCCCACTCCTTGCTGGGCAGGCGGGTCAGAGGACGGGAGGAGAGCCGCTCCCTCCCAGTGTGATTCTCGGCAGCCTGAGGGTGGTCTCCTGGCCCGGAAGCCGCGCTGGGCCGGGCGGCCCTTCCCTGGTATCGGGGCAGGACTCTGGTTTCCAGGGCAGAGAGCCCAGCGTCTGACGAGACTCCGCCCTCCTGCGTGCAGCTGGGTTTTTGTTGTGCTTTGGTGTAAATTAGGCGGTTGCTGGTATCACCTCCGGGCCAGCGCGCACCCCGCCCCTCCGCCACCCGGAGGGGTCTCTGGTCCCGCCTTGGCCTCATCTGGTGGGGGGCCTCACCCACATGGGGTAGGTGGGGTCGGCTGGGGGCTGCCCCCACGAGGCCCCTCCTCGTCCCCCGGCCAGCCTGTGCTTGTCCTGGCGGTGGTCACAGGGCCGCGACAGTGCTCAGGCGTCTAGTGCCTCCGGAGCCCCGGCGGGAGCTGTGCCCTGTCCTCCCCTCCGCAGCTGCGGAGCCGGCCCGGGGCGGAGGGAACCTGTCTTCTCCGTGGGCCCCGGGCGGGGTCCACTCTGCTGACCGGGGCAGCTGAGCTTCCGGGGGGAGGGCACCCGGTGTCCCAGGCAGCGCCCGGGGAGATAGGCTGGTGCGTACGCAGGTGCACGTGTGTGGGTGTGGGGGTGCGTTTGCCCACGGGCGTGTCCACACGCGCTTGTACGCGTGCAGCTGTGTGGCAAGACGCAGCCCGTCTCCGATCCGTCTCGTGGGCGTTCCTGCCGCCGCCCCAGGCCGTCTTATGGGGCCGGCATCTGCGTCCAGACGCCGCCGGGCAGGAGCTGCCGGCCGGGGCGAGCGGCCGGTCAGAGCGCGGTCCAGCTGGGCCGCCCAGGGAGCCCGGGGGCTGCTCGCGCACGCCCCCTAGCGGCGGTGTTGCTGGGAGCGCGCTGGCGTGATCGTGCTCCGCGACCGATGCTCTGAGGATGTGTGGGTGCAGCGGCCGCAGGCGCTCCGAGCCCCGGCTTGTCTGACTCGGCCGGGGCCGGCACCCGGCCGGCCTGTTCTCCCTACTGCCGGCTCGGGGCGTCTGGGCCCTGCCTCCCTGGGCTCCGGGCAATGCTGACTGGGCTGCCCCTTCCCAGTGGAGGGGGCCTGTGGCCCTGAAGTTGCGGGGAGGGCCCTGGCCCCCACGCTCCCCGCCCCACATCCTCTGTGTCGGCTGGAGTCAGTCGGATTTGCTGGAACTTTCTTCTCCCGCCCCGCGGAAGTCGTGGGAGCAGAGAGGATCTTTTATCAGGAAGTAAAAAGTGGGAAGCGATTTCTTTCAGTGCCTATGGCTGAGACCCTCGCCATAGAACAGGGAAAGGGTAGCCCTGCCCCCAGCTTCTCCACCAGCCCCGCCGGGAGAGCGGCCTTCTCAGAGTCATGTGTCGTCCGCTGGCTCTTGCAGGGTGACTTGTGCGGCCACGTGGAGGAGCCCCTCCAGGTGGTTGGGGGGTCAGAGCAGGTGGCCCGCGGGGCGGGATGCTCTTGACCGCAGAGGGCAGGATCCCCGGGGTGATTCTCACAGCCTGCTGTGAGCGCTGCACCCTCTGCCCCGGGGGGCTCTGTTGTCCCTGGGGACCAGGCCCTGAGCCGCCGTTGTCATCATCACCTGGGCGGGAGGCGGGTGGAGAAGCCCCCGGGACCCTTCATGAGGGAACCCCTGTCCTGGGCCCAGCAGGACATCAGACAACCCCCTGGACCTCAGCCAGATAGGAGACGAGGCCCCCGAGTCCACCTCTGGCCCTGGGGAAGGGGTCCCGTGGAGGCGAGGCCAGTCCTAACTCAGCCCTGGGGGGCGGGGCTGCCTTCCTGGTCAGGCTCGGCCAGCTCGAGCTGGCGGGAAGGGAGGGGGAGCCACTTAGAGGAGAGGGGCTTGGGTGTGACGGGGGTGAAGGGGAGACCAAGGCCTGGGAGAGTGGCTGGCCCAGGGCTTCCGGGAGCTGGTGGCGGAGCTGGGTGGGCTGGCCACCCCGCCCGGCGCTGGGGGACAGTGTGGAGGTTGGGGGAGGGGATGGTTGGGTGCAGCTGTCCACCTGGATCGGTGGGGTGGGGATGAGCACGCCTGCCCTTGCAGCGTTCCCGTCTCCTTGAAGCAAGAGCTTTGTCTACGCTGGTGAAGGGCTGGAAAGGCGGCTAGATCATCAGGGTTTTGATGCGGGGGTGTCGTCCATGCCCGTCCCGCACCCTCAGCCACTTTCTCCACCCATGTGCAAAGGATCCGGGGAATCTGGGTTATCTGTGCAGTTCAGGGCCCGTTTGTGTGCATGGATAGTCTTACTCAAGCGTTTCACCCTCATGTGCCGCAGGGCTCACGGGGTTCCGGTTTATGGGGCTTTTTCAAATGTGGAAGCCCCAAGAATAAACAGTCCTGCCCCCATCTGCCAGGCCGCCTCTAGGCCAGTCCCCTTGTGGCCCATCGCATGTCTGCCCATGTGGTGTGAGACGCGCTTCTGTCTGAGCGGTTGTCTTACAGCCTTCCGCAGCCTTGCTGCTCAGCCCCAGAGGAGGCCACTGGCCCTGGCAAGGGGCAGAAGGGCCAGCCAGCGAGAGCCCAGCGCCAGCGCCCACCGCCCATCCACTGTGCCAGCCGGGGCCCCAGAGCCGCGCTGTTCCCCCTGAAAGGACACCCGGAGATGAGCACCATCTTTCAGAATTATCTTCTCCCAGGGAACGTCAGAAGTCCCATAACTTCATTAGGAGCGATCGGAAAACTCCATTTGCTTTTATTAGTTTGAAAGCTGCTCTCAGGGCCGACGTGCGGAGCAGCCCCAGAGGACAGGGCGGCTCCCAGCACGGGAGGAGGAGAGTCCAGCCCAGTATCAAGGTCACGGCTGCCGTGACCTGCGTCCTGGCCCGTCGGATGCCTCTGACCTTGAGGCCACCTTGGAGGCTGAGGATCGCTTTCTGTTTTGTAAAACCCGCATGCCTGTGTGCAATGGAATGTTATTTAGCATTAAACAGAAGGCAGTTCTGACACCTGCTATCATGTGGGTGAACTTTGAGGACATCCTGCTCAGTGAAGTAAGCCGGACACAAGAGGATAAGCAGCAGGTGATTCCTTTTCTGTGAAGTATCGGAAATAATCACATTCGTAGAGGCAGGAAGTAGATGGTGGGTGCTGGGGCCTGGGGATGGGGAATGGTAAGTTAGTGTGGTTTTTTGGGTAAGATTTTTTGTTTTCTTTTTTGGATGTGGACCATTTCTAAAGTCTTTATTGAATTGGTTACAATATTGTTTCTGTTTTGTGTGTGTGTGTTTTGGCTGTGAGGCATGTGGGATCTTTGCTCCCCTGAAAGTTCTGGAGATGGGCAGTGGTGATGTCATCGAGTCTAAGCTTGTAGTCCTCACTGCATGACAGGCCAGTTGATCGAAGATGACGTATCGGGGCAGTGGAGAGTGGCTTTATTCAGAGGCCGGCAGACCGAGAAGGTGGCAGACTAGCGTCCCAAGAACCATCTTCCCCAAGTCAGAATTCAGGCTTTTATACTCATAGGGGATGGAGTGAAGGTCTGGTTTAGCTGGACTCTGGAGGGAATGTTAATTTCTTCCTTCCTGCAGCCTTCACCGGGTGGGTCTGGTCAGAATGTTTCCTACGAGCTAAGCAAAGGTGTTTTAGCTTAATGCTCATTACCTGGGACGTAGGACTACCAGAGATGGGCCATTATGTGTAATTTAAGCTTGTAGGTGATATCCCTCTAGTGATGAAATAGGACATGAAGGTCCTTCCCTGTCTTAGTGACAGTTACACAGCCGTGAGAACGTACTTCATGCTGAACTGTGCACTTAAAGATGATCCATTTTATGTTCTGGATGTTTCTCCATGATTTAAAGGATAGGAAATAATGCACTCTCTTCAGCCTGGACCCCTTGACCCCCAGTAAACCTGGAAATGCATTAGCATATGTGATAAACCAGCCTTAGGACTCGGACCAAGCTGCAGTGAGGGCATGGAGAGCTTTCACTGCAGACGTCCAGGCTGCCTAGGCCGTGAGCCTGGGCACATCACTGGCCTGTGAGCCTCCGACCTCCTCCTGGGACGGGGTGGGCCCCGCCAGTATCTTAGCAGACTCGGAATCTGCATCAGACGCGCCTTTTCTTCTCAGTCCCCAAATTCTCGGGTGACGTCGCTGTAACCAGGGTGACCACATGTCCCAGCCTGGCTGGCCTGTCCAGTTCAGCCTGCGGAGAGCTGGGTGGGCCTCTGGCCATCCTCCTGGTGCGGGTGACGTCATAGGGCCATCCTGACAGGAGATGCCCCCGTGCCCTGGCTCCTCTTGGGGTGCCAAGGTTTACACCCTGGCTGCTGGGAGACTGCGGCCAGTCCAGCCCTCTCCCAGAAGCACCCTCTGCCCGCCCGACCTGGGGACCCTCCTAGCTGAGCCGGAGAGGTTGTGAAACCACCTCCAGGAAGTCAGCGGAGACCTGATGCCCCTGGCGAGCTGGCGGTGTCCCTCTGAAGGCACGCGGGGTGCCGGGGAGCAGGCAGGCCCCGTAATGGGGACGGGTTAGTCCCGTCTGAGCTGGGGATGTGCGTTCCGGGGCTGGGTAGAAGATGCTAGAGCCACCAGTGTCCACCATGGGGGCTTGGACACGAGCACTCAGGCTGCGACCCAGGAGGGCACTGGGTCAGCCAGGATGAGTTAGCACTGGCTGGTGAGGGAGATGGCAGACCCGAGGGGGTGAGGCGGTCTGAGCAGGGGAGGGGGCCTGAGGGGGTGAGGGGGCCTGAGGGGGTGAGGGGGACCCTAGGGAGGTGAGGGGGACCCTATGGAGGCAAGGGGGGACCTGAGGAGGTGAGGGGGACCTGAGGAGGTGAGGGAGGGCAGTGAGGCACTGACAGGTTCAGCTTGACCACTTCCTGCTCCCAAATCTTTTGATTTATCGCTTAAATCCTGGTAACAGGCACACAGTCTGAACTGTATCCTCTTAGCTGTTTCCAGTGTACAGTGCAGTGATGTTAAGTACATAATACTGTTCTGCACTCTTTGCCCCAAATCTCCAAGGTCCCCAGGTCCTGCAGGAGCCCCCAGGCCTCGGTTTTCATAACTCTCTGTCCCATTTTGCTGGTGGCTTTGCGGGTCCTTGATGGTCGGGGAGAAAGCCGCAGCCTCCTCCTGGCTTCTTCACGTCTCCACGGTAACCTCCTGCCGTTGAGACCCACAGTGACCATTCGCTCGTAGGCCTTAATCGGTTTTTAACACATGAGAGAATCTTACCGTGACCCTCCCCCGGGGAACACTTAGCTTTTTAGAGAGCTCCCAGGAAGTCAGAATAATTCCCACTGGTTGTTTTTAACGCTCTTGTTACAGGAGTTGCACCAGCAATAGTCAGCAGTTGGATGTAGTTTTTCTCCTTGAAGCCCTGGGGCTGTGTCAGCCCTGGAGAGCCCTGCCGGTCCGCCGCCCCCTCCCTCCCTTCCACTCCCCGCTTCTCCCCTCTCCCTTCCCTCCCCATCTGGGGGCTCGGGGAGTGCAGATGTGAGGCTAATACCCATGGCTCTTCACATGCCGCCCTGTGTCTGGTGCCCGATGCCCTGAGCAGCAGAGGTTATGAAGTGCTGGCTGTGGTCCGAGAGTTGGTTGGTGGGTGCCCACCACAAGGCCCGGGGGCAGACCTGTGCTTTGGTGGCAGCTCTCAGCTGCTGTGCCTGGCTCGGGCCTGCCAGACGGGCTCAGGGTTGGCGTCTGGTAGAGGATGTCTGTCCAGCCACAGAGGCCAGAAGCCCAGCATCCTTGGCGGGGCCTGGGGTTCAGGTGGTTTTCTGGACCATCGCCTCATTCATGAAAGCAGGTCCTCCAGGCCTCTGGCCACAGTGGGTGAAGACCAGGGCCGGAGACATCCTCACTGTCGTGGGCACAGTCTCTTGGCAGCCTTGGGCTCCCAGCCATGTCCTGTGTGCCTGTGGACCCCTGACCTGGCCCGCGTGGGGTCCTGCCCCAGTCTTCCCTCAGATGAAGAAGCTCTGGTGCAGGGCTTCTGGCTGCCTGTCTTTCTGACCTTGGCTCCAAAACCCGTTGAAACTCTTATGTTACAAATTCTGTAAATACTGTTATTTCATGTTGAGAATGCTGGCCAGGAGACTTAACCAGAGTCTTGAAGGTCACGGTTTGTGAAGCCAGCATGGAAAGACACTTGTGATGAACACAAACTCCTGGACACTTTTCTGTTTCTTGTGGGTTTTCACTATTCAACAGGCAATGAGATTTATCTCATACTTTTGTTCTCATTTTCCTCTAAAGATAATTATGTATGATACACTCGGGTGTGCTGAGTTCCCCTTTCTGTGTTCCCTGACTTTGAGATGTGAAGGTGTTATAAATTGTGCAATAAAAAGCTGATTCTGTAGCGAATGAAACAGAAAGACTCTCTTTCTAATTGTATCTGTTAATCTCTTACACGTCTTCATTAGGGGTTTTAGTATATTGAAAAGATGCATCAAAGTTGGCAATTAAGGAAGCATCTTCATCAATATGGGTTAGTACATTTTTCTGTGTCAGCAGCCAAGGGTAGGGGTGCATCCAGGACAGGGCTCCAGTCTGCACGCAGTCCCTTCCGCACTCTCAGCCGAGATGAGCGCCCACTTCTCGGGGTGCCTGCACCAGGGGCTCAGAGCCAAGCGCTCATGTGCACCTATCCTCCCAGCATGACCGAGCGCTCACCCTGACTCTGTTCTGCAGATGGGGAGCAGGTTCAGAGAGGTAAGGAGAGGCGCAGAGTGCAGGTGTGGATCTGAGCCCAAACCACAGGCCTCCCTGAGCCCAGGGTTACCTGCCCCAGAACAGTCAGGAAGCAGGGGGTCTGTGAGTCGTGCGTTAGTCCTGCTTTCCCTGCTGGGGACTCACGGTCCACGGCTGCCTCTGGTCCCCCAGCTGGTCAGTGGAGGGGCCTGCTCCGCACCAGGCCCTCTTCCGGCAGGTCTCTCCAGCACCATGGACAGAGGCGGGGTGAGGCTGCCCAGAGTGGGCGTGGGAAAGGACCAGGACCAAGAATGGAAGACCTACCTGCTGCTAAATGTAGCTGTTTGGTTTCAGGATCTGAGAGTGAGGAATTAGGAGAATTTTTAAGAGAAAAACACTTAAGTAACAGTTTATGGGTCTAGTTGAGGAAAGAATGATGGGAATTTATTTTCCTAAGGAGCCAGGTATTTAATCAGCGGCTGATAAACAGGCTCGAGGCTGACTCGGAATTTTGAGGAGCTGTATTTTCCTCTCGCCTCTGCCATGGTGAGGGGCTTAGCTCATGGCTTAGCTCATTCCGTAGGCTTAGCTCATGGCTTAGCTCATTCCGTCTTTCTCATTATTTTCATTCTGTTAATTAACTCAGCCAGCCAGATGTGACATTTATAAAAAGCATCAGGAATGTTCTGTGCAGAAGCCATGCTTACCTGTGAAGGCATTTTGCTGTAAGCAGGGGGTGGCATTTTCACGGAGAGGCGTCATGAAGGGGCCACGCGCTTGCCCCACCAGGCAGGGGTCTGAGTCCGGTGGGCGGAAGCCGGTGTCCAGGCAGGAGTCTGAGTCCGGTGGGCGGAAGCCGGTGTCCGGGCAGGGGTCTGAGTCCGGTGGGCGGAAGCCGGTGTCCAGGCAGGGGTCTGAGTCCGGTGGGCGGAAGCCAGTGTCCAGGCAGGGGTCTGAGTCCGGTGGGCGGAAGCCGGTGTCCAGGCAGGGGTCTGAGTCCGGTGGGCGGAAGCCGGTGTCCAGGCAGGGGCCTGAGTCCGGTGGGCGGAAGCCGGTGTCCAGGCAGGGGCCTGAGTCCGATGGGCGGAAGCTGGTGTCCAGGCAGGGGCTCCCCTCTTGCGTCGGGGTGGGCGGTGCTGATATGACATGTTTGTCGGCAGGAGGAGGCTTCTGGAGGGAGCGTCCTCGGGCCCGGGAAGTTCTGGAGTAACTTAATGGTCAGCACAGATGGTGTGGGCTTGGCCTGCCCTTGTGCAGCTGGGCCACTTTGGAAGTGGGGGGGTGGGTTGAGCCCTGATATGTTACCAAACGACAGCCACCTGCCGCCCAGCTCAGGCAGGAGAGGGGTCACTGTGATAAACACACGCGCACTTGGGCTGAGTGTTCAGACGCTCTGCGCAGCCAGGACCATGTTCACTGTCCTCATATGCTCCATTGCTGCTGCTCAGTCGCTCAGTTGTGTCCGACTCTTGTGACCCCATGGACTGCAGCACCCCAGGCTTCCCCGTCCTCCACCATCTCCCGGAGTTCGCTCAAACTCATGTCCATTGAGTTGGTGATGCCATCCAACCATCTCATCCTCTGTCATCCCCTTCTCCTCCTGCCTTCAATCTTTCCCAGCATCAGGGTCTTTTCAAATGAGTCGGTTCTTCCCATCAGGTGACCAAAGTATTGGAGTTTCAGCTTCAGTCCTTCCAATGAACACCCAGGACTGATTTCCTTTAGGATGGACAGGTTGGATCTCCTTGCAGTCCAAGGGACTCTCAAGAGTCTTCTCTAGCACTACAATTCAAAAGCATCAGTTCTTCGATGTTCAGCCTTCTTTATGGTCCAACTCTCACATTAGTACATGACCATTGGAAAACCCATAGCTTTGACTAGACAAAGTGATGTCTCTGCTTTTTAATATGCTGTCTAGGTTGGTAATAGGTTTTCTTCCAAGGAGCAAGAGTCTTTAAATTTCATGGCTGCAGTCACTGTCCACAGTTAATCCTCAGAAAAATCCTGTTAGGTATTGTTCTTTTTTTTCCCAGATTTTCTTTCTTTCTTTCTATTTTTTTTTTTTTTTAGAAATATTTATTTATTTTTGGCTGCGCTGGGTCTTTGCTGCCTTGAACGGGGATTTCTCTAGTTGTGGCGGGCGGGGGCTTCTCTCTATAGTGGTACGTGGCTCCTCACTGCAGTGGCTTCTCTCGTTGCAGAGCAGGGGCTCTCGGTGTGTGAGCTTCAGTAGCTGTGGCTCTTAGTTGCCCCGAGGCATGTGGGAATCTTCTTGGACCAGGAATTGAACCCTTGTTCCCTGCATTGGCAGGTGGATTCTTAACCACTGGAAACCAGGGAAGCGCCTGTGAAGTTTTGTTCTTATTTGAAAGATGAGAAAACTGACACTTAAAGAATGAGAATCTTGATCCAAGCCCTGTAACTAATAAACCAAAAATCCGGGACCCACAGAAATTCTAAATAATGGGCTTAACATATAATCATACATCAGTGAGTACATGGAATGCATTTGAGAACATCCTAGAATGTGTTTATTGAGTGTTTTCTAATGTCAACTATTGTGGGATTTTCCGGAGCAAAGGTGAATGAGGCCTGGTCACCCTGGCCCTGAGGCCCCCATAGGACCAGGGCAGATGTGTGTCAGCTGGGGTGTTGGGGACAGCCCGTGAGGGAGGGAGGGCAGCTGCCCCGGACACTGGACAGCCCCCTGTACTCCAAAGTCATCGGCACAAACTCAGGCTGCAGAAGCCCTCTGCAGGGCAGGGGGTGGGCGAGCGGCTCTGGGTTGGACCTGGATGCGTGCTCTGGCCCCATGCTGCTCTTGCTGGGTGGCCTGCACAAACTGCTTGACCGGTCTGTGGCTCTGCCTTCCCATCTGTTACAGCAGGTGGTGACCGTGGCTACTCTGAGTCTCAGTAAGTGTGGGCACCTGGCCTCTTAGCACAGGCCGGGAGGCGCAGACACGCATGTGGGCGGTTAGAACTCTTCCTCATCTGCACATGGTTTTGGAGAGTGTGTTTCCCTCTTCCTTTCTAAGTTACAAAAGTAATACATACTCTTAAGTTCCAACAATATTTGTTTAGTCGCTAAGTCGTGCCGTGAACTGTAGCCCACCAGGCGCCTCTGTCCGTGGGATTTCGACTATAGATGTATTTAATTATAAATTGAAGTGTGAACTTGCTTCATGCTTTGCTGCACCTTCCGGAGGGGAAGACCACTGTCAGCTGTTGGCAGATGGCTTCCTAGATGCCTTTTCTAGGTGTTCACTATGTGGATCCACCATGTGCGTTTACATCATTGACTCAGCACTCACTATACTGCATGTAGGCAGCGTGTCCTGGATCTGCTTGTGTCCTTTGACGTACAATGTCGACATTTACAAATGCTGCCTTTCCTGTGGCACAAGTTACCTCAATTCTTTAAGATTTACACTTGGCTGCGGTGGGTCTTTGCTGCTGGCCCGGGCTTTCTCCAGTCGTGGCGAGCGGCCGTGCAGGGTTCTCACTGCAGTGGCTTCTCTTGTTGCAGAGCACAGTCCCTGAGGCTCCTGGGCTCAGTAGTTTGGTGCTTGGGCTTAGTAGTCCTGCAGCGTGTGGACTCTTCCCAGACCAGAGATTGAACGTGCCTCTTATGTTGGCAGGTGAATTCTTAACCACTGGACCACCAGGAAAGTCTACCTTGGTGTTTAAATCACTTCCTTACCTGGTGGACGTTGAGGAGTCTGGCCTGCATTCTGCCTACCCCCATATTTCATTTAGAAAGAACGCCGCATCAGACGTCCCTGTACGTTCATCTTTCAGTTGGAGGAAGATCTGCATTCAGTGAGAGAAATCCCGGCACATTCAGTGTCTGCCCAGTGGTCCAGGAGTCTGCCCTGGTGAGCGGTGCTCCATCTCTGAGATGTTCCAGTGGGTCAGGCTGGCCCTCTGTTGGTGAGGTCCTAGAGGGGACTGCTGGGCTATGGGTGCAGAGCACTTGGCTCTTGGGAGAATTTTGGCAGTGAAGTTAGGAGTCTAAATAGACATGCCAATGGTAAAACAAAATGGTGAGAATTATGTTAAGAGAATTAAATATTAATTGACAAATGGGAGTGCATCCAGGGGAGGATTTCCAGGCTGGTGGAAGATTTCGAAACTGTGTTTTCATCAGCCGGGATGTTCAGCCTGAAAAGCATGGGGACCACCATTAGGGACCACCATCCGGACCACCATTAGGGACCACCATCAGAGACCATCATCAGGACCACCATTAGGGATCACCTATTGGAAGGACAGAAGAAGGAAACCTTTTCTCTGTGGTTCCAGAGGATGGAGCTAAGGCTAATGAATCCAACTTAGAGGAGGCCGACTTAGACTCAACATGCAGAAGACCTTTGAGCATTCAGATATTTCTGCAGAAGCACTGGGTTGAAAGTCCAAGCCCCTATGGGGTGGAGGGGGTGGTGGATCCAGGCATATTCCTCTCTTCTCTGCTCCTGACTCAAGTGCCTGAGAAGTGAACTGTTAAAAAAATAAACAAAGGAGCCACGTTCAAAAGGAAGAGGAGAGCTTCCAGCTGCAGAAGTGGGGAGAACTCCAGGGAGAAATCCAGGGAGAGCAGAGGCTGGAGCAGTGGGTTCAAGGGAGGTGGACTGGAGGAAGCAGTGGAACCCAGGCTTTTGAAGCCCCAAATGCTTCTTGTAAGATCTGCTTTTAACCACACAACCTGCAGGCAAGGTTGAGGCAACTGCAAAATCGGATAAGAGGGAAAATGTCCAGGGCACACGTTGCAAACAGAATTACAAATCATAAGAAAAGACTCAAGAAACAGCCAGGAGATGACACACATCAGAGAATGGGCACTGAGCGAAATAGGGATAATGACCGTCTGAAAACAGCTTTAAGGTGGAGGGTTCAGAATCTCAAGGATACTGAGGAAGGAACTGTGTTCCATTCCCTTGAAATGGAAAAGGAGGGTGTTGGGCTACGTCTGGTCCAGTTCCTGTGAGGCAGACTGTGAAAGGAAGTCTTCTGTGTAGGGCGTTTATCTCAGGGGCTCTCGGAGCGATACCTGTAAGCGTTTGAGGGAAGATGGGACAGACAGAGGACTTGGACGCTGATGCAGCCACAATGGAGGCCGCACACAGGCCCACGGTGGTGGTGCTGGGAGCTTTAGGGCTTGGGTGGCTCTCAGAATTGTCCCCAGGGAGGCAGGGGACGTCTGTACCCCTGGGCAGAGTGACTGTGTTCAGCCAGGCTTGGGGATTGGGGCCTGGTTCTGGCAGTGATTTGGGGGCGCTGACACTGCTTCTTCAGTGTGGACACTTCTGTGGCTTTGGGTAGGTGTCTAGGGCCCAGGTGACTCAGACGGTAAAGCGTCTGCCTATAATCCAGGAGATCCAGGTTTGATCCCTGGGTCAGGAAGATGCCCTGGAGAAGGAAATGGCACCCCACTCCAGTACTCTTGCCTGGAAAATCCCATGGATGGAGGAGCCTGGTGGGCTACAGTCCATGGAGTCACAACGAGTCGGACACAACTGAGTGACTTGACTTTCTTTGTTTCTAGGGCCCAGATATCTCATTTCTTTGTTGATTAATACAGTACTTCTCCTGGTCCAGATGTGGTGATGAGATTTGTGTTTTTTGCAAATGTTGTTTCTCTTGTGTTATTACCTAATCAGATGGCTCCCAGCTATACAACACTTTGAAGCAGTTATTCTAACTACAAGGAAATTTTTCTAGCTAAAAAGCCATGCACAATAATGCTCATGTATATTTCATCACTACTGTTGTTTGAAATCGTTCACAGTTAAAAAAATAGAAATTTGTTGCTTTGAAAAGGTAATAGAACCTGAAACCAGTGGGAAGACGGAAGACTCTGTATGCATCACAGAGAGAACTGCAGGTCTTGGTGCTTGCTGGACTGTTGGCGATGTGGAGCTGGCCCCGTGGCCTGTGGTCGGCAGGGGGCACAGCTGGGGGCAGGGCCAACACACAGTGTGACCCCTGCCCCTCCTCCCCTTGCCAGGGGAGAAATTCCAAATTCCAGAGAACCAGACTCCATGCACATTTTGTGAGTTCAGGTTCTCTTAACTGCGCGCTGGTCTGCAGTTGGGTGGCTCTGACGGCCCTGTCCTGGGGATAGGGAAACTTAGGGTAAGGGATGCTCAGGGTTCAGTGTCAGCATTGATGAGAAGCTCTGGCCTGTCACCCACAGAGGTCTTGTTAGGGAGCCAAGCTCGAGTCCGCTCATCCTTGCTACAAAGCCAATCTGCCGCCAGGTTGGGGGGAAGGAAAGTGCAGTGTTTATTACAGGTGCCAAGCAAGGAGTCCAGGCAGCTGGTGCTCAGAAGACCTGAACTCCCTGAAGGCTGCGGGGAAAGGCTTTTAAAGACAGGGTGAGGGAGGGGGCTGTGGGGGTGTGGCCAGCTCATGGACGCTCTTCTGATTGGCTGATGGTGAGGCCATCGGAAGTCAGCATCCTCAGCCTTCTAGTTCCAGCTGATCTGGGGTCTACTGCTGGTGGGCAGCATGCAGTCAGCTTCTCCTGGTGGGGGCTTCAGTATCTGCAAAACAGCTCCCAGGACACGGCTCAGAGTATTATCTATAGCCCTTGTGTGTGTGTGTGCTAAGTTGCTTCAGTTGTTGTCTGACTCTTTGCGACCCCATGGACTGTAGCCATCAGGCTCCTCTGTCCAGGGGATTCTCCAGGGAAGAATACTGGAGTGGGTTGCTATTTCCTGCTCCAGGGGATCTTCCCAACCCAGGGATCCAACACAAGGCTTTTATGTCTCCTGCTTTGGCAGGCGGGTTCTTTACCACTGGTGCCGCCTGGGACCCCCTGTAGCCCTTGAGGGAGATCTAAAGGCCCTTGGCTTGTTTAACGGCTAAACTATTAGTGTGTTGTCTTGCCTGTTTTTCCTTTCTTTCTGCATTTTCTTACTTCTCTGATAACATTTATTCTTGGGAACTAGGGGAATGCCTAGGAGGCTGAAGTTTCTGCACAGACAAGGCAGGTGGAGGAAGTGGGAGGGTGGTGTCTGTCCCCAGAAGGCCCCAGCGGGTCCAGCTCGGTCACATTCTGAGTTTTCAGATCCTCTGCTGTGCCAGGACACTTCCGTCTCCCACACCTGCTCCTCCAAGAACGGTAATGCCTCCCCGGTGGTTCAGGAGAAACAGGCTTCTGTACTCTCTCTCCTCTGTGTGGGTCTTTTCCCAGGCATGCCGTCAGGGCCGGAGCGTGACAACTGCTGTTTGTTTGCCCGCTGGCCACACCAATGCTTGTCAGCTGTGTGAGTTTTCCGGGTGCTGTGGGAACAAATGGCCGCAGATTGGTTGGCGTAAAGCGCCGGGAGTTCATTCTCTCCCCACCCGGAGGCCCGAAGTCTGCAGTCACGGTGTGGGCAGGGCCGGCTCCCTCCCCAGGCTCTTGCGGAGGGGCGCCTTTTCTTCCCTCTTCTGTGTCGGGAGGCTCCGAGTGCCCTTGGCTCGTGGCCACGTGGCTCCCGTCTCAGCGTCCATCTTCCCTGTGTCTCCTCTTCTGTCTCTTCAAAGGACACTCGTCACCAGATTTAGGGCCCTTGGACAGGAGGGAGATCCAACCAGTCCATCCTAAAGGAAATCAGTCCTGAATATTCATTGGAAGGACTGATGCTGAAGCTGAAACTCCAATACTTTGGCCACCTCATGCAAAGAACTGACTCATTGGAAAAGACCCTGATGCCGGGAAAGATTGAAGGTGGGAGGAGAAGGGGACGACAGAGGATGAGATGGTTCAATGGCATCACTGACTCGATGGACATGAGTTTGAGTAAACTCTGGGAGCTGGTGATGGACAGGGAGGCCTGGCGTGCTGCAGTCCATGTGGTCGCAAAGAGTCAGACTGAGCGACTGAACTGAACTAGGATCATCCAGGATGGTCTCATCTCTGATGAGATCCTTGAGTTGATTACATCTGCAAAGACTCTATTTTCAAATCAGGTTAGCCCACAGGTGCTGGGGGCTAGGGTGTGGGCACGTCTTTTGAGGCCTCTGTGTCACCACTGCGTCACCCAAGATGCATGTGAGGCTGTGGACGTGAGTGCACCCTGGAGTCTGGGCACTGTTGGTAGTTTCATGGTCGAAGGATGAGAAGGACACGGGCTTTCTGGGCTGGGAGGGTCGCTTGGACTAAGCGTGTGAACACGAGGATGCCGAAAGGGCTTGCTGCACTGGCTGGGGAAGCCCTCGGAGGTGTTGAGGGGGCAGGGTGGGCAGGACTGGGATGTTCACTGTGACTGTGGTGCTTGGGTCGCTCCGTCCTTAGGCGGACTAGACGGCCTCGGCTGGGTGACCTGGGGATGGCGGAGGAGGGGCGGGCCCTGCCTCCCAGAGCCGGGTGTGGGCAGGCCTCTAAGCCCACCCCTACTTGGACTTGGCTTGATTTGGGGTTGATGTCCCAGGTGGGAGGGCTGCCCACAAAGGTATCTGTGTGGACAGTTCCCTCCCTTTATTTCCAGCCTGTGGCCTTGAGCTAGGGAGCTTCTCCGTGGTTCCTGGGGGGCTGCTGTCCCTCTGAGGTGGCCGCTGAACCAACAGTGGGGTCTCGTGGTGTGAGGAGGGGTGGAGGCCGTGGGAGGCGGTGGCCACGGGTGGTGAGAGCTGTGTCAGGGTCCCTGGAGACCCAGGTGAACGTAGGAGGGTGTGCTCACCCCCAGGGCCCTGGGCGCGCCCATCGAGGGCTGTTCTGCCTGATCCCTGCCCTCCCGGGAGCTGGCTCTCCAGCCCCGGGGCGGTGGTCGTGTCCCCTCTCACCCAGGGCCTCCAGCCGTCTAGGGAGCCATCTGGCCAGGGTGTACCCTCGGTGGTCCCCATCTCTCCCTTCTGCAGGGGCTGCATTGGGCTTCCCTGGGCCCGGGCACCCTGGCCTTTGTGGGCCCTTCCTCTGTAGAAACATGTTAAAATTACGTCTTACCACTATGGCAACCCACTCTAGTGTTCTTGCCTGGGAAATTCACAGACAGAGGAGCCTGGTGGGCTACAGTCCATGGGGTCGCAGAGTCAGATAGAACTGAGCGTTGTGTGCGCACACACACACAAGTTGGTATAAAGGCGAACGGAATGAAGACGTGACGAGGTTTGCTTATTGGGAGAAATGGAATGATTCTGCGGGCCCTGGCCTGAGCCTGTGGCTGCCTCCCCTCCTGCACCTCCCACCCCCGGCTTGGGGCTCCTGTAGTGATGGACGGCACTCATGAGCACTGGCCCCAACCACCCTCACTCCCGCCCTGCGAGACCCGGCAGAAACACTGCAATTTCTTCTTATTTTTAGGGTGAAGTGTTGTTGATTTACAATGTTGTGTTGGTTTCAGGCATACAGCAGAATGATTTAGCTCTCTCTCTCTATACAAACATACATATATATGTATATACATATTTCGAGTGATTTCCCATTGTAGGTTGTTGTAAGATATTGAATACAGTTCCCTGTGTGGTACAGTAAATCCTCGTTGGTTGTCTGTTTTATGCAGAATAGTTTGTACCTGTTAATCCTGGACTCGTGGTTTACCCCTCCCCCTCTTCCTTTCCCCTTTGGTAACCAGGAATTTTTCTATGCCTCTGAGGCTGTTTCTGTTTTGTGTATAGATTCGTTTTATCTTTTAGATTCCACATATAAAGTGACATCATATAATGTTTGCCTTACTGTGTCTGACTTACTTCCTGGGTACCTCAGCTGGTAAAGAATCCACTGCAATGCAGGAGACCCTGGTTCGATTCCTGGGTCAGTAAGTTCCCCTGGAGAAGGGAGAGGGTACCCACTCCTGTATTCTTGGGCTTCCCTGGTGGCTCAGACGGTAAAGAATCCGCCTGCAATGCAGGAGACCTGGGTTCAATCCCTGGTTGGGAAGATCCCTTGGGTTGGGAAGAGGAGGGCATGGCAACCCACTCCAGTTTTCTTGCCTGGAGAACCCCCATGGACCAAGGAGCTTGGAGGGCTATAGTCCATGGGGTCACAAAGAATTGGACATGACTGAGCGACTAAGCGTATATGTACGTGTATGCCACATTTTCTTTATCCTTTCCTCTGTTGATCAACATTAAGTTTGCTTCCTTGTCTTGGCTATTGTAAACAGTGCTGCAATCAATACTGGGATGCATGTGTCTTTACTAATATCAGGTCCATGGTTTTCTCCAGATACATGTCCAGGAGTGGGATTGCTGGGTCACATGGTAGCTCTGTTTAAAGTGGGTTTTTTTTGGCCAGCTAGTTGCCACTTTCAGAGCTTCACCAGCTCTGCTTCAGCCTGCAGGCCTGCTCCCCTAACTGTCGATGCATGGCAAAAACCACCATACTATTGTAATTAGCCTCCAATGAAAATACATTAATTAATTAAAAAAAAAAAAAAAAAGAAAAGAAACCTCCATACTGTTCTCCACCATAGCTGCACCAACTTACATTCCCACCCACACTGCAGGAGTGCTTCTCTTTCTCTACGCCCTCTCTGGCATTTACTATTTTTGGATTTTTGATGATGGCCTTTCTGACTGGTGTGGGTGATACCTCACAGTGGCTTTGGTTTGCATTTCTCTAATAGTTAGCAATGTTGAGCCTCTTTTCATGTGCCTGTTGGCCATCTGTGGGTCTTTTGCTGGCTTTTTGTCTCTGGCTCTGCCACAGGACATGTGGGACCTCAGTTCCCGTTGCTGCTAGCTTGCTCAGTTGTGTCCAACTCTTCACCACCCCTTGGACTACAGCACGCCAGGCTGCCCTGCCCTTCACCATCTCCTGGAATTTGCTTAGAGTCATGTCCAGTATTCTTGCCTGGAGAATCCCTTGGGCAGAGGAGCCTGGCGGGTCATGGTCCCTGGGGTCGCAGAGGGTCGGACACGACTGAAGTGGCTAAGCGGCAGCAGCAGCATGTCCATTGAGTCAGTGATGCCATCCAACCGTCTCATCCTCCTTTATTCCTGACCGGGAGTCAGACTCACGACCCCTGCAGTGGAAGCAGAGTCTTAACTACCGGACTACCACGGAAGTTCTTGTATGTCTCCTTAGGAGAAATGTCTGTGTAGATCTTCAGCCCATTTTTTAAATTGGATCTTTTTTTGGTACTAAGTTGTACTGTTGTTCATATATTTTGGATACTAACCCCTTGTCAGTCATGTTAATTGCAAGTATTTTCTCCCACTTGATAGGCTGTCTTTTCATTTTATTTATGGTTTTCTTTGCTGTGCATAAGCTTTTAAGTTTGATCAGGTTCCATTTGTTTATTTTTGCTTTTATTTCCTTTGCCTTGGGAGACTGACCTAAGAACATACTGTGCTTTTGAATAAACAAATGTCAGAATGACTCCTGACCCCAGTGGTTTAGGTACCCACCAGGGTTTCCCAGTGCTCATAAGTCTAGTGATTTTATTACTTTAGGAATTTGCATCGCCCATACCGGAGCAGTTGGGAACTTAATTGGCAAAGTTAAGGACACATATTTCAGAGGGTACAGTAAATATTCACTGATGGATTACCTCGGGCCAGGCCTGCTGGGGCACTGGGCGCAGTCACCGCTTTCCTGCCTGGGCAGTTATCCCAGCATGGGCAGAAGCTGCAGGGCAGCCGCCTCCCTGGGGGGACTTTCTCTGGCCCTGAGAAGGGGGCTGGCTCTAGGGAAAGGGTGGGGGTGAGTGGAATTTGGATCCACGCCAGCAGGAAGGGGAGGGGAGGGGACTGAACTTAGTCTGTCACATGGGCAGCCGTGTGACAGCCCAGGTTGGGAAAAATGAAACCCGCCCTTGCTGACATCCTGATGAGGATATGAGTGAGGGGTGATGGTCCAGGGAAGCCGATGGGGCCTCCCGCTAACACGGCCTGGGCACTCCACGCTGCGGGCTGTGTGGCGCCCCCAGCAAGCAGGCAGACCCTTGTGGGGGCAAGTGTTGCTATGAACAGTAGGCAGGATCACAGGGCACTCCAAAGTTTGTGAGTCCATGTGCCCTTGATAATTCTGAACTGATCTCCAGTAGAAGGAACACCAAGAGGGTTTTAAAAAACCAAGCAGAACCACAAGGACATGTCCGTAGTGGTCTTCTTGATTTATGCTCTGGGCACTCACAGACCCCCATGCCCTGCACTGGGCAGAGTGCCTGAAGCAGTCTCTCCTGCAGGGTCCTCATGGGGTCCAGCAATGGGGGCCCAGCTGGGTGTCTGGTCCCTGCAAGGGCAGCTGTTCCCCTGAGGGGCCTGCAGAAGGATCGTCCTGTTTTACACTGTGGATCCTTCTGTTTGGGGTTTTCCTATGATGGGTGAGAAGAGAAGGAGGTGAACAGGATTGAATCTGTGGCTGAGCAGGGCAGGCGGCCCACCCAGGCCCTGGACGTTCACCTTTAAGATGGGTCCTTTTCCTGGGCGGGTCGAGAAGGGTCTGGAAGTCCTTGGTACAGTCATCAGCCCCATTGCCTGACCCGGTCCTGCCTGACTGCAGCCTGGTCTCTGGACCAGGTGGAGCGGGAGCGTCCTGGTGTGGGAAGGAGGCTGTTCTCAAGGGGAAAGTGATCAGCCTCACCCTGTGAATTCTGAGACAAGCCCATCGCTGCATTTAGAGTCCTGAGGCCTGGATGTGGGGAGCTGGCTCTTGGGAGCCGTGTTTCGTGAATTTGTATTTCAACTTGTTTCCCTTCTAAAACCCAGTTGGTCCTATAGTAGATTGATTCCCAAAGGGGCCAAGCATCAGAGTCACTGCAAGAGCTTAAACATGTGCATCTCCAGGCCTGTCCCCAGAGGCGTTGAGGGATCTGATGATCTAACACGTAGCAATCCTGTCATCCTTGGCTACCCTGTATGTGCTCAATCGCTCAGTCCTGTCCGACTCTCTGCGACCCCATGGACTGTAGCCCACCAGGCTCCTCTGTCCACGGGACTCTTGCAGTAAGAATACTGGAACAGGTGGCCATTTCCCATCCCAGGGGATCTTCCCAACTCAGGGATCAAACCCACATCTCCTGCATTGACAGGCGGGTTCTTTCCCACTGAGCCACCTCAGAAGGTGCCTGCTCTTTGTACCTATATCTAAAAAATCAGGGATTTTTTTTTTTTTTTTGCCAGCTGAATTTAAAAAAAGAAAGAAAAAGAGAAGCAGCAGAGACACCAGCAGCTTCCCTCTTTGAGTGATGTAATTGCTCACCTCAGGGGTCACCTGATCCACCTAAGTCCTTGTTGAAAATGCAGGTTCCAGGTCCTCACCTTGGAACCACTGAACTGGCCTGATATGGGATGGGGGATAGAATGTGCGTTTCTGACACACACCCAGGGATTCTGGAACCAGTGGTCCATCGAGGGGACTCACATCAGGCCACAGTAGCTGTGAAGGTCTCATGTGCGGCAGCCCTAAGCATTTTCCCTAAGCATTCAGATTTAGCTGCCAGGGCCCTGACAAAGACCACAGGATGCCCTTTGAATGTGGGCAGGATGGAGCTAAGAGCCCCAGGTTTAGCCCGCCTCTCCTGCCTCCTGGGTCCTGCCAGCCTCCTGGTCCTCCACCCTGTGGCCCACGAGATGCTAACCACCCTGCAGGCGCCGGGAACCAACAGTGGAGACATGGCCTTCATTAGCAATGCAGTTCAGAGGTCAGCTGCAAGACCACCAATTAAAACAGGATCCTGCTAACTTCTGACACAAAATCAAAGCCATGAGCCTCAGCAGGAGCGGCCTGGGCAGAGGGCTCTGATGTGCCCCGAGGGCTGGGCCATGTGGTCTGTTCATCGCAGCTCTCTGTGCAGACTGGCTCCGGCTCCATGTGGGCCTAGAAGGTCCGGGACCGGCTGAGCCCTCTGAGTCCTCTTTGGCCCAGCCTGGACTGGGCTGTCCCTCTGAGTCCTCTCTGGCTTGGCCTGGCCTGAGGCCATCTCTGGACACTTGGAGGCACAGCCCCAGAAACTTGGCCCCCAGGTCTGGAGCAGGGGGTCTGCACTGAACGTTGACTCCGTGTTCATAGCAAAAATCTATCAGCTTTTGGGCTGACAAACTCAGGATCCCCGAAGGTCTGAGTTGTCATGTCCCATCTGAATGGCCTTCATTTCATCTTTGTTCACGTGCATCTGTTTAGTGAATTTATTGAGTCAAAGGTGATTTCCTTTTAGATGCCACACGCTGAGGTGGAGTGTAAGTTGGGGTGGCTTTTCTGGAAAAAAGCATGCATCAAGCAACCTGTGCAGACACACCCATTGCCTGATTATTCCTCGGCTAGCAATGGGCCAAGCTTGGGCTCAAGGTGCAGCCTTCAGGATACACGTCTCTGCTGTGCTTGTGATACTGAAAGCAAGCAGGCAGCCTCAGTGTTCTCTGTTATGAATTAGTCAAATGAAATGCGATCAAGCCATGTCATGTCATGTTCTACAGTCATTAAAATACAACATTCAAGAAGAAGAGTTAATCAAATGGGAAATATTGTAATAAGTGACATTTTAAGAGGCATTAAAAGAGTAGATGCAGTAAATCTTATTTTGGTTGATGATGAGGAAAAAAATATACTTGAATGTGTCTCCATGCAAATGTGTGAATGGTTCTCTGGAATGTGTGCACACACACGTGTGTGTGTGTGTGTCTAAGGGGAGGACAGATTCTCCTCTACCTTCTTTGAGTCTCTGCTGGTTGGACCTAAGAATTAAGTGGACATAAGATAGATTGACAGGAGAAAATTTTATTGAATTTGTGCATATATATGAATCTTCACCAGAGAATGAAGGTGTGCAGAAGTGACCAGAGCAGGAGGCTTTCACATCTTTTAGATGAAGGAACAGTAAGTCTGTGGAGTTGACAGAGGGGTCTGGGCTGGGGGCTGTAGAGGGTGAGGATGTAACTAGGAGCTAAGGGTTAGTTTGGCCTTCCCTGGTGACTCAGTGGTGAAGAATCCGCATGCAATTCAGGAGATGCAAGTCGGATCCCTGGGTCAGGAAGATCCCTGGAGAAGGAAGTGGCAACCCACTCCAGTACTCTTGCCTGGAGAATTCCTTGGACAGAAGAGCCTGGCGGGCTGCAGTCCATGGGGTCGCATGGTCAGACATGCCTGAGCAACTAAACGACAAGGGTTAGTCTGTCAGGTTTGTGTGTCCAGGTCTCTCAGCCCCTGGTGATAAGGACGCCTCCCTTCCCGGGGGCGCAGGGAGGACCTTCCAAGAGCTTTGTCTCCTGCTTCCAGCAGAGGACGGCGGGTCAGCGTCCCCCCGCCCCGTGTCTCCATGCTCCGAGCAGCGCATTGCGAGGCGGCGAGCTCTGCTTCCCTTGTCTGGAAGTGCTGTCGTGTGCCAGAATGAAGTGGATCATTTCTGGGTGGCAGGGTCACTAACTTCAATTTTCTTTTGTGTTTTAAATTTTTCTGTAATAAAAGTGCAGATTTAAAAATTGTGATACAAAAGTAGCCCCAAGCAGACGGGCCAGTCCCTTTTGCTCTGGCAAGTGTGCTGATGGGGGCGGGTAGCGGTGTTGGGGAGCCACGCTGACGCTGATGAAGGGACGGGCCAGAGACGGTGGCCGGAATGAATGTCCTGTGACCATGACGGCCCCCGCCATCCGCACAGTGGAGAGAGGAAGAGCCTCTCGTGGACCAATGTGGCTGCACAGGCTGCTGAGCTTCCTTTTCGTGCTGTTGTCTGGCGCCACCCCTTCTCCGGGGGGCCTTCGGGATCCTCGCAGGCCCCCCCTGCAGAGCTCTCCCTTTTACACTCCTGCTCTGAATCTGCATCTTCTCTTTGGCTCCCGTTACTGCTCTTCTTCCTCCTCCTCTTGCCCTGTCTTCCCACCTCCGTTTTCTTTCTTTTGTAAAATATGTATAACATAAAATTTAACCATTTGAAAATTTTGACTATTCTTAATTGTACCATTCAGTGGGATCAAGTATATTTATATTATTGTGCAGCCATCACCACCATCTCCAGATCACTTTCCATCACTTTGCCCCCATTAAACACAGCTCCCTGTAATGTAGACAGCATGTTAAAAAGCAGAGACATCACTTTGCCAATAAAGGTGGATATAGCCAAAGTAATGGTTTTTCCAGTAGTCAGGTACAGATGTGAGAGTTGGACCATAAAGATGGCTGAGCGATGAAGAATGGATGCATTTGAACTATGGTGCTGGAGAAGACTCTTGAGAGTCCCTTGGACTGCAAGGAGATCCAAACAGTCAATCCTAAAGGAAATCAACCCTGAATATTCATTGGAAGGAATGATGCTGAAGCTGAAGCTCCAATACTTTGGTCACCTGATTTGAAGAGCCGACTTATTAGAAAAGACCTTGATGCTGGGAAAGATTAAAGGCAAGAGGAGAAGGGGGCGGCAGAGGATGAGATGGTTGGATGGCATCACTGAATCAGTGGGTATAAGTTTGAGCAAACTCTGGGAAATAGTGAAGGACAGGGAAGCCTGGCGCGCTGCAGTCCATGGGGTTGCAAAGAGTCCGACAAGACTGAGCAACTGAACAACAACCACCCATCCCCCTTCTCCCCACCCACCATCCACCTTGTGTCTCTGGGAGTCTCTGCCTCTTCTATGCACCTCAAATAAGTGGAATCACAGTATTTGTCCTTTTGTGACAGGGTTATTTCACTGAGTATAATGTCCTCAAGGTTCTTCCCTGTTGTAGCAGGCGCTAGAATATCATTGCTTTTTAAGACTGAATAATATCTTAGGTTGACTGCTTGACACATGACCCATGAGCCACTTTGCAGACCTCACATTAATTTGCATCCTTAAGGATGTGCTTGCAGAGGACAGGTGTGTCAGGCCAAGTTTAAAGGGATGCAAAGAATAAACATCCTGTTGATGAAGGGAGCCCAACATGGAGGGGTGGGTGTCTATTGGAAATGCTCTCAGCTTCTGGCCCTGCTGGCCAGGGCCCTGGAGGATCATCAGTGGCCCTTGAGTATCCAGTGAGCTGGCCGTGAGTGTCCTCCACGTGTAGTTAGTGAAGAGCTGACCACGTGCAGGACACAGTGACTTCTGCGATGGTTGGGATTGGTGAGCGTTATGGGCTCAAGGGGCTGGTTTAGGGTCTTTGAGAACTGGTCTGGTGGACCGGGGCCATGGGAGGAGTGGATGGATGGGCCAGTGAGGGCTTTGAATTTGGATACCTTCCTGTAGCAGGCCTGCCAGCAGCTCCGTCATCCATCACCTCGGCAGAGAACTTTCCGAAGCAAATATCCATCTTCAAGAAGAGCGACTCTGGGCTCCCTGACAGCATGTAACCAGGGAGACATTTGTTCAGGGCTTAGGAAGTGTTCACGCCATAAACTTCCCGCAAAATCAGGGGCTGTTACAGACTCATCACAACATGTATCTTTTTAATAATGTGATGTTCAGTGATCCTCTGACTTAGCTGCCGGCCCTGGTCCTTGGTGCCTGCCTGCATAGGAGGTGGGGTCTCCTGACCCCCGGAGGGCGGAGAACACAGCACCTCCCACCTGCAGCTCAGGGTGGCCAACGCCCATGTCAGCAAGAGGTGCATTTGGGCAAAACCCTGACCTTTGGCCAGGGGAAGCAACACACATTTCCACCAAAGAGGTAGAGGAGGAGATGTTTGCTTAGGTTTCATTTCATGAGTCGTTGGAGATGCTGAAACAGGGAAGAAGGTAATGAGCCAGGTCAGTGACGTGGCGTCCAGGCTTCCACTTCACCTGTAGGCACTGGGGGTCTGCAAGGTGGCCGGCACCTCTCAGGTGATCAGAGGCATGTCCGTAGCAGCATAGCTGTCCTGGCTGTCTTCCAAGTCACAGAAACCGTCAATGTGTGCTGTTTAGTAGCCTTGACTCAGAGTGCTTGAGGTGCATGAGCATCTCATGCGTGTTTGTGTGTGTACATGTGTGTTTATATGTGTGTGTTTGCATGTGTGTTAAGCTGAACAAACATTCAACAAGTGAAGAGTGCAAGTGCTGGTCTCTCAGTCATTTTTCGACCCCATGGACCGCAGCCCGCCAGGCTCCTCTGTCCATGGGATTCTCCAGGCAAGAACACTGGAGTGGGTTGCCATTTCCTCCTCCAGGGGATCTTCCAGACCTGGGGATTGAACCCCGGTCTCCTGCACTGCATTCTTTACCGTCTGAGCCACCAGGGAAGCCTGACATTCGACTATGTTGACCTGCAGACGCCGCAGTTTCCTGTGGTTCAATCTAACATATCTTTGTGAATGTGTGTATTTTATATTACATTTCAGAAACACTTGTTTTTCTGACTATGATAAAAATGATTGTGAGCATTTGGAAAGCGAAGAAAGTTTTAAGGAGCAAATGACACAACACGTTCCTGCGTGTGTGTGTTGTCCTCTTATTCATGTGAGATCGTGGGGGATCCTACACTGTCTACAGCTTTTAATTCCCGGGCGGTCCACGGTTCTCCATGCTCCCCCAGTGGTAGTTCTCCACCTTCTTTCCCGTCCCCAACCCCCTCTCCTCCTCTCGCAGCCTCCCTGGGGTCCTGGCAGGCCTACTTCTGGAGGCGGCATCTCCTGGGTCTTCTTGCCCTATTGGCTGGTTTTCACTCGGGCTCAGCCAATGAGAAGCCAGCAGGAGACTGGAGGGCGGGAGGAGAGAGTGGTCCAGCTTCCGGTTCCCCGGCAGCGTCTCCCCTGAGCGGCCTGCCCTCCTCACGCCTGGATGTCACCTGGCCCCTCCTCTCGGATAATGCGTGTGCCGAGTGGTGGCCATGGCCCCGCTCTGGGTGCCTCACCGTTCTCTGCTTGACCCTGTAAGTAGTAGCTACATCAGAGACTCTGCATTTGGACCTTGTGGGGTGAATTCTCTCCCCTGGTTGACGCGGCCGTGTTTCAGATGCTAACCCATCCAGACGTCATCACCACCCGGGGACGCAGCGTCGTGAGCTTCTCCTGCTTGTGCTCTGTTCCTGCGTCGTTCACACCTGACGAGGCCCTCGGTTCAAGGATAGGTCGTGTCAGCATGACTTGACCTGCAGGCGCTCTGTTCTGGCTGAAACCCCAAACCGCAGCGGAGACCCGGAAGAGTTTGCGTGGACTGTTGGCCTCCGCGAGGCGGTGATGCTTGGCAGCTGACAGCCACGTCTCCTGTGGAAGGACTGTGTGCACAGCAGGGGCTGGGACGCCCTCCCACCCCCGGGGAATGATCCCAGGACCTCTCCGTGAACCCAGAGCGACCTGCCTGCAATCCCGTATTGATGGTCTGGTTTCGTAGATGCGGTAACGGATGCTCCGAGAGTTGAAGTGACAGTACTCAAAATGTGATTTGCGGCGAGGCAATTTACATTTTATGTCTTTTTAAAGAGTACTCCGGAGTGCCGACTCTTCGGTCTTCCGCTCGCTCTCGTTCCGCCTGTCCCCCGGGTCTCATATCCCGCGTGACTGCAGGGTCCCCGAGGGCCTCCCTGAGTGATGGTGGTGCATCCCGAGAGGGCGCTTTACCTGCCCCAGTCCCCCGTGGTGGTGTCAGGAGGTGAGGCCTTTGGGGGTGATGTTCTTGTAAACGCGGCGCCGGACAGCAGGCTCTCCCCTCCCACCACCAAGGACTCTGGGAGGAGGCAGCCACCTGCAGACAGAAGGGGGTCCTCACCCAGACCCGAGTGCGAGGCCTGCGGGTCTCAGATTGCAGCCTCCGGATCGCTCAGAGGTAACTGCCCTCCATGAGCCACCTGTCTGCGATGTGCGCTGATGGTGGCTCCCAGGGGCTGACACTTCCCAGGAAACCAGGCCTTGGCCAAGCCATCTACAAAAGTCCAGAGGACTGGGTTAGTCCAGTAGGGTGTCGAACCTACCAGTCTTTACTAGTGGGTTTACTTATTTGAATATATATTTTACAAAGGGTTCTATCTGGTTGCTTACTTGGATTCTGGCAGAACCAGAGCCGGTGTGAACACTGCCTAGTGACCGACACAAAATACCTGGAGGAAGAGGAAGCAGCTGGAGGCATTGGAGGGGCTGAGGGATAATCTGTGAATTATCTCCTTTGGTGCTCATGAGCCAGAGGAGAAGGAACGGTTCTCGGCAAAATCAACAAGAAGTCCAAGGATGCCCACGCTCTGTGCTTTTTTTTTTTTTTAATGTTCATTTTGGAATAGTTTTATGTTTACAGAAAAGTTACAAGGACAGCACAGAGCATTCCTGTGTACTCCTCACCCAGTTTCCCGTAGAGTCAACACCTTCTGCTACATGGTTTTTTTTTCTTAATCAGAAGTGAGCGCTGGCACGTTACAAGTAATGAACTCCAGGCTTCACTTGGCGGTCACCCGTTTCCCCGCGGGTTCTTTTTCTCTTCCCGAATCCGGTTCAGGAGGTAAGGATAACACTGCCCATGGTTGTTGAGTCTCCTTTGGCTCCTCTGGGGTGGCATGGTTTCTCATTTTTTACCTCCCTTTTAGTGACCTCCCTGGTTCTGAGGACATTGGTCATGTATGTTATACTTTTCCACAGGCCATTATGGTTTTTTGGGATAAACACCACTCATGCTAAGTGCCCGTCCGTCGTGTTAGAGGATATGTACTTTCAACACAGCCTTCCACTGCTGATTGAGCCTAGGTGCGTGTTTACGGGTGTGTTTGCCAGGTCCTCCTTGGCTGCCCCCGACCCCGGTCAGGTCGTGTTCCCTCCCGTCCAGACTCTATTCTGTGGGAGCACATGGGTTCAGAATCAATCTCTCCTTTCTGGAGGGGGAAGTGACCACATAAATTACTTGAACTTCTGTAAGGAAGACATCTGTCTTCTCCCCGTTTATTCAAACGTTTCTTTACATCGACTGGGACGCCTGCATATTGAGTTTGCACTTTTGGTTATAGTTCCATTTTGCATTATTTATTTTGTTCCTCAGATTGGTCCAGCTTTGGTCCACCACCTTTTCCAGATGCTGCGTGAAGGAGCCTTGCACACGGCGCCTTCCAGTCTGGCTTCTCCCACCGGGGCCGGTGCAGCACGTGCGCGGGTCAACAGCTTGTCCCTTTCCACCCCTGAGTTGCATCCATTTGCGGATGTGCCCGAGTTTGTTTATCCCACCATTTATGTGCCAGTTTTTGGAGATTGTGAATCAAGCTGCTGTAAACACAATGCAAGGTGTCTGAGTGAAGATCGGTCCTGGGTTCTCTGGGATAAATGCCCATCAGTCCAGTTCTGGGCTGTGCCTTTTGGGGGTTGAGGCTGCATCCATGGCGGCTGGGGAAGTTGCAAGGCACAGAAGAGGAAGGGGTGTGTGTGTGTGTGTGTGACTCTGTCCCGCTCAGCCCCCAAGACTGAGGCGACTGGAGGGCTGTGACTGGCATGGGGTCACCCCAGGGCGCCCCTGGAGGAGGAGGGGGCAGGCCCGGCACCCTCCATGGTGGGCACGACCGCCCGCAGTTCCTGCTTGGGAAACCGAGCTGCAGAGTCTGGTCGCTCACCATGTCTTGCTCTTGGTGATGGTGCGGCTGCGGCTGAGCCAGATGGCTTGGTGCGGGGTTCACGACCTCTCTGGCTCATCCCGCCACCTCTGGAGGCCTTGGCGCCAGGCCTCCCTCCCCCAAAGGGAGGGGGAGATGTTTTCATCCCGGGACGAGCATGACTGTCTTTGCAAAGGGCCCGGTGGGCTGCTGGACGGATGGGAGGGGGTGCAGGCTGAGGGGCCCGTGCAGGGCAGCCGTGGTCGTCCACGTTGGCATCAGGGCCGGGCTGGGGGGCGGAGGGTGGGTGGTGAATGTGTGTTGGGGGTGAGGAGGGGTCACTATGAATTCCTCCAGGCGAAGAGATGTGTCCGTTTCCTAAGATCGCAGGTATGAGGGCCTGAGGGCTTCCCGGGCGGCTCAGTGGTGAAGAATCAGTCTGCAATGCCGGAGACGCAGGGCCAGTCCTCGGGTGGGGAAGATTCCCTGGAGAAGGGAATGGCAACCCTCTCGGAGCCTCCTGGCAGGCTACAGTCCATAGGGTCGCAAAGAGTTGGACACGACCGAAGCGACTTAGTATGCATGCATGGAGAATTGAGTTGACTTGGTGTATCGGTCAGCCTGGCTGCATAACAAAACCAGACACTGGGGGGTTTATGCCGCGGTAATGGATCTTCCCATGATTCTGGGGGCTGGAAGTTGGAGATCAAGGTGTGGGCAGGCTGGGTCCTCCCGAGGCCTCTCTCCTTGGCTGACAGTGTCCTCCCGTGATCCTCCCCTGGTGTCTGCGTCCTCATCTCCTCTTATAAGGACTCCAGTCACAACGGATAGGGCCATCCTATGACCTTGGTTTACCATGACCTCTTTAAAGACAGTGTGTCCAAATGCAGCCACACCGTGAGGTTCTGGGGGTAGGTGTTAGTCACTGAGTCAGTATCTGACCCTGTGACCCCACGGACTGTAGTCCACCAGGCTCCTCTGTCCATGGAATTCTCCAGGCAAGGATCCTGCAGGGGGGAGCCTTTCCAGTCTCCAGGGGATCTTCCCAACCCAGGGATTGAACCTGGGTCTCCTGCATTGCAGGTGGATTCTTTACCGTCTGAGTCACCAGGATAAGGGCTTCGGTGTGAATCTGGGGACACTGTTTATCCCCTGACACTTAGGAATGGGGTTCGAGGAGCCCGTGGGATACACCTGAGGGGGTGATGGTGGCTGCTTAGGCCTCAAGTTGAGGACAGAGGTGGGGGCTGGTGACTTGGGAGCCGGCGGGTTACAACGAGATGGGATGGAAACTTCCAGCAGATCCTGGTTTCCAACATGACCACAAGCCCGTCCATCCTCACGATTCAAGGTGACCCTCCCATCGAGAGTTGGGCTGGGTTCTCTCTCCTCCACCTTGGGTGGAGCCGTGGTCCAGTGGAAGTGACACCCGTGACTCGGGCGGCCGAGTCATCACAGTGGCACCCTAGCTGCTGGCTCTCTGGGGGAGACGCTCCCGGAGCCCCGTCATCCTGCGGTGGAGGCAGGGAGGGTGTGCGGGGAGCAGTGCCCTCCAGATGCGCTGCTGAGAGCCAGCCATCCAGCTCTGCCCTAGAGAGAAGACGATAAATCGGGCTGTTGTCTGGAGCCCCTACATTTGGGGCTGATTTGTTATGCAGCGGTGGTGGCTGGAAGCACTGTTTTCTCTCCAGCTTCAAGGAATGAAGTAAGATTTATTGTTCAGCGCTTTTAAGCTTAGTTAGGCCGAGACACAGAAGGAATGAAATATGGTCACTTGTGCGTGGAGCGTGCTTTTCACAGTCCTGTCACTTTACGAACAAAGTGGAGCCAACACCAGCCCGAGTTTAGAAATGGCAGAGTTTTAAAAAGTGATGCTCATTAATCAAACCTAATGGTCTCTGGTGCTTTTATGTTGAGTCTCAGAATTCAGTTTTGCTAATTGTCTTCTTTTTAATTTGTGATTCTTCTATGGAAGTTAGTCAAATAATCTCACCATCTACGGTTGGAATGAGACCCTTTGGTGTATAGATTTCTTAAGTATAATTTAAAAAGAAAAGCACATGGAGGGAAGTTTGATTAAACAGACTTTTATAGCCTTGGTTTTCTAAACAACAAAAGTTAATTACAGCAGGGTATTCACACTTGCACAGGACTCTTCATCCGCAGAATTCTGAGCAGTTTACTGAAACTTGAAATGTTAGTCTGGCATTTATTCAGTATGCAAATAAAGCATGTAAAATATTCCATCAAGCACTTTAAATAGTCAGCCAAACATATCTTTTTTATTATTAGATCAGGAAACTCAAATACAGTTACTCTTTATTGGTTTAATTAACATATTGAATATACAATTTGGTGTAAACCTATTCTTTTCTCATCAGAGCTTGGAACACCGGCAACTGTTTTGTGGGATTTGAAATTCTATTCTTTAAGGTAAATAGCTGTGTTTTCTATTAATGACCTCGTTATTTATTTAGATCAGACAGGAAGGCAGCCATGGGATGAAAACATTCATTTAAAGGCCGGTGGTGATTTTCTGTTTGTTTGATGCTGAACTAATATTGGCCCTCTAAGAAGTTAATTTCATTCTTTCTGTTTTGATAGAAACCTCCAAAGCAAATTCCCGTGGGCCGCTTCTGTTCTTGAAGGGCGTGATCATACTCTCAAGGTCTTAGCTGTGGAAATCCCACACCTGGACTGCCTGCACTGGGGGAGGGGAAGGTCCGGGGGGTGCTCTGTCAAGGGCATTTTGGGTCCTCCGGGGGAATCAGCTCTGGGCAAGGAAGAGGAAGTGATATGGGGGCAGAGGGCGGGTCCAGGCGGAAAGGAGGCCCCCTTCCCAGCCACAGCCTGTCTGTCCAGGCACCAGCACATGACCTGCTCCCACGGGAGATTTATTCTTGGGATTTGGCCGACACTTTCCCCCCAGTTTTTAAAAATGCAGGTTATCCTCGGGAGACTCTGTGCTGGTGTCATTAACACTCCCTGGGCCTGGAGTGGAGAGAAGAGGGTGGCCTAGGAGTCGGCGGCCCTGGAGGGGGCGTGTGGACGAGGGGCAGCAGTGCCCGTGCTGGGGCAGATGATGCCAGGCTCGCCCAGGGCCAGACGCCCACGGCTGCACCTGCCTCAGCTGTCCCCAGGTGGGGTGGGAGCACCTGGCTAGGGAGGGTCTGTGGTGCTCTGTCCTGACCCAGCCCCAGATCCTCCCCGCAATCTCCCTGAAATCCCACAGCAGATGCCTTCCGGTCCGCACTGGGGCCAGGTGGGTGGGCAGACACTCCCCAGTCCTACCCATCCCCGTGTCCTCCACCTGCTGGCTCCCCACCTCTGGACTCGATGCGTGCCGGTCCACGCCTCCTGCTCACTTGCTCAGACAAGTCTGCCTTCCAGCTGTGTGCCAAGTTGATCTTCCTGTGGAAACCACTTAAAGGGAACTTTGCTTGGAAGCATAAACCAGTTAGGGGCTTCCCAGGTGGCGCTAGTGGTAAAGCACCTGACTGCTAATGCAGGAGACGAAAGGGATGCAGGTTTGATCCTTGGGTCGGGAAGATCCCCTGAAGGAGGGCATGGCAACCCACTCCAGTATTCTTGCCTGGACAATCCCGTGGACAGAGGAGCCTGAGGATCGTACTCTCAAAGTCTTAGCTGTGGAATCCCACACTACAGTCCCTAGGGTTGCAAAGAGTCTGCCATGACTGAAGTGACTTAGCGCGCACACAGAAACCAGTTAGGCAGTTAACGCTGCTTTCATTCTGGTGGAGGTACCAAAGGGTGCCGGGCCTTGCCTTCCCGACTCTCCCTCCACCGCGGACCCTGATAAAAGTCTGGGGACGAGTTATAATTTTCTGTGTGCTCTGCGGCATGTGACCGTTTCCCAGGACTCTTGCAGACGTGACTTGTTATATTTTGTGGTTTCTCGAAACAGAATTCAATATGGTTTGGCCCCTAATCACCTGGTTGGCAGTTGGAAGTAAAGTGGAACTTCAGTTGGTGGAAGAAGCAGACGATTAAGAAAGTAGATCCAATAATGACGTGGTGGGAGGTGGCGTGGGGTCTGGGATTTCTGGAGGCTCCTCCCCCTCCCCTCGGATCTTACCAGGACCCGGGACAGGGGAGCCCCGCTCCTTCTCATTCCCTTCTGGGATCCGGAGCTGCTTGCTGGCCAGGCGCTCAGTCCGGGCGAGGCGCAGGGGAGGCAGCCCCTGCCCCCTCCTCCGTGACCCGGCCTGAGGATGTGGCTGCATCGTTGGTCCCGCACCCGCAGCCCTGCCTGCAGGTCACCACGGCCCCCTCTTCCCGCCTCCTCTCCGGGGGCTGGGGGCATAGCCTCTCTGAGTCAGGAACCGCAAACCTCAGCTGTGCCATCCCAGGACACTCCGGCTCTGTCCTCCCCGGTGGGTGGAGAGACCCTCGGAGGGGAGGGGAGGCGAGGCCGTCCGTCCCTGGACTGAGCAGCACGGCAGGTTTCTGTGTTAACATCCTGGTTCCCGGAGGCCGCGTACAGACGTGGAGGAGCGACCCCGCAGAGATTGTTGTCCTCGAGTTCCGGGTGGCTCAGAGCCCCACGTGGGTCGGCAGAGCGGACTCCTGCTGGAGACGGCCGGCTCACTGCCTCCTGCGGCTCTGGAGGAGCCCACGGGCCTTGGCCAACGCCCCAGCATACTCCAGCCTCTGCCTCCATCTCCCCACGTCTCGCTCTCTGGCCTGCCCGCCTCTCCCTCTCAGGAGGATGACAGTGGCCCACCCCAGGGAATCCGAGAGCGTCTCCCTATCTCAGCGCTGTTGTCTTCGTTACATCCACAAAGTCCCTTCTGCCGCGTGAGGTCTGTCTCGGGGCCCAGCCGTGGGCATTCCCCCGGGGTCTTTGTTCTGCCAACCAGGTCACTTCTGTGCGCCTCGCCCTGTGACACGTCCGCCTTTCCGCCTGCTTCCCGGGGCTCCGTCCCTGGCTCTGTCTGCACTCGGTCTGGCCCCGGGTGAGCCCCGACTCCAGGGCGTTGCCGGCCGCCCTTTCTGTCGGATCCTTGCCCGTCCCTTTCGCGGGTGGGTCTCGCTTGGCCCAGCCTGGACCCGGCCCTCAGCAGGCCCCGGTGACTTCCGGCAGCGTGACCCGGCCTGCTCTGGCACTGCTGAGCCCCGGCCTGCACTCACCCCTGGCTGGCAGCCTCTCCGAACTGGATCTCAGGGATTTGGTTTAGGCGGGACTGTGGCTGGAGATGCGGAAACTGTTCCGAGAAGGATCTTGACACCTTTCACCGGCGTTTTGATGACGGGACGCTGCAGATTTGGGGAGGCTGCTCAGCTGCTGGGGGCCGTCTGGGACTCGGGGACCGGGGGGACCAGGTGTCCCTGCCCTGGCCAGGCTCTGGCCCGTCCACTTCCCGGTGCCCCGAGGCAGCTGTGAGCCCGCTGCGTGAGCTCAGGCTGGTGGCAGGGCGTGACTCGGTGTGACTAGGCGCCTTTAAGGACCATGTTTTCTATCTGCTGGAACTCGCTTCTCTGATATTCTCATGTCGGATTTGTGTCAATGAAGCCCTTGCGTTTTTTATCAGTCAGCTTTTGATTCTTAATCGTGGAGGAAGAGTTAATCGGAATTTTTTTTCCTGGGGTCATTCATTCTGGCTTTCAAATTAAATACATTTGTCAGCTTAGTCCAGAAACCAGGAGCTTGTGTGAGCTGACCCTTGTGGTGAGTGTCTGGTTCTCAGAAACACAGGATCTGGGTTGATTTGGGGGCTGGGGTCAGGGCAGCTCTGCTCCACTCACTGCAGAGAGAGCCAAGGCCTTCCTGATTTGTTTATGTCCCGCAGGCCTGTGCGTCCTGACCATCTGGTTTTATAAGTTAACACTGTTTGGTCCAGTTATTTAGTGATTGAGGAAAAAAACAATAACCACAGGCCCCAGGGAGATTTGAACTCAAAACCCCTGGTTTACACGTGTTGGTTGCTCAGTCGTCTCTGACTCTTCTCGAACCTATGGACAATAGTCCACCAGACTCCTCCGTCCATGGGATTCTACAGGTGAGAATACTGGAGTGGGTTGCCATTCGCTTCTCCAGGGGATCCTCCAATCCAGGGATTGAACTCGGGTCTCCTGCATTGCAGACAGATTCTTTACTGCCTGAGCCAATGGTTCGCAAGACCTCTGCTCTAACGCTTGAGCTGTGGCTCAACAGGGATACTTCGGCTCTTTCATGGCCGTGCTCTGCGTTCAGAGCGTCAGCGCTGTCCCTTCTTGTTTGGCGGCCGTGCAGCTGGTTTTCCTAGTGGCTTGAACCGTGTTTTCCTCGTCCTTCGCAATACATTTCTTGTGTTGGAGCAGGCGCCTCTCCCCAGCTGGCGTGTCTCTGTGATACAAACAGAAGAGCTTTTAAAATTAACAGGACATCAGAGACTTCGGTTTGTTGTAAAATTTCTCCAGGAACACAGTCTGCATACAAACGTCCAGGCTCCAGATTTGGCAAGCGTCCTTTGAACACGGCCGTTGTGCAGGCTGGCCCTGGGCGCTCTGTACCCCACTCTCTTCACCCCGGGCGAGTTCAGGGCAGGGGGCACAGGTGTCCTGTCTCCCGGGGGGCTGGGGCAAGGGCCGTGCAGGCAGAGACAGGCTTGGAGCCAGGCTGGAGCTGACAGCACAGCCGAGCAGCCCTGTGAGCTTCACCCGGGGGAGGGCAGGGCTGACTTCTCTGGGGCTGAATCGCTTTCACAGTTCATTTTCCTTTCCCTTTACTGAGGTATAGTTGACATATAACATCATATTAATTTGGGGTGTGCAGCATAATGATTCAATATTTTTATGTGTTTTCGTTTTATCTCTTGGGCTTCCCTGGCGGCTCAGCTGGTGAAGGATCTGCCTGTAATGCAGGACACCGGGATTCAATCCCTGGGTCGGGAAGACCCCCTGAAGGAGGAAAATGGCAACTCACTCCAATATTCTTGCCTGGAGAATCTCACGGACAGGAGCCTGGTGGGCTACAGTCCATGGGATCGCACAGAGTTAGACATGACTGAGTGAATAACAAGTTCACTCTCTTCTTATCTCTACTATTTGCTTATTAGTTTTTTTCTTTCTTTTTTATTTTTTTGTGATTGCTCTAGGATTTACATATAGTGTAAAAAAACTCATTTTTTTATAGTATACTTCTGCTAGAGATGAAATCTGTCAGCTTTTGTTTGTTTCAAAGTCTGTATTTTACCTTTCTTTTTCAAATATATTTTTGCTGCTGAGTGTAGAATTCCAAGTTGACATTTTTCTTTTAGCAATTCACTGAAAGAAAAATCCACTGTGCTCTGGATTTTATAGTTTCTGATAAGAGCTTGACCATCATTCTTACCTTTATTCCTTTGTACATGGGCTGTTTCCTGCCCCCCCCCCCCCACCGGTTCCTTTTAGGAATTTTCTCTTTAGAACTAATTTATAGCAATGTGATTACGATGTGCCTGTGTTATTTTAATTAATTAATTGCTTGATTTATTTATTCATTTATGTTTATTCTGTCTGCTGCTTGTCCAGCTTCTTGAAAATGTGGGTTTATGAAGTGAAGTGAAGTCGCTCAGTCGTGTCCAACTCTTTGCGACCCCATGGACTGTAGCCTACTGGGCTCCTCTGTCCATGGGGTTTTCCAGGCAAGAGTACTGGAGTGGGTTGCCATTATCACCTAATTTGGATCACTTCCAATAGTGATTCCTTCAAATATGTTTTCTGTCTCCCTTCTCTCTCCCCTCCTCATTGGACTCCAGTCACACATATATTAAACCACTTTCTGTTGTTCCAGAAGTCGCTGAGCCTCTGTTCGTATTTTTTCCCTCTGGGCTTCATTGTGTGTAGTTTTCATTGCTTTGTAGTCAAGTTCATGGATCTCTTCTTTGGCATCTCTTCTACTGTTTATTTCATCCAGTGTATTTTTAAAATCTCAGATGTTGTATTTTTTCATGTCTAGAAGTTTTATTCAGATCTTTAAAAGTATCTTCCCTGTCTCTTCTCGTTGTGTTCCTGGTTGCCTTCACTTCCTTGAGTGTGTGCAGCATGTTGACAATGGCTGGGCTAACGTCCTTCCTGCTGACCCCGTCTTTCCTGCGTTTGTTCCCGTTGACGGATTTCTCTCCTTGTTAGGGTCACCTTGTCCTGCTTTTGCATACATGTTGGTTTTTGCTTGGGTGCTGGATGTTTTCTGCTGAATGCAGAGTTTCATTTCATTCCTTTAGGGAGTGTTGGACTTTTTCTGGCTGGTATTTAAATTACTTGTGGATTGAACCATAAAGAAGGCTGAGTGCCAAAGAATTGATACTTTCGAACTGTGGTGCTGGAGAAGACTCTCTCAAGTGCCTTGGACAGCAAGGAGATCAAACCAGTGAATCCTAAAGGAAATCAACCCTGAATATTCATTGGAAGGACTGATGCTGAAGTTCCAATCCTTTGGCCACCTGATGCAAAGAGCCGACTCATTGGAAAAGACCCTGATGCTGGGAAATATTGAGGGCAGGAAGAGAAGGGTATGACAGAAGATGAGATGGTTGGATGGCATCATCAACTCAATGGACATAAGTGTGAGCAAACTCTGGGAGACAGTGAAGGACAGGGAAGCCTGGAATACATACTGCAGTCCATGGGGTCACAAACTGTTGGACACAACAGCGACTGAAAAACAGTGGCTTAGTGTGACCTTTTTGAGGTTCACTTTTAAGTCCTTTTAGAGTAGGTCTATGCAGCTTTTATTTCAGAGCTATTTTAGCTCCATTTTAAAGAATGGCCCTCCTGGGGTCTCTGCTGAATGTCCAGTCTTTAGTTTGTCTCATCTGATTGGAGACAGCTGGACAGTTTTCACCCCTGGCTGTGTGATGGGAATTGTTTGTTGGACAGCACCTTGAAATCCTTCCCAGGGTGTTGGTCCTGTCCGGCCTGGTGGGCTCCATTTGGCTCAATGTGTAGCTTGGCATTTAGCCGAAGACTCAAGGGAGCTTGCTCTTGGCATAGCTCCCTCCTCTCTGGAATTCTCGTCCTAAATTCTAGTTGCGTTATCCTCCAAGAACGCTAATCTCCTCAACCGAGAGAGACCACTGAGTCCTGTTTGGGTTCCCCACGAATATTCTGTGAGCTGGGGTGAATGTCAGGTTCACTCCATTTGTTTCTCTTCCCTTAGGGATCACAGTCTTGCGTTGTCTTTTGTCCACTTTTTATTTTTCCCTCGAAACAGTCATTTAATGTATTTTGTCTGATTTTCTGGTTGTTTCTGGTGGGAGGACAATTCTGGTAGTAATTAACTCTTCACAGCCAGTGACAGAAGTTCTTGTTACTTCTGAAAGACTGTTTGGAGTCCTTTATTGTCGAAATGCTCTCTTGTCCTCTGGAGGCGGGGGTGGCAAGTGCCAGCGCTGGAAATGACCCGAAGGTCGAAGTCCCAGCAGGGCTGGGGGCTGTGGTGGTTTGCTGTGACACGTTTGGACAGTGTGGGGCTTCCTCCTTGAATCCTGTAGGCTGTTCCGTGATCTTCAGTGAACATCCAGGAACCTCCATCATGCTTCAGAGGAAGGAAATTCAGAGTGGTCTTAGGTGGAGGGAGCTCCAGGTACATTACTTCCTCTTTCCTTCTTTACATTTTAGGAAAAGAGAAATGGTGTATTTTCCCCTGAAAATGTGTCTGGTGGCCCTGGTGGCAGCAGCAGTGTATTTTGAAAGTTTGTTAACTGCAGAGAAGTGAGAACTAAATTTAAGTACAAAAGCAACTGACTCTTAAATGCAGCTAGTTTTCTTTTATTGCTCTTATGAAAGCCTCAAAGTCAAGTCTGGGTACCGGGTAAGACCATGAACCTAGAATTCCTGGAGTCTGAGTTTATATTTTAGCTTCCCCCTTTCCTGGCTGTTTGATCTTGGACTGATCTTCTTTCCTTCTTTGGCTTCAGTTGGCACATCAGTACAATGGGATCCTAATAACAAACACCTCCAGGAGGTTGTCATGAAGCTTGAATGAGCTGGTCCATGCAGGGTGCTGGGCGTGTGGTTAGAGTTTGGTGAACGTGCGCCGGTCACTGTCGACTCTGCCGTGAGTGGCCACGGATGCTCCGTCTGCCAGGTGGAGTTTCAGGATGACTTAGTCAATGGGGTGACTGTCACAAGGAAAGACAGAACACACGGGCCTACTTGGCACGGTGGTTCCCGAACGCTGCTCACAGAACACCTGGGGAGCTTGTTAAAATCCAAGTACCTGGCCCCACCTCAGCCCAGCTGGATCCGAAGTTTTAGGACATGTGTGTTTGTTCCATGGGCGATCCTGATCCATGACTAAGTTTGGAAACATCAGTTCAGTTCAGTTCAGCCACTCAGTCGTGTCCAACTCTTTGCGACCCCATGTACTACAGCACGCCAGGCCTCCCTGTCCATCACCAACTCCTGGAGTTTACTCAAACTCATGTCCACTGAGTCGGTGATGCCATCCAACCATCTCATCCTCTGTCGTTCCCTTCTCCTCTCTCCTTGGAAACATCAGTTTACACAAAATGAGTTTTCCTTATTTTTTTAGTGTTTAAAAACATGTGGAATTTTGAAAGGAAAAAAACAATAAAAAATAATAAATGACTGCGAGAGTTATTACCGCAAAGCCTGGAATGGCAGGATTTCTGTCTCTAGCTGTTGGACGTAGAGGAGGCATGGTACAATGAGACAGTGAGTTATATTCGTTCATTTTTCAAGGTGCTCCCTAGCTTTGTTTTCTGCCTTTTTTGATGGTCACTTTGGAACCAAGCAGTTGGTAGATTCAGGCAAAGAAGTGAAAAGAGTGGGTGACTTTATTAAGTCTCTGAAACCCACGTGCACCTGCCACAACTTGCCCTTTGTCTTCCTTGCAAACACTCAAAAACTTTTTCTCTGGGTGTGTTTTAGGGCACATTCCAAACATCCTGTGATTTCTCCCGTGAATACTTTACTATCTATCTCTAACAGACAAGGACTTAAAAATAGAACCAAAATTTCGTTATCACATTGAGTAGAATTAGCAATGATTTCTGCATATAATCTATACCCAACCCATGTTCAATTTCCCCCAACCTCCTCCTAAAAAGAGCGTGCTTGTGCAGTTGGTTTGTTTTTAATCAGAAGCTAAGCATGCTGCTCATGTTGCTTTCATTTGTCACGTCTGTTAGGTGACTTAATCATAGATGACGGCCCCTCTTGCTCCTATCGTCCTCATGCCAGTGACTTTGATGGAGCTGGGTATTTGTCCTGTGGCACCTCCAGACTCTGGGTTCCGTGATGGAGAGATGTGCCTTTGTTTTATGTGGTCTCTTGTCCTCTTCCTGCATGTTGGAAGTTAGAGTCAAGTTTAGCTGCAGCTTCATTTCTGTCCTCTGGTGAAAAGGAGATTTCCCAGGGGTGCTGTGTAAATCAGATTGGATCTGCACATTTCTTGTTCTTGTTCTTCTCCATCTCCTCCTCACTCTCTCACACCCCTTGCAATTTATTGTTTGGAAAAACCCATTTTATTGGTCCTATAGAGTCTCCCACAACTTAGGTTTTGTTGACTGCATGCTGTGTGTGTGATATACATTCCCCTGCATTTTCTGTAAGCTGGTAATTAGATCTCAAACTTCAGTCACATTCAAGGTTGTGGGGTTTTCTTGACCAGAGGGAGATGTAGGCACTTCCATTAAAAGGCAATGGTGTGTAAGTCTCTCTTTTTATGATGTGTTAAACCATCAATGATCAGCCCAAATCTGTTAGTTTACTAGGGATTGAATTTCAAATGGTGAGAGTATAGTTCTTCCTTTATTAGATATATTATTTCTACAATAAGAAGTCTCATTAATTTTTTTAGTTAAAAGAGAAAGTTCATAGAGGAAGGCAGGATAAATGCTTGATCCATTTCCTCTGTTTACTATTAATATCTTTCTGAATAATGATCTGGTTCTCTCACATGCTCCAAAGGTGACCAGTGACTCAAAAAAATGATCATCATGAACTCATGGCTTTGAACAGTTTGATGCACTTAACCTGTTGCAGTTGTTATCTTTATTGATTCTGAGATTTGTTCTGTCTTGGGACTATGGGAGCATCTTCACACTGGATTCTGAGTCCTTTTGACCCGACCCCAATCTTTGATAGCATCTTCGCTTTCTGCTGACATAAAATGTTCCAGGCACATCTTGTACATTTTCCATCTCACTGAATCAGATATTTGACAAGAAGGATTGTTTAGTTTTCGTGTGACCTAGTATTATAGGAAATAGGGTGTGGGAATGCTTAGTGCTACTGGATTAGTGGTTGTTTTTAGGCTTTTTTAGTAGTCAAGCTAGGAAGCACACAGATGTTTTTAGAGATAAAGAAACAGATTCATACAATCGTTTCAGTTAAAATGGAAGCCTATAGAATTTTTACTTAACCGTGTTTCTCTTGCATCTCTCTCTGCCTGTCTCCTGTGCTGAAAATTCCATCTCCCAAGTGCACCGGTGTAATTACTGGTTTACACGATGCTGCACCGTGACAGGCCCAGAATAATACCACCACAATCACGCCTATCTCCAACACTGCCGCCCCTGCCAACAACGTGACTCCTGAGATCAGTTTAAAAGGTTCTGGCAATCCTTTTTGTCCTTAGACTAAATCCCACTAGGAAGTACAATTACCTTGCTGTGATTTAAACTTATTACTTATTTAAAATAATTCCCCTCTAAGAAGTTATGCCATTAACTCAAAACATAGTTGTGTTCGTATGACTCAACTTTGAATTTTAGGGACTGATTTTAAATTTAATTTTGGTTTATAGACATATAACGTATCTACTTGTTTTCAAGTCAAATCTATAAAAACTATGTATATTTGCAAAGAATGGATTTCTTCCCTTGTTGCTTCCTCTCTGTTCTGTCTCCCTCCAAAAGTAACCATTAAAAATATCTTATAAATTAATTTTTAAATGAAATACATTTAGAAATGTATTTATTATCTGTTTTATTTTCGTAAAGCATAAACCGACTCGATGACATCACTGACTTGATGGACGTGAGTTTGAACAAGCTCCGGCAGTTGGTGATGGATAGGGAAGCCTGGCGTGCTGCAGTCCATGGGCTCACAAAGAGTCGGACACGACTGAACAGATGAACTTATTTTCATATGTTCGAATATATACTTAGATACGTTTTAAAAGCCTCTCCCTTTTTAAAGACTTACTCACTTTTTGGCTGTGCTGGGTCTCTGTGGCTCTGCCGGCTTTTCTGTACTTGCCACGTGCCGGCTTCTCATTTCGTGACTTCTCTTGTTGCTGAGCACTAACTCTAGGGCACTTGGGTTTATCCGCGCACGTGGGCTCTTCCTGGATCAGGGTTCAAACCCGTGTCTTCTGCATTGGCAGGCAGTTTTTTTACCACAGAGCCACCAGGGAAGCCGTCTACCTTTTTTTCAAAAGAACACACCATATGTATTTTTGTCCACCCTGTTTTTTTTCTGCTTAATATCCTGGAGATCACTCCACATAAGTATATAGAGAAATTCCTCTTTCTGTTTTACAGGTGTATGGTATCCCATTCTGTGAATGCATACCATTGTTTAATCAAACAGTTCCCGTTAAAGAAAATTCAAGTGAGTTTCAGCGTGTTGTATCACTAACTGTACTTCTGTAAATAGCTTGGGGCATATGTCTAACATGCATCAGAGTAGATTTATACAATTGCAATTACTGTATCAAAGAATCATCGCATATGTAACTTTTCTAAATACTGCCATACTCCCGTACCCTCTATAAGGTATTGGCATGGTGATTTTTAAAGTCTGTCATTTCTTCTGCACTTACTAACTGGATTGCCAATAAAGACTGTTCATCCTCATTAACTATTCGATTTAGCTGAAGTACAGTCCCTACAGAACAGGTAAGACAGATGCTTTATTCTTTCCTTTTTATAAGTTACAGTTCATACAGATGAGTTGGCTTAAACCTCATCATTTTCAGTATTACCATGAACCCATGAATTTATATCTATTGTGATTTAACCCTTCAGAGTCACTTATATTTTAAAAGTATACTTGTTATTTTGGAATAATTGTAGGTTTATAAAAAAGTGGCCTAGGGTCACTGTACCCTCTTCACACCATTTCCCTAATGCTGACATCCTGATGTTACATGGCCATTAGTCAAAGTTAAGAAAACAATGTTGGTATGTGATCATGTTAGCTAAACTCCAGATTTTCTCTGGATTCCTCCGGTTTTCCCACCATCACTCTTTTTTTCTGTAGGATCTAATCTAAGATATCACATTGTGGTTAACATTAACCTTTTCAGTGTTCATTCTTTTTCCTTCTTTTTCCTATCCAACCAGCTCCTAACATTTACGTGAAATCCCGATGGCCTTTGACTGTGTGACTGTGTGTGTGTCTCAGCTGATAAAATGGTCTTCAGCTCATTTGGAGCATTTCCTGCTCCAGACCTGGAATGGACTGTTTTTCTAAGGCTCTTTTGTCCTTTTCAGTGAGAAATGGCATTTAGAGACCATAATCTCAGAGCTCGGGCTGCTCACTGTGCTGGACTGTCCTTGACTTTTTAGGCCTTTTCAATGCACAGAATTGAGAAATACATGCTTTTTAGAAAGGAAAAAAAAATTATGCGTTCATACCTATGTCTACAATTCAAGTGAAAGATCATCAGGTCTTCAGCTTCATGACTTGACAGTAGTTTTATATTTGCTTCTCTTTTGCACTGACAATCTTGGTCCTTAGCACACAATTACTATGCTCCTTATTGTACGGGGGCTTCCCAGGGCGCTCAGTGTTAAAGAACCCGCCTGCCAATGCAGGAGACGCGGGTCCCGTCTCCGGGTCAGGAAGATCCCCTGGGGGAGAAAATGGCAGCCCACTCTAGTATTCTTGCCTGGAGAATCCCATGGACTGAGGAGCCTGGCCAGCTATAGTCCATGGGGTCGAGAAGAGTTGGACGCAGCTGAGTCAGCACACACAGGCACAGGCTTACTGTGCATAATCATTGTGCTCCTTATTGTTACACGTAAACCAAACAGTGTTAGTGGGGATAAGTTAGGTCACGGTGTGAAATCCCAGAGGTTTGCTGCAACAAGGGTTTATTGCGTGTTTTCACTCTGCACCCGTCACGGTTGGCTGTGGTTCTGTCTTCACTCGGAGCCCAGATCCATGTGGCCCCTCTTCCTGAAGCATGGTTCATTGCTCTGGTGGAGAGAACGCAGACTCCATGGACTACGTGCTGGCTTTTAATCTTCTTGCAGCATCATTCCGCCCGCATTTTCTTTTTTGCCTCATCAGGTTGTGTGGCCCATCCTGAGTTCAGCAGGGTGGACCCTGCAGATCATTTAGCCCAAGGCTGAAGCCAGTGGGGCAGGAGTGTGAAGTCCAGCTGCAAGGGGGGAACACAGATAATTGTGAGTAATCCCTGTGAATGTGGATGTTATTAAAAAGAATAAGATGACTGAATGCAGTGTTAGAGTCCCCTTTGTCCACAGGCTGTTGTTAAAGTAAAGACTGAATGGTCAAGCATGTGCTTCAGGTTCATTCAAAATTTCTTCTCTGTGCAGTTGTGGCATCAACTTGATTTACTGTGAAGTTTGTTAGTTTGTTTTTTGATTTTGGGGGACCACCTTTTAGCATTTTATCCTTTTATTTATTTTTCATAGGAAGCATTTATGTAGCCCCAAATTCAAAATATAAAACCAGGTATATTGAGAAAAGCCTATCTTACCTCCTTTCCCCCTCCTCTTTCTTCTCTAGGTTAGAGCTAATGTAGAGAAGTAGTTTTTTATCAGATACAAAATTAACTCATTTGTCATTATACATTAATATATTTATAGTTTATAATGAAAATAAAATAAGGTCATTCATTCATTTTATCATTCCTTTGTTTTTGTTTTTGAAAATACACGTAAATATTTTCACCTATGTTTTGGGCATTGACTTGAGCCCCAGCTCGGAGGAGATGCTCAGGCCCACCCCTAGCCGTCACACTTGTAGGCAGCAGTGCGCTGACTGTCACCCTCTGAGTTTCTCAGCAGGGCTGACTTGAAGCCAGGGTGTGGCATCTCTCTGTCCTGGGGGCCGTCTGCGGTTCCGCCTGGTCTGAGAGCACCCCATCACAGATACGGTGATCCTGCTTCTGCATCTGCTTGGGAGCAGAGGTTGGTTTGAGGGGAGGGAGTCGAGGTAGGTCTGGTGTCATCAGAAGTGGAGCTTTCTGGACGCGTAGCCCCAAAGTCCTGCGTGGATGGTGAGAGACAGCCAGGGCACGTTGGCTGCTCGCCAGTTCTCATCTTCCTCGCCCCTCCCAGGTCCCCTCCTCTAGACCCCCCCCTGCGCCACCCCGCCAAGTGAGTGCATGTTCGTGGTGAAAGTGGCCATCTCCGCTCCTCTGGCTCCCTGGAGCTGGAGGGGCCGTGAGAACTCTGCTTCTCTGAGACCAAATGAAATCTGTTTACAGCCCAGTGAAGCGGGCTATCCTGGGTTTGGAGTTCGATGCACAGCAGGCTCTAAGAGGGCGGGGATGTTGGTACAATAGAGTTTGTGGTTGCTCAGACCTCGTCCTGAAAGACCATGCTCATTTAGTGAGCTTGTTCCAAAGGGACCCTGCTTCTGCCACCCTTCCAGGACGTACCAGGAGCATCTCCCCTTCCCAGATGGAAGGTCACTCTGCAGGACGACCTGGACAGTCGGATGTGCTCGGAGATAGCGTCTGTCGCATCTTCCAGGCTGAGCGCAGGTGTCTCAAAATGTCCGTTTCAGCCAACAGAGCTGACTTTCTTATTAGAACCTGGGGCGAAGTGTTGGCTGATATTATCTTGTTTGTATCACGCTCTCTCTTGAAACCAAAGGAGTAATTTATTTTAACTTCTGAAGAAAGCACTTCCTGGAGAGGCTGGTTACGTCGGAGTGTTAGCAGGCTTACGGGGGCTTCGAGATAAGAACCTCGTGGCTCTGCTAGAAGATTTAATATGGTTCTTATCACTTTTATTGATGCAGTCCAAGGGGGGTTAGATGTTTGCAGTGAGAGGGTTAGCAGCTTCGGGCACTGAACCATTTTGTACTGAAATGTTCCTGGTCATGGAAGAGACTCAGGCACTCCATTGCACCGGCAAGGGTGGATTTTGGTCGGAATTTGTAACTGGTTGACCACTGACCGGCCGCCTTTTTGGGGTCCTGATTGCCTCTGGATTGCCTTTGTAGAAGCCATCTCAGCTTTTCTTAGAAAAGTTTCACAGATCTAAGTCAAGGGAGATGCTGTGACTGGACCGTCATTATTCTGCATAGAAATAATCTCCTTTGTGCCCAGGGAGTTCAAGAGAGGCTAGTCTATATATACAGGGAAATTTTACCTAACAGAAAAACAGTCTCTATGTGTGTGTGTGGTCTGGGTGATCTCGTTTCCTCCTCCCCTTCTGTAAATTCTGCAGGGACACTGGTCCTGTGGGTTTTTCACCCAGGGTCATGTGCCCAGCATGCTCCATGGCACCCAGCCACGGCAGAGACTGAAGAACTTTTGTGAATAAGTTAAAAAGTTTTCCCACATTTCTGCAGTCCTGAGAGAGCTCCTGGGGCCAATTACAAAAGCGCCACGAAAACCACTTCCAGCAAATGGTCCAGTGATCTTGCCACAGAACTCTGTTTGATCTGGTCAGGTGGCCTATCAGAGCGCAGCTCTTAAATCTGGTCCTGTCGGACTCCAAGGAAACGACATGAAAAAAACGCTGTAGTTTTAATTCTCCCAAAGGCTTATCTTTTCTCTCCTAAATGTGAGCTTTTTTCCTTTTTAAAAAAAAAAAACCTACTAAATGTAGCTATGTAAAAATTGCTTGTTCAGAACTTTACAAGCAACAAAATGTATTATTGCAATCTGTAGTTATATAATAAACAGACATGGAACTATGTAACAATTCCCAGTATGAAATAATCATAAAATCCAATATTACTTTTTCCCCGGCATAGCCTATATTTTTTAATAAACTGTCACTTCTTCCGCTCTCCACAAACTCCAAGTTTCCTTTGCAGCCTGAATATTGCGCTTTGTCTCATTTTGAACATAACAGGGAAGGGCTGCTGCTTATCTTCCCAGTGAACTGCCCAGGGATTTGGGATGATAAACAGGTTTGCTCTTAAATCAGCCTGAACTTTCGGGAACTGTCCAAATGCTGACTGCCTCTGGGGGAACCCATGGTTTATAGCTACACAAGCCGTGTGAATTAGGCTGCTGTCGCTGACCACCTCTGCATGTCACATGCCCTTTGAAAGAGACCCTGCCTGTCCTTGGCTGGGATGTCCTCCATGGTCTGGGACGCCCCTGGCTCTGTTCCCCTGGTATTTCCAGCATTGTCACCAGCCATGCTCCCCACTGTGCTTCCCCCGTGCTCCCCACTGCACCCCACAGTGCAGCCCAGGGGACAAGCTTTGGACTTTGGATTTCCTCTGCACCAGTTTAGGAAAATAGTTAGGGGCTGGAAGGGGACATTAAAGGAGGTTTTCTGGTGATCTCAAAGGCAAGAATAGTCGTTTCTTTTGCAGAGAAGAGCTTGTCCTACCTAGGAGCTGATCCCCTTGGCCACCCTGCCGGCCCCAGTCTGTCCTCAGATGGAGAAGGTGGTTGTACACACGCCAAGCAGACTGATTCTAGCCACTGTTTCCCCACCTGGGGGCAGCAGGGCTTCAGGATGGAAACTGGCTCTGCCTTTTCTGGTCCAATTTTAAATCATCTTTCTTTGTGTCCAAATGTTTGCTTTGACCCTGGGGAGGGATGTTTTCTAACCAAGAGCCTCCCGATTTGTTCCAAGTGACATTCCTAATGAGATGGGTAGCTGTGGGCTGGTTATTGATGGAGGTTATGGTGAAATTAATAATAATAGTAATAAAAGTAGGAGCTCGTTGCCAGTCCTGGATGGCGGCCTGCCCTCGGGGGGTCCTGCGGTTGCCTGGGAGGCCTGCCCCGCGTGGGAGTCACCTCCTCGTGGGGTACGGGGTGACAAAGCCAGCTGCTGTCCAGCACCTACGTGCCACTTCCTTCACGAGGGCCAAGGGAGACTCCTGACCCCCCTCTGCCTTACCCTTCTAACTGGTTTAGGACTCAGGGGAGCAAATGGAGATTAGCCCCCCAACCTCCCGGAGGAGCCAGCTGAGGCCTGTCTCTCAGTGCTCAGTTCAACATAGGTCAGGCTCACAGTTTCCATGAGGGAGGGCGGTGGGGAGGGGCCGGGGGTTGGCACTGGCCCTGGGGACTTCGTGGGGAGCGGAGCGTGGATGGGATCCTGCCGGGTCGTGTGACCCAGGCAGAGAGTAGCCCAGCTCAAGGTTGAGCTCACCCACCCTTGGGAGCAGGAGAAAGACCGAGGCAGGAGAAGCTACAGATTTGTGATGAGACAGTTGCGGCAAACTGCACACCTTGTCCAGGTACAGATTGGAATGTCCATGGACAGCAGCTTAAACTTTTCCTCTGAATATGCATTAATTCAGAGAAAGCCAGAATGTACTTTTTACTAGCTACTGGGAGCTGAGTGGACTTGTCTAGATTTAATCTTAATTCATTATCTTAGTCTTCGGCACATGGGGCTGGGGGTGGAGGGGGGAGAGTGATAGGTGGCTGTCTCAGTCCCTAGGTGCTATGTTCTCATTAAACTGAAAGTCGCTCATTCCTGTCCGACTCTTTGTGACCCCGTGGACTATACAGTCCATGGAATTCTCCAGGCCAGAATACTGGAATGGGCAGCCTTTTTCTTCTCCCGGGGATCTTCCCAACCCAGGGATTGAACCCAGGCCTCCTGCATTGTAGGCAGATTCTTTACCAGCTGACCCACAAGGGAAGCCCAAGAATACTGGAGTGGGTAGCCTTTCCCTTCTCCAGGGGATCTTCCCGACCCAGGGATCGAACTGGGGTCTCCTGCATTGCAGGCGGATTCTTTACCAGCCGAGCTATCAGGGAAGCCTGTGTTCTCATTAGGCAGATGACACTTTGGAAACTGGAATGATGCCACAGATGAAACATGGGCTTATAGTTCTGGAAGACTGGCTACCACTCTGTCTGCACCAGGGAGGTGGGGGAGCTCCAGTCCCTGGGGTCTTTAGTGCTGGCCGTGGGTTAACCCAAGCGTTTGATAAGACCTGCACTCTGATCTCCCCTGGGGGGAAGCAAGTCTTCCTTGACCACCCCCTCCATCCCAGAAGCGAAGCTGCCACGAGGAGTGAATGCAGCCCAGCGACTCTAGCGTGGACAAAACGATGCGTCCCACCAGACTGCAGGCTGGGCCCCCCACCTTCCCCATCGAGTCCACGACTTCGCACATCGTAAGTGCTCAGTGATGTCTGTCACCAAGAGTGTGGCTCATTGATTTTCACCAGAGTGGTAAACAATTCAAATAGTCGTCAATTTAGGAGGAGAATATACAGGGCCCTCCCCTCCCATCACGGACCCCGAGGGTCCTCCTCAGAGGCGACCATGGTCCCTGGTTCCCGAGTGTCATTCCAGATATCTGTTTGCGTATTAGAGCAAATGCATTTACACAAGTGCTTCACTTGGTGAAAACCTGGGCGTGTCCGCCTTCTCCTCCCACCTGTGTTTCTCAGTGTCTTGGAAATTGCTCCACACTCACACTTAAAGAACCACCCCATCCCCCTACGGCCTGACTAGAGCCACAGTCAGTGGATGTTGGAGCATTTGCTTAGTGGGGCCCTGGGCTTTAATGACTAGCAGTTTCTAGTCCCATGATTTCAAGCTACCAGTCAACCTGATGGTACATACGCCGTGGTGCCCACAGCCCAGCATTTCCATGGAACCGCTCCAGGACTGAAATTGCTGGGCCAGAGGGCAGACGCTCTCAGCATACTGATGGACGTCGCCAAGGTGCTCTGCAGAGACCCTGTATGTGTGGGTGTCCCTCACCCTCCCGCCAGCGTGCACCCCCCAGAAGGCAGTCTGGCCCCCGAGGGCCGGTCCCCAGGGCCTCGCATTAGGACTTCAGGAAATATCGAGTGCCTGTGGTGATGTTTTGAGAAGTGAGTTTTTAATGTGGGTTTGTCTCTAGAAATTCAAATTGCTTCAAGCTGCTGGTGTTTTGTGTGTGTTACATGACATTTTGAATCAAGTGACGGGTAAATCCCGTGAGTGCTGACTGGCGCGTACTGAGTATTCAGCAAGTGGCACTTTTTCCCTTGAAGGATGACTGTCTGTGGTTCTTTTCCAGAAGAAGGCAGCGTTAGACTGAGGGTGTGTTGGGCAGGGGTCTGGGGTCCAGCTCCAGCCAGGCCCATTGGTGGGGGCACCACATTCTAAGTCCAGGTGACTCCCCGCAGCCCTCGGAGGGGGTGGTGTTACCTGCGCCTGTAGGGGCGCAGCTGGGACCCCGAGAGGTCAGGTGCCTTCTCAAGATCACGATCGGTGGACAGACGAGACCCCAAAGACTGTGCGGTCTGTCCCACACTAGTGGTTGTTCAGATCAGCCGTGGGGAACAGTGGGCTTTTGTGTGGAGCAAGCCCTCTAGGACCAGATGTCTGGAAGCCTCTTCTTTGGACTTGTATAAAGTTATCCACTGCTGAGCACCCGTCAGTCCAGTGCGGCGGGTGGAGAGATGCGCATAGATTGCATTTAAGCGTCTATTTACCTTTCTCTCTATTGGTCCAGCCAACAGGTCTCAGTGCTATTTCCAAATTATTCAAGTTAGGAAATAAAACTGGAAGGAATTCATGTCCATGCCTGATGCATTATTGATAAAGCAGGGAGAAGCTCCCCCCATGAAAGTAGTAAGATCTTCGGAAAAGTAATTTTAACATTGATGTGGCCACATAGGTTTTAGAGGGGATAGAGGGTCATTTTATACCAAGCTCCCCAAGCTTCCAAATGAGGCAGAGAGACTTATAATGAAGCCCAAAGGAAACAACTCTGACTGGCACAAACCTGCCTTTCCCCCGTTATTAAGTGGATGTCTTCCTGCAGAAGGAAATACTCGGGAAGACGCTGCTCCCGGCAGCGTGCGGACTACTGAGTGACAGCTCCGGGTCATGGCCCTCCTGGACGGGGCTGGCGGTCACTCTCCGTCCCCTGGGGGAGGGCGGCCGGCTCGCCTTCCAGCCCCGGTGCCAGGGGCGGGACGTGGTCACAGACTGTTCCTAAACAGGCTTGGCTCCCAAGACACCCGCTTTTATCTGAAGAGAACCATGAACGTTTGCGGGTTTAGTGAAGATCCATTTCACAGAAGCCCAGCTCTGCCCTTTCACACAAGTGCCGAATGTGCCCATGTCCTGGGGCCGCCCCAACAAATTACCACAAACAGCGGCTTAAAACTGCAGGCGCTTCTCTGCTCGCAGCTCTGGAGGCGGGGTCCAAAGTCGAGGAGGTGCGGGCAGGCCTGGGCACCCTCCGCCCCCTCCACCTCCCGGGAGCTCCTGTGGGTCTGACTGGTGGCTGCAGCCTCCCGACTCTGCCTCTGCCCACACACCCCCCCGCCCCGTGCGGCTCCCCTCCTCGTAAGGACTCCAGTCCTTGGGTTCAGGGCCAGCGGACCTGTTGTGACCTCAGCGGAGCTGATGACACCCGCAGACACCCTGTCTCCAGATCAGAGCACATTCTGGAATTCCAGCTGGACAAGAATTCCAGCTGGACGGGAATTCCAGCTGGACAAGAATTCCAGCTTGATGGGAATTCCAGCTGGACGGGAACACCGTTGAATCCACTGTGCTATGTGCTATGCTCAGCCGCTCAGGCTCCTCTGTCCCTGGGATTCTGCAGGCGAGAATACTGGAGTGGGTTGCCATTCCGTCCTCCAGGGGATCTTTCTCACTGAGGGCCTGAACGCACGTCTCTTGTGTCTGGCAATGGCAGGCGGGCTCTCTACCACTGCGCCACCAGGAATGCCCCATTCAGTCTGCCACACTCAATAAATAAAATATTTAGCTTAAAATATTTAGCTAGGAAAAATATCTTACACACAGAATTTCTTGAAATAAGGAATTTTGGTGTCTCGAATGGGGATACCTGTCATTTAACTGTGATATTGCAGTAGTGTCCAGCAGGCATGGCAAATACAGGGCAAAATGCTTATTTTATCTTAGACACCTCTGGGGTTGCAAGCACAGAGTCACACGTTCTGTTTCCCTGGTCCAAAGCGGCTGCAGGGCTTCTTGCCAGTGGACATAGGATCAGGGCCCTGGACACTGGCGCTACAGGACTCTGTCCTCAGCTTATTATGATTATTTTTACTGCTTTTAGGAAGTTTCAAGTATAACCCATTTGAATTCATTGTGACTTCTGAGTCCCTGCAGGGAGGGTGTTTGTGACAGGGTGGGGTCAGCATCTGGGCGTGGTTCTAACCCAGGCCCTGTGTTCTGTGTCCCCTACCCCAAAGGGGGGCCTGATCTTAGCAGCTGTTAGTGAGCGCTCTTTGTACCTTTAGATACACGCGTGGGTGTACGTCTTCATAATACAGACCACCAGATTCTAATCCTCCAAAGCCAGACTTGAGGATTCTTTCTGCTATTTCCCTTTCAGTGTAACATTTCAGTAGTATTTTGTTTGATTTTAGAACCAGCTGGGCTTTTCTTCAGCCACAGTTTAATAATACAGAATTATAATGGTGAAAATAATATGAAATACTACATGCCCTAAAGCCTATACAAATAAAAGCTACTTTTATGAAGACAAGGTGGGCAGGAAACTGGCTTGGATTTAAAGCTTTGCTGTCAGAGTAGGGAGGAGGCAGAAGCCGTGACTCCATTGGTCAGTGTGAAAGAGGGGCCTGGGGTCTTCCCATGCTCCCCCCAGCTCTGCTCAGAAGCTCTGCCATCTCTGGGGTCTCACTCCCTTCTCTTCCAGGAGGCAGGATGCGGGTGCCTCTTGTGCCCCTGAATCAGTGGGCTGGCAGCTCTTATTTCATGCGTCAGATGAAGGGACTGCTCCTCCTGGGGTCCATGAGCCAGAACATCCCATTTTCTGGGAGCTCCCCTGTGATACACATGTATATTTAATCCAGGACACCTTGCGACCTGTGGGATCTTAGCCAATCAAGGATTGGGTTAGTGGAAGCACTGGGTCTTAACCATTGGACCACCAGGGAAATCCCTGGAATTTTTTAAATGCTTTGTCAACTATGTCCAAGTTAAGTAGTAACAATAATATATAGTTTTTGTTGGTACATATAGATGCACACACTGGAGAAGGAAATGGCAACCCACTCCAGTATTCTTGCCTGGAGAATCCCATGGACAGAGAAGTCTGGTGGGCTACAGTCCATGGGGTTGCAAAGAGTCAGACACGACTGAGTGACTAACACATACACATGCACACAAACAGAAAAAGATTCATTCTTAGGAAGGGGAAGGGGATTGTAGATTCATCTGTAATGTTTCACTTTTTTCAATAATTTTTGTTCTTTTTCAAAGGAAATAATAAATGTATGGGGTATAAGTCACATATCACCGCTAAACTAATAATCAGAACAGCAGTCGCTGCCCCAAGCTCTCTGTTTAGATTCTTGCCCATTTCCAGGCGAGACTATTGTCACTCTGTTGAGCTCTTTCTTTTGAAATTTAATTCTGTATATTTAAAATGGGCTTATATTTTTGATTGCTCCATTGGGGGTATTATTTATGGACTTTTTGTTGACTTTACTATTTGATAATTAATTCTTGGCATGAAAAGTTCCCTTGGTATCTCTAATTTTCTTGAAGAGATCTCTAGTCTTTCCCATTCTCTTGTTTTCCTCTATTTCTTTGTGTTGATTGCTGAGGAAGGCTTTCTTATCTCTCCTTGCTATTCTTTGGAACTCTGCATTCAGATGGGTATATCGTTCGTTTTCTCCTTTGCCTTTTGCTTCCCTTCTTTTCTCAGCTATTTTTGTAAGACCTCCTCAGACAACCGTTTTGCCTTTTTGCATTTCTTTTTCTTGGGGATGGTCAAGATCCCGGCCTCTGGTACAATGTCACAAACCTCTGTCCATAGTTCTTCAGGCACTCTGTCTATCAGATCTAATCCCTTGAATCTATTTCTTACTTCCATTGTATAATCATAAGGGATTTGATTTAGGTCATACCTGAATGGTCTAGTGATTTTCCGCACTTTCTTCAATTTAAGTCTGAATTTGGCAATAAGGAGTTCATGATCTGAGCCACAGTCAGCTCCCGGTCTTGTTTCTGCTGACTGTATAGAGCTTCTCCATCTTTGGCTGCAAAGAATATAATCAATCTGATTTCAGCATTGACCATCTGGTGATGTCCATGTGTAGGGTCTTCTCTTGTGTTGTTGGAAGAGGGTGTTTGCTATGACCAGTGTGTTCTCTTGGCAGAACTCTATTAGCCTTTGTCCTGCTTCATTCTGTGCTCCAAGGCCAAATTTGCCTGTTACTCCAGGTGTTTCTTGACTTCCTACTTTTGCATTCCAGTCCCCTATAATGAAAAGGAAATCTTTTTTGGGTGTTAGTTCTAGAAGGTCTTGTAGATCTTCAAAAAACCATTCCACTTCAGCTTCTTCAGCATTACTCTTTGGGGGACAGACTTGGATTACTGTGATATTGAATGGTTTGCCTCAGAAATGAATAGAGATCATTCCATCATTTTTGAGATTGCATCCAAGTACTGCATTTCTGACTCTTTTGTTGACTATGATGGCTAGTCCATTTCTTCTAAGGGATTCTTGCCCACAGTAGTAGATATCATGGTCATCTGAGTTAAATTCACCCATTCATTCCAGTCCATTTTAGTTCTCTGATTCCTAAAATGTCAATGTTCACTCTTGTCATCTCCTGTTTGACCACTTCCAATTTGCCTTGATTCATGGACCTAACATTCCAGGTTCCTATGCAATATTGCTGTTTACAGTGTCAGACTTTACTTTTATCACCAGTCACATCCACAACTGGGTGTTGTTTTTGCTTTGGCTCTGCTCTTCATTCTTTCTGAAGTTAGTTCTCCACTGATCTCCAGTAGCATATTGGGCACCTACCGACCTGGGGAGTTCATCTTTCAGTGTCCTATCTTTTTGCTTTTTCATACTGTTCATGGGGTTCTCAAGGCAAGAATACTGAAGTGGTTTGCCATTCCCTTCTCCAATGGACCATGTTTTGTCAGAACCCTCCACCATGGCCCGTCCATCTTGGGTGGTCCTACATGGCATGACTCATAGTTTCATTGAGTTAGACAAGGCTGTGGTCCATGTGATCAGATTGGTTAGCTTTCTGTGATTGTGGTTTTCAGTCTGTCTGCCCGCTAATGGAGAAGGATAAGAGAGCTGGCAAGAATACACTGAACTATACAAAAAATATCTTCATGACCCAGATAATCATGATGGTGTGATCACTCACGTAGAGCCAGACATCCTGGAATGTGAAGTGAAGTGGGCCTTAGGAAGCATCACTATGAACAAAGCTAGTGGAGGTGATGGAATTCCAGTTGAGCTATTTCAAATCCTAAAAAATGATGCTGTGAAAGTGCTGCACTCAATATGCCAGCAAATTTGGAAAACTCAGCAGTGGCTACAGGACTGGAAAAGGTCAGTTTTCATTCCAATCCCAAAGAAAGACAATGCCAAAGTAATGTCAAACTACCGCACAATTGCACTCATCTCACATGCTAGCAAAGTAATGCTCAAAATTCTCCAAGCCAGGCTTCAACAGTATGTGAACTGTGAATTTCCAGGTGTTCAAGCTGGATTTAGAAAAGGCAGAGGAACCATAGATCAAACTGACAACATCCGTTGGATCATTGAAAAAGCAAGAGAGTTCCAGAAAAACATCTACTTCTGCTTTATTTAGTATGCCAAAGCCTTTGACTGTGTGGATCACAACAAACTGTGGAAAATTCTTCAAGAGATGGGAATACCAGATCACCTGACCTGCCTCCTGAGAAATCTATATGCAGGTGAAGAAGCAACAGAGTTAACTGGACATGGAACAACAGACTAGTTCCAAATAGCGAAAGCAGTACATCAAGGCTGTGTGTTGTCACCCTGCTTATTTAACTTACATGCAGAGTACATCATGAGAAATGTTGGGCTGGATGAAGCACAAGCTGGGATCAAGATTGCCAGGAGAAATATCAATAATCTCAGATGACACCACTCTTATGGCAGAAAGCAAAGAAGAACTAAAGAACCTCTTGATGAAAATGAAAGAGGAGAGTGAAAAAGTTGGCTTAAAACTCAACATTCAGAAAACTAAAATAATGGCATCTGGTCCCATCACTTCACGGCAAATAGATGGGCAAACAGTGAAAACAGTGACAGGCTTTATTTTTGGGGAGCTCCAAAATCACTGCAGATGGTGACTGCAGCCATGAAATTAAAAGACGCTTATCCTTGGAAGAAAAGTTTTGAACAACCTAGACAGCATATTAAAAAGCAGCGGTATTACTTTGCCAACAAAGGTCCATCTAGTCAAAGCTATGGTTTTTCCAGTGGTCATGTATGGATGTGAGAGTTGGACTATAAAGAAAGCTGAGCACAGAAGAATTGATGCTTTTGAACTGTGGTGTTGGAGAAGACTCTTGAGAGTCCCTTGGACTGCAAGGAGATCCAACCAGTTCATCCTAAAAGAAATCAGTCCTGAAGATTCATTGGAAGGACTGATGCTGAAGCTGAAGTTCCAATACTTTGGCTACCTGATGCGAAGAACTGAATCACTGGAAAAGACCCTGATGCTGGGAAAGATTGAAGGTAGGAGAAGAGGACGACAGAGGATGAGATGGTTGGATGGCATCACTGACTCGATGGACATGAGTTTGAGTAAACTCCGGGAGTTGGTGATGGACGGGGAGGCCTGGCGTGCTGCAGCCCATGGGATCACAAAGAGTCGGACATGACTGAGCGATTGAACTGAACTGAACTGAACTGAACTGAATTGTTTCCTTCTCTTGTCCTTCCCTGTTTCTGGAACTCTTAGTTTTTGAATATTGGACCTCCTTGATGAATCAGCTACTTCCCTATTTTTTTTTTTTTTTTATCTCTTGTTTTCTGTCTCTTTTTGTTCACCTATTTGGAATGTGTCCTTCATTTTATCTTTCCAACCTCTGGAATAACTTTCCTTTAGGTCTGCTCTCATACTTTTCACTTCTAAGAGCTCTCTGTCTTCTTACCTGGATGTTCCTGTTTCCTACACGCCGATCCTTCTTTTGTGGATGCACCATCTCCTTCCGCCTCCCTAGGACACCGATCTCAGGTTTCTGCCCGCAGTGCGTCTGCTCAGATCCCTGCGCTGTGTCTGCTGCTTCTGAATCCCGTGTGTTTGGTTGGGCTGGTTTCTCTTCCAGAGCCTTTTCTCGCTGGCCTGGTGGCTCGCGGCCTCTCACTGGCATCTAAGAGGGAGGCACCGAGACGCGGGTTGAAGCCTTCTGCTGGTGGCACTTCCCGGCTGGTGGTTCCGTGGGGGTGGCCGCTGGGTCCTGCTCTTTTACTGGGAAGCTCCTCTTGTTGGTTTCTGCGCGTCTTCCTCCTGGGCAGATGTTTTACAGGAGAGGAACCCTCCACTGCCAGCTAACAGGGGTGTATGAGATTGCTGGGGCTGCCATGACCCGATACCACACTTGGGGTGACTGGCAACAGCCATTTGTCTCCTCCCAAGCTGGACATCCAAGGCAGGCTATCCAAGGTGTCTGCACTTTGGTCAGTTCTCTTTCTCACTGATGCTTCTGCGTGTGCATCCTTGATCTTTCTTCCTCTTCCGATACGTCCACCAAGCCTATCAGGTCAGGATCCCACCCTTATGAGCTCACCTAACCAGTCACCTCTTTAAAGGCCCTGTTTCTGGACACAGTCCTGTTTGGGGTTAGGGCTGCAGCATGTAGACTGTGGGGGGACACAGTTCAGTCCATAACGTGGGGTGTAAGCTGGCTGTCAGCATCTGTGAGCCTGGGGAAGGGGCTGGGAGCCTCATGTTGAAAACGACTTTCACTGAATGCCCTTGTTTCCATGCTTCATTCTGCACCCTCGAGTCTCATCCTCGAGTCCAGGGCATCTGGTCCGCAAGCCCAGGGCCTGCATGGTTTTTCTGCCCAGAGACATCTCGTTTCTTCTCGGGCTGGGGGTGCCATGTGGGTCCGGGTTCACAGCGGCTCCTGCCCAGGTTCCCTGGGCTCCCCCTCAGAGAAGCCGGGGCGCTGGTTCCCTTTCCAGGAATTCCTGAGCCCTGCTCCCCCACCCACTGCGTCGCCCGCTCACAGCTGCTAGCTGCTCTGACCTCGCTGGGCGGCCGCGGTTCCTTTCTCCTCTCTGTCCTTGCGGGGCTGTCCCCCTTATCCCTGTATTGCTGTTGTTGTGGTGAGTTGGGCAGGATCTGAGGAAACAGCAGTGTTTGGGTGGGCCACGTCTGATCAGAAGTCCGTGTTGGGAGCCTCCTGTGTGGGGTGAGCCTGCTGAAGGCAGCGGGGAGACACTGCAACTCCACCCTTGGGATTTCTGTGACCTAAGACAGCAGTATCACCTTGGTGTGGCTACATCACGGTATGGGGTTCATGGTGAAACTGAATACATCTTTTCTTGCAGAAAACCTTGATGGACTGACTCTCAGGACCAAGTTTAAATAGCATTCATGGGTTTATTTGTTCAGAATCCAGTGAAGATATTTTGTGGAAATGAATGCTGCTGAGAGGTAAGGACTCTTCAGCGATGGGGCACCGGGATCAGCTTTATCTTTGAGTTAACGGGACCCGGATGGATTAAACAGATCTTCTGTCACCATCTGCTGTAGTTCTCGAGACTCAAGTCAAAATATTTTTCCCTCTTCATGTGTTTTGCCAAGTGCTTGTCTTTATTATTTAAGAAATTCATCGCTGTTGTTTCAGGCTGAGATTCTATTCTTCCTAAAACTCGATGGCACTCCTCCTCTTCCTGCTCCTTTCTGTTGTTTAAACTGATGTTTTGACCTTAATATGATGTCTTATCAACTGTTAAATGATAAAGGAACACAAGTGGGAACGTTTCTAATTACTTCCTTAGACGTTTCCGGGGAATGCCTACGAATTGAGCGGAGCCCCACGGGTGAATAAGCCTCCTGGTTTTAGAGTTCTCCATCCTCTGTGAGTGTAATTAATGCCAGGGTCCGTGAAAGAGCCTTGCTGTGTGCCTCATAAAACTCGGGGAAGGCGTAAAAGCCCCCTCGTGCCGCTGGTTGTCATGGTTACTGTTTGGGGAGCACTTTGTTATCCATTTCCAGCCCCTTCCTTCCCGTAGCAGGATGATAAGGCCATAGATTTGTGGCTCTCCACTGCCCTGCTGCGTCTCGCCTTCTCTCCCTGTTAAGAACCTGGGCCTGGCTGGGGGTCGGACACAGGGACACAGGGGGTGGGGGGGGGTCAGGCCGGGTGAGTTAATGCCCCCGAATCAGGTGACAGGTCAGTGATGAAACGAATTGGGCAATAGAGGGAGGCTGGGATGCTGTAGTTTGAGAGGACTCGGGGCTGGGGAAAGGGGAAGAGGTCCTCTCTGCAGGGGGACCGAGGAGACCGAGGGCCCTGGGGGACCCCTGGGCAGGGGCATGGGGCGGCCAGCGCCCTGTGGCAGCGACACAGAGACGATGCAGGAGGAGGAGGCAGCTCCTCCTTAGGCCATCAGTCCAGCCAGTCTGCACGTCGGGTCCTGCGGAGGGGCGTGGCTTTGAGTTGCTCTCTGTGTGACTGTGGACGGATCACTGTCCGCTCTGAGCTTCAGTGTCTTTGTTTCGTACGGGAACCATGCTGCTGTTTGGTCACTTCAGTCGTGTCCGACTCTGTGACCCTGTGGACCGCAGCCCGCCAGGCTCCTCTGTCCGTGGGATTCTCCAGGTGAGAATACTGGAGTGGGCTGCCAAGCCCTCCTCCAGGGGATCTTCCCGACCCGGGGATCTAACCTGTGTCTCCTGCGTTGCAGGCAGGTCTTTACCACTGAGCCACCAGAGGGGCCCATTATATTCCTAAGTATTTACTATAATCTTACCAGCAATTCCTGTTTTACTGGGGTCACTGCTGGAGCCGTTTGGCATCACAGTTCCCTGTACGTCAGAAGCTGGACTCGGATGCGTCCACCCTGACGTCTCCACGCCGTCCAAGAGCGAGCCGCGTGGAGGAGGGGAGCGTGCAGCGCTGTTTAAATGTGTTGGTGCAGCTCTGGAAAGGCCTGAGTGCACTTTGTCTTTAAACTGAAGTTTAATTTTGTTCTTCCTGCTTCAGAGTAGACTTAGTGTGATTTTCATAGCAAATTTGTCATTGGCTTTAACTATTATTTATTAAAAGTGATTACTTCCTCTGTTGAAGCCTAAAATGGAAAGAGTGGAGTCAGGCTCTGGAGGAGTCGGTGTTTTCGCTGCTCCTGTTCTCACGTAAGCAGATGGCAGCTGAAAATAGGGGATATTATTCAGGTGGAGGGCTTCTCTGGTGGCTCAGTGATAAAGAATCTGCCTGCCGGGCAGGAGACTCAGTTTTGATCCCCGGGTCGGGAAGACCCCCTGGAGGAGGGCATGGCAACCCACTCCAGTATTCTTGCTGGGAGAATCCCACGGACAGAGGAGCCTGGTGGGCTGATGTCCTTGGGGTCACAAAGAGTCGGACGTGACTGAAGCGACTCAGCAGCAGCAGCATTAAGGTGGAAGCAAACCTTGCAAATAGCGCCAGGATCGAACTTTAATTTAACATTAAATGACTGTGACGAAATATCCAAAATAAAGATGCTTTTCGGGATTCTATTGTCTCTAACTCAGAGAAAAGTCTAATGAATATGCATGAAACTGACAAGGAATGCCGTGTAAGGCTGTTAAATTCCAAACGCTAACTGTTTTCGGAACAGTATTTCTGGAGCGTTTGCTGACGGTGTGGCTGGTGATGCAGGCAGCCCCCTGTCCTGGAATCGCCTATGGGGTCAGTTGGCTCCAGACCCTGGTGTGCCGCCAGAGAGAAACTTCTTCCTCCCCCGTCCTCTCCCCCGGCCCCCAGGTGCTTCCCAGGGAAAGGCTGAGAGTACTTCTCGACAACCTTAAATCACGTTTATTTCTGTGACATGTGGACTTTTGATGGTTCCCCAGAGAGATGCTTGAAAATGTAAGTGCTTTCCCCAAATCCCCCCAAATCCACAGTGTTCCCGCGTCCTTACCGCTGAGTGGCAGAGTCTGAGTGCTCACGGGCTCGGATCCCGGCTGCGCGGCTCTCAGGATTACTCCTGGAGAAATTCGCGTCCTGATGTCAAGCGGGTTGCTTTAAACAATGGCCAGTGTTGGATATTTTTAATGCAGTTACTCTGATTGTTTTGGTCTGGGAGGCTCGGCGACTGGATCTTCGTTTTGAGCTCAGACCTGTTCATGGAAAACTGCTGATGCCGCCTATTCGAATGGGCTGGGTCACTTTTTTCCAGCTTTATTGGGGTACAGTTGACTTCTGATGTTGTGTGAATTTAAGGTGTACAGTGTGTTCATGTAATATGCTTACATCCTGCAAAAATGATGCTAACACGGGTGTAATGGACACCTCCATCATATCACATGACTACAATTCATGTGTGTGTGTGTATGTGGTGAGAACATTAAGGATCTACTCTCCTAGCAGGTGGCACTAGTGGTAAAGAGCCTGTCTGCTAATGCAGGAGACATAAGAGACAGAGGTTCCATCCCTGGGTCAGGAGCATCCCCTGGAGAAGGGCATGGCCACCCACACCAGTATTCTTGCATGGAGAATCCCCAGCGACAGAGGAGCCTGGCAGGCTCTGATCCATAGGGTTGCAGAGAGTTGGACACAACTGATGCGACTTAGCACACATGCCTGCTCCTTAGTATGCATGTGTGCGTGCTAAGTCGCTTCAGTCATGTCCAACTCTTTGTGACCCCGTGTACTTTAGCCCACCAGGCTCCGTCTATGGAATTTCCCAGGCAAGAACACTGGAGTGGGTTGCCGTTTCCTTTTCCAGGGGATCTTCCCGACCCAGGGATCGAACCCACGTTCCCTGCATCTCCTGCACTGGCTCAGTCGCTTCAGTCATGTCTGACTCTTGGCGACCCCGTGGACTGTACCCCGCCAGGCTCCCCTGTCCATGGGATTCTCCAGGCAAGAATACTGGAGCAGGTTGCCATTGCCTTCTCCAGTGGATCTTCCGTACCCAAGGGAGTGAACCCGAGTCTCTTGCATCTCCTGCACTGGCAGGCCGGTTCTTTACCAGCTGAGCCACTGGGGAAGCCCCAGGCATGTAACAGTGTTGGTAACTGTAGTCACCATGCTGCCCGTTAGATCCCCAGCCCTCGTCCGTCTTATAACTGGAAGTCTGTGCCCGTGACCCTCCAGTCCTCCCCAGCCCCCTCCAGCGCTGGTAACCACTGTTTCACTGTGTTTCTATGAGCTTAGCTTCCTCAGGTCACATGTAAGTGATAGCATACAGTGTTGTCTTTATCTGACTTATGAAGGGCTATTCCTTAAACTCTGAGGCTTGTCTTTTCCTCTCAAAAGTGGGGAGGGTGGGACCAACCCCTTAGAGTGCTCGGGTTGGTGTGGCAGGAGCTTGTGGAGGTGAAGCTGTAATCAGAGGTGCAAGTTTCTCCACCCGCACGTTCCCAGCATCACCCTGCTCCCTGCCCCTGCAAGCCTGGCCCCGGAAGCGCTTAGGAAAATCAACGTGGTCTATTTCCAGAAGCAGTCGCTTGACACTGTTTTTGCTAATAAAACATGCACATCTGACAACCCGGTCGGGTGTTCCTCTCCAGACTCCGCACCCTCAGGCAGCGCCTGCTATCCAGGGCGTCGATGCGGTGCTCGGCCGGGCCTCAGTCCTGGGGTCTGAGCTTGGTCACCAGGCCCTCCTCAGGGTGTGGGTGCTGTGTTTATACGGGTATCACAGCAGCTGTTGTTCCAGGGAGCTCCGAGGGCGCCCAGGAGGGTCCCCTGGGCTCTGTGTGTCTTCCTCCATGTCCCCGCTGTGTGATGAAGCCTTGCTTCCATGGGGCCAGTCACCCCTGAGAGACCTGGGTCTCCTGTTCTTGCCTGAATGTAAGGAGCCCGAGGTGCCCAGGCATCAGCCGGCGACCCTGAGTCAGGGACCCTGGGTGTCTCCTGGCGAGAGTGTGTCCCCTGTGGGGATCAAGCCCTCCACCCACCCGACTCCACCCCGCCCCAGAGTGCAGAGCCGCGGGAAGTGCAGGCACGAAGGCTCTGTGAGCGCTGGCAGGATGCTGAGTGGATGACCGCGGCCACCCGGCTCTTGCTGCCAGGTCAGCTCTAACACACCGGCCTGGCTGAGTGGCCGTGAACCGCACTGGGGCTGTCCCCTCCTCCTGCAGCGGCTCCTACGGGGCCCTCTTGTTCCCAGTTCCCTGTCCCTCTCCCTCCTCCCCACCAGTGCTCCCTACAGTCCCGTCCCGTCAACTACTGCGCTCAGACCTCCACCCTAAGCTCAGCTCCCGGGGAACCTGAACTAAGACGTGGGGAAGCTTGTGCTCCAGGAGGACCGGTGCCTGTTTAAAATGAGCTGTGTCGTTTGCTGGCGAGAAGTTCATGTGCTGTGTGTGTGCGTGCCAAGTTGCTTCGGTCACGTCCGACGCTCTGATTCCCTGAACTGTAGCCTGACAGGCTCCTCTGTCCGTGGGATTTCCCAGGCAGGAATGCTGGAGTGGGTTGCCATTTCCTTCTCCAGGGGATCTTCCCGACCCAGGGACTGAGCCCGGGTCTCTTACGTCTCTCCTGCATTGGCAGGTGGGTTCTTTGCTACCAGTGCCACCCGGGAAGCTTGGCACAAAAATATCCCTCCAGAAAACCGCAGCCCCGGCCCCGTCTGCATCTTCCGCTGAGCCAGTCAGGAGTGCTGTGCAGTGCTGGAAATGCCCTCTCTGGGGCTTGTCCTGGAGTCCCTGCCACTGGCCTGCGGTCTCTGGGTGGCCCTCCTCCATCGTGGGGGACACAGCAAAGGCTGAGTGACCCCCGGGCACCGTGGGAGGGGACCTTGCTCATCTCCTATCCCGGGGGAGGTTCCATGTCAAGACGCCTTCTCCCCCCAGAGCTGGGACACCACGGGCTCTTTCAGTTACAACCTGCCAGGTCGACCACTGGGACGTGGACCAACACCGTGTTCTGCTTACCCTCCTGGCTTATCACACCCTGTCACCAAAGACTGCTCCCAACTTCCAGTTCATCCTCCAAATTTGAAGATTTCCCACCAGTTCAAAATAATTTGTTATACTTCCTTGAAAGCAACTGGTAAAGAGGTTTTTTCCCAATAATGAAATAAAAATAGATGTTTTTAGGAAACTGTGTGTACTTGAATGTGTAAATTTGACCCATTTAGTGAAATATTAGTCACACTGACTAGAATTACATCTCATATGTGACTTTTTTTCTTTTTTTTTCAAAGTAGGCTTTTGGGAACCACTTTGGGTTTTCACAAAAAAACTTGACTTTTTTCAAGAGCTTGGTAATACCAAAGAGCTTTTCTTTTGTATTTGGCAAAAAGGAAGCCTTCCCCATCCAAAGGAAAACACCTCCACCACGTACAAAACCTCTGGAGAAAGCATTGAGCTCAAGAAATCAGAGTTCCAGGAAGAAGAATCTCCACGACCAGGTCTGCAAGGGTGTCTTGAACTTTTAAATGCAAATATGGTTGGAATCGATAGTTTTTTGAAACTGTGTAATATGGCGAGTGAGTGCTGCCAATATAGCATAATTACCCCGGACCCATGGGAGCAGGAATCCTTTTGATGAGAACTGACTTTGCCCGGATGAAAGGAGGCCCTGCCTGTGAACAGTCTGGGGAAGGATCCTTTCATATTCTTAGAAGAGGCTGATGGGTTTGCATGATGTCAGTGGCCTTTCAACCAAAAGGCCCAGAAACATTCTCCCTCTGAACCGCAGAAAGTGGGCCATTACTAACCCCCAAGAATCATATCGATTTTAATTACTTTTCCTTTGAATTCTTACTCAGAAACCAAGCTTGAGAGTGGTTGGGGCTCGTCTGTTTCTTTGCAATTACTTTATAGATAATTTGGAGTATCAATTGAAAGATGTGTGTTTTCATGGGGGAAGTAGGGTTATTTTTAGATCACTCAAAATCAACAAAACTTAAGTTTTGTGAAGAGATGTTAGTAGACTTCAGCCTTTGGGAGCACACATTCAGCTCCTTTGCATCCTGTTTCTCATTCCTGTAAAGGAGGTCTTTGTAGACACAGCTGCCAGTTGCAAGTTTGGGCTCCTGGGAATGGCTTCTCCAAAGTGAAGTCTGATACCCCTGGGGGCTCGACAGATGAAGCTGACCCCTGGCTTTGCCATGTCGGGATCGGCTGTGACGTTACTCTGAGCCCACTGCCCTCGCTTGTTACGGCAGGGGACGCACACATGGATTTTGTGTACCGTGGCCATCTCGTCTTCCCTGGAAACAAGAACACCTTCCTTTTTGCACAGAGAGAAAAAGACCCCCTGCACTTCCTTGCTCTTCTGGAAGGACGCTTCATGTTTTCACTTGATCTCCAGGTGACGTGTAGGTGAGAAACATCTCAAGGACACATTCCTCCTGCCATTTCTCCTGGATAAGCAAGGCCCTGCTGTTTAGCCAACCAAAACTTTCTGTCCTCTGAGCCCTCAAGGTCTTCTGTACTTTCATTGTAGTTAATAGGAAAAGGGTTTTTTTTTTTTTTTTTTAACCAAACATGCCTTTTTTTCCCCTCTAAATCCTTGGGCTTTCAATTCAATAGCTCCTCGTTTGTAACTCGGGCAGCTCCTGAAGACAGAGATCAGTCACTGAGCCTCAAAACTCCACCTTCTCATCAATAACACAATCAGTGTGTATAGGACTTTTCAGATTCCCAGAGGGAATCGTTACTGGGATAATCATTTAAAGACATTTCTTTGGCGCATTTCCCCAGAAATGAGATCTGGGAGCCCTACCTCCCGGGTCTGTTTCCTGGGGCTGCTGTAACTGATTACTCCACGTTGGGTGGCTTGAAGCAACAGAACTGTGTTCCCTGACAATTCCCGAGGCTAGAAATCCAAACCAAGGCATCAGCTCCCTGTGCCGTGCTCGCTGAGGGGTCCCTATGGGAGGATCCTCGTGGCCTCTTCTGCGTCTGGGGGCTCTGGTGATCCTGTTTCCTGGCTCGTAGGTGCATCTTTACTTATTTACTTATTTTTGGCTGTGCGGGACCTTTGTTGCTGCACGGTCTTTCTCTCGTTGTGGCGAGCGGGGGCTTCTCATTGCTGGGGCTGCTCTTGTTGCAGACACAGGCCCTAAGGTACATGGGCTTCAGTAGTTGTGGCTCCCAGGTTCAGTTGCTCTGCAGCATGTGGGATCTTCCTGGGCCAGGGATCGAACCCCAGTCCCCAGCATTGTGAGGAGGAATCTTAACCACTGGACCAGCAGGGAAATCCGTTGTAGGCGCATCGCTGCAGGCTCTCTCTCCATCTTCAGGTGGCTTTCTTCCCTCTGTGTCTCTGTCTCCTCTTTGTCTTGTTAAGTGCACTTGTCATTGGGTTTAGGGCCACCATAAATCCAGGATGATCTCATCTGGAGGTCCTTAATTATTTATATCTGCAAAGATCCTTTCTCTAAGTAAGATCACCACAGTCCCCGGCTCCTGGGTTTAGGGCGTGGGCTCATCTTATTGGGCACAGCGTCTCTGTGCCTCTCCCGTGTTGTATGATTGCAGTGCATGCAGCAGACACGTCCTCTGGGGTCACAGGCCTTGGGAGCGGGTGGCAGGGATGCCCTCGCTGCTGCTGCTGCCCAGTCGCTCAGGCGTGTCTGACTCTTTGCAGTCCCCTGGACTGTAGCCCGCCAGGCTCCTCTGTCCATGGAATCCTCCAGGCAGGAATACTGGAGTGGGTTGACATTCCCTTCTCCAGGGGATCTTCCCAACCCAGGGATTGAACCTGGGTCTCCTGCTTTGCAGACAGATTCTTTACCATCTGAGCCACCAGGGAAGGCCATATGGAAGCAGAAAGCCACGTGTAACAGACAGCCGCTTGCAAGGGTTTCAAACAGTGGGGAATGTGACCAAGTGTTGGTTTAGAAATCCTCCCCCAGCCCCCCAGTGGAGCTGGTGCAGGGACACCCTGTGAAGAGGTGAGTGTGGCTGCAAAGTAGGGTGGGCTCCAGGTTGTGGGGGGGCAGTGGGGGAGGAACTCGGCGCCTTGAAAGACCATCTAATTTACATTCAGAGAATCTCTCAGTTTCACCTCATTAGAAAGGGATGCAACTCGACACAAGGACAGCTTGGTAAATTAACGCATGAAGCTCAGGGAAGACAGGGAGGCTGGATTAAAAGCCCTTAAAAGCCAATGACTATCCCCTGTGGATGCACTGTTGGACTCCATCAGCTGCAGGTGCATCCCAGCGGGGCCAGGGCGGATGGAGGGCTGTGCCCCCTGCCTGCCTGGCCCAGCCCCGCCCCGCCCCTTCCGCCCAGGGTGGGGGGCTGTGCCGCCTGCCCATCCCCTCCCTGCCCAGGGTGGGGGGCTGCACACCCTGCCCCTCTGCCCCCGCCACCCCGGGTGGGGAGCTGTGTGCCCGCCCGGGCTGTCTGTCCCAGCTGGGCTCAGCCGCCGCGCTGCCTCTGGCCGCCTTCCCAGCCTGTCCCGGTGGTTCCTGCAGCCGTGCCAGCAGGGCCCCGGCTGGATTTGCAACACTGACCACACAGGGATCTTGGCAGCTCTTCTGAGGACCGGGCCTCCAAGGCCAGTGTCGCCTCCAGGGTCTGAGTCTGAGGCCTGGGGCCGCCTGCCCGACAGCAGCGCTGGCTGCGAGAGGGACAGGCCAGGTCCGACCCCACCGTCTGTCAGCCGGGACGGTCCGCAGCGTGAGGCCAGGAGTGCTGGGAGGAGAGGACAGGGCTCCTCTGGCCATCTGTGGCCCCTGCAGGGAGAGAGGGTTTTGGCAGAACCCACGTGTGGCGGTGCCCATGGCGGCTCCAGGCGCGGGTGGGGCGCTTGTTCTCGCTCAGGGCACAGCGCAGGCCTCAGCCCACTGCTCACGCCCAGCACGGCGGTTCCTGGACGCCCGGGCCGGGGTGGCCAGGGCAGGGACCCCACGCTCTCCTCCGCAAGTGGAGCTGGGGGCATGAGAAGGCTCTGGGCCCGGGCGGTGCCCACACCCAGGGACGGAGGCAGAAATGTCCTGAGCTCATCCTGGAGCCTGGAAGACGGCAGGTTCAGTGGTCAGGCAGGCATCCACAGGCCAGGTGGCGGCGGAGACAGGGGCCTGGCTGAGCCCCAGTTCCGGTTCTGACTCGAAATTTCTGTGTGGAAACCACAGCAACACACGCGTGGACGCTCCAAGTCGGCCAGGCCGCATCCCCATGCGATGAGCGGAGGCTTCGTGGCCTCAGCGTGGGCGGCGTCTGTTTTAGGTGAGCTGACCCGGGCCAGCCTGAGCCGTGAAGGGGATGTCCCGGCTCAGCTGCCAGGCCCCCCCCAGAGACCAGGCAGCCGTGAACCCCACTCGCAGCCATGCCCCTGGCCTGGCCTCCTCCCCAGCCCCGCCTCGGGCAGGAAGGACAGGTAAGCTGGCCAGTTCCTGGCTCTGATTCCCGCCTCCCGGGAAAGAAGGCGGAGCTGGGTCTCCTCCGTCAGCCTGACCTGTGTCCTGGGCTGATCCCGGGTTCGGTCACTGTGACCACGGCCTGGATGCTCTCTGCCCCAGGAAGCTGGCGTCGGTCACGGGGTGCGGGTGGGTGCAGGGACATTGGTGGCTCAGTCAGTCTTCCCCTTATTCCTACCACGTCACCTGCATCTCGGTATTCCTTTAAATCCATCTCTCTAGGTCCTTCTTCTTCCTCTTCTTTTCTTTTTTTTTACCCTTCCCCTAAAATCAGTGCCTTTTCATTTCCGAGATTTCTAAATATGGTCATGTACAGCATAGGGACTTACGACTGTAATTGCCAAAAGAGCCCTGGGCACAAAAGGGGATTTGTGGGCTCATGTAACTGAACACGCAGAGAGAGAGTGCGGTCTCTTGCTGCTGGTGAATGCACTGCCGCCTCTGGTGGGGACCAGTGGCCCTGTCTCTGCCCTTTTGAGTGTGGAAGACTCTTCGCTTTGCACACTCCTCACTCCCAGCTGCCGGGTCTTGGCCCTTTTCCTCCCCAGATGTCCCGGGTGGGAGTCACTGGGACCAGGGCGGATGGACAGTGCCCTGGGCTTTGGGGAGGACCCTCCTCCCTGGGGAAGGGTCGGAGGTGTGTGTGCACCGGTTGGAGATCAGCCAGGAGTGGGCATCTGCTGGCCAGGTTGAGCAGGAATGACTCACGCTCTGCGATTCTGTGCTGGGCCCCTTGTCTGGTCCTTGCTCCCAGATGCCTAAAGGCGCAGCAGCTCCTCGGCAGGCTTCTGTGGCATCAATTTCTTTTAAAGATGACATTAGTGTCAGCAAGCATCCTGGCAGTTTTGGACATCATCCTTCTGTTCAGTGAGTGCTGCCCTAAAATGAAACCATTTTGAGCAGGATCGATAGAGTTATTAGGAATTATCTTCCTAGACTCAGAATGAAAGTGCATTATCGATCCCTGTGTCCATTCCAGGTCATTGGGGCTGAAGCCGGGCAGGATTGTGGGGGCACTCCGAATCCTCGTGATGGAGCTCTGTGTTTGAAGCCTGGATACAGGAAATTTCAGAAGAGGATGGTGCTGTGCCTGACGGCGGGTTGGCTTGACAGACCCCTGAGTTGCAAAGGTATTCTATGTTTTCTTCAAGCAGCTATATTCTTTAAGCCTTTGCGTTTAGGCTTGTGATATGTTTTGAATTAATTTTTGTTTACAGCATGTGGTAAGGGTCGAGAAATTTATTTTCATGTGGATATCTGGTTCCTCTGAGACGGTTTGGTATAAAGACTTTCCTTTTCACGTATGATCTCTTCTGTGCCTCTGTTGAACCTACTTTTGCTCTCTCTACCCTCTTTCATTGATGTATTTGTTGGTGTTTTATACCAGTGTCACACTGCCTTGATTACTGGAGCTTTGCAGTAAGTATGGAAGTCAGGTAGCAAGTCTGCCAACATTATTTTCTTTTTCTAAAATTCTTTTGGCATTTGAAAATTGTTTTGGCATTTCCATACAAATTTTAGAACCAACTTGTAAATTTCCACATATAAGCCAGCTGTGCTTGTGATTGGGATTGTGTTAAATTTCCTTCCAAGGAGTAAGCGTCTTTTAATTTCATGGCTACAATCACCATCTGCAGTGATTTTGGAGCCCCCCCCCAAAATAAAGTCAGCCAATGTTTCCATTGTTTCCCCATCTATTTGCCATGAAGTGATGGGACCAGCTGCCATGATCTTAGTTTTCTGAATGTTGAGCTTAAAGCCAACTTTTTCACTCTCCTCTTTTTCTTACACCAAGAGGCTCTTTAGTTCTTCTTTACTTTCTGACATAAGGGTGAGGTCATCTGCATAGCTGTGGTTATTGATATTTCTCCTGGCAATCTTGATTCCAGCTTGTGCTTCATCCAGTCCAGCATTTCTCATGATGTACTCTGCATGTAAGTTAAATAAGCAGGGTGACAGCATACAGACTTGATGGACTCCTTTCACTACTTGGAACCAGTCTGTTGTTTCATGTCCAGTTCTAACTGTTGCTACCTGACCTGCATACAGGTTTCTTAAGAGGCAGGTCAGGTGGTCTGGTATTCCCATCTCTTGAAGAATTTTCCACAGTTTATTGTGATCGCACACAGTCAAAGGTTTTGGCATAGTCAATAAAGCAGAACTAGATGTTTTTCTGGAACTCTCTTGCTTTTTTGATGATCCAGCGAATGTTGGCAATTTGATCTCTGGTTCCTCTGCCTTTTCTAAAACCAGCTTGAACATCTGGAAGTTCACAGTTCACGTATTGCTGAAGCCTGGCTTGGACAATTTTGAGCATTACTTTGCTAGCGTGTGAGATGAGTGCAATTGTGTGGTAGTTTGAGCATTCTCTGGGATTGCCTTTCTTTGGGATTGGAATGAAAACTGACCTTTCCCAGTCCTGTGGGCACTGCTGAGTTTTCCAAATTTGCTGACATATTGAGTGCAGCACTTTCACAGCATCATCTTTCAGGATTTGAAATAGCTCAACTAGAATTCTATCACCTCCACTAGCTTTGTTTATAGTGATGCTTCCTAAGGCCCACTTCACTTCACATTCCAGGATGTCTGGCTCTAGGTGAGTGATCACACCAACCTACTCAGCATTAAAAAGCAGAGACATTACTTTGTCATCAAAGGTCCGTCTAGTCAAGGCTATGGTTTTTCCAGTAGTCACGTATGGATGTGAGAGTTGGACTATAAAGAAAGCTGAGTGCCAAAGAATTGATGCCTTTGAACTGTGGTGTTGGAGAAGACTCTGGAGAGTCCCTTGGACTGCAAGGAGATCCAACCAGTCCCTCCTAAAGGAGACAAGTCCTGGGTGTTCATTGGAAGGACTGATGTTGAAGCTGAAGCTCCAATATTTTGGCCACCTGATGGGAAGAGCTGACTCATTTGAAAAGACCCTGATGTTGGGAAAGATTGAAGGCGGGAGGAGCAGGTGATGACAGAGGATGAGACGGTTAGATGGCATCACCAACTCAATGGACATGAGTTTGGGTAAACTCTGGGAGTTGGTGATGGACAGGGAGGCCTGGCCTGCTGTGGTTCATGGGGTCACAAAGAGTCAGACATGACTGAGCGACTGAGCTGACTGACTGATGTTAAATTTGTAGAGGAATTTTGGGGGTGATTGACATTCTTAACAATATTGAGTCTTCAAAGTCATGAACATGGGTCATCTCTTCACTTATTTAGATCTTACTTAATGTCTTTACTACCTAAAGCCCACCAGGGCTTCCCTGGTGGCTCAGCTGGTAAAGAATTCACCTGCAATGCAGGAGACCTGGGTCTGACCCCTGGGTTGGGAAGACCCCCTGGAGAAGGGAAAGGCTACCCACTCCAGTATTCTGGCCTGGAGAATTCTGGGTCGCAGACACAGCTGAGTGACTGAGTCAGACACAAATGAGCAACTTTCACTTTCATGTCTCTCAGTAGTATTTTAAGTGAACAGGTATTGCATACACTTGTGAATTTATTGCTAAGTATTTTGTTTTTTGATATTATTGCAAAAATAATTTTAAAAATTTAATTTTCCAGTTGTTGCTGGTGGTAGTGGTGGTTTAGTTGCTAAGTCGTGTCCGACTCTTGCGACTCCATGGACTGTAGCCTGCCAGGCTCCTCTGTCCATGGGATTTTCCAGGCAAGAATACTAGAGTGGATTCCCATTTCCTTCTCCAGTGGAATCTTTCTGACCCAGGAATTGAACCCAGATGTCCTGCATTGCAGGCAGATTCTTTACCAACTGAGCTATGAGGGAATTGTTGCTAGGATATAAAATTACAGCCTATTATATTTTAAATGTGTTCTGGGGCCTTGCTAATTCATCTTTTAGTTCTAATACTTTTATAAGTCCCTAAGGATTGTCTCTGTACATGGTGAGATTATATGCAAATAGATAGTTTTACTTTTTTTTTCTGATCCCTATGGTTTTTATTTGCTTTTTCTTATCTGATTACAGTGGTTAGGACTTCTAGTATCATCACTGAGTGTGTGTGTGCTGAGAGCAGAGCAGAGGTCATTGCATTATTCCCTATATTGGGGGGGAAGTATTCAGTCTTTTAACATTTGGTGGTATAACTTTATTTGTTTTTGTTGTTGTTGTTGGTTTTCTTTTTGATCTCTTTAGCAGATTGGACATATTCCTTTCTATCCCTAGTTTGCTGAGATTCTAAAAATCATGAATGATTGTTGCATTTTGTTAAATGATCAAATGCTTTTTTCATGTCTATTGTAATAATCATGTGATTTTCTTTTATTCTGTTAATAATGCAACTTACTGCTTTTCTAAACCAGCCATGTCTTCTTGGGATAATTCTCACATGGTCATATTATCTTCTTTATATATGCTAATATTTTGTTAAGGAAATATGCATGTATTGTGACTTATTATTTTCTGTGACTTTCTTTTACTATAGTATACTTTGAGGTTATTGTATTTGAGTTATGCTGGCCTCCTATAATGGGTTGGAAAATGTTCCCCACTCTTATTTTCTGAAAGAATTTGTACAAGAGTGCTGTTATTTTCTTTTTTAACATATGCAAGGCTATTCAGATTTTATGCTTCATCTGTGTCAAATTTGATAAGCTACACATTTTTCACAAATTTGTTCATTTCATCTGAGTCACCAAATTTGTTGGCAAAAACTCATTCAAATACTCCTTTATTTTTCCTTTTAAAACCTGCAGGTTCTACAGCAACACTCCACACTTCTTTCCTGAAATTGATACTCTGTCCTCTTTCTTTCTTTCTTTTTTTAAACCAGCACAGCTAGGGGTTTATAAATTTTATGCATCTTGTTTGTTTTCCATTTCATTGATTTTATTATTTCCTTCCTTCTGTTTAAGTTTGCTTTGCTGTACTTTTACTAGGTTCTTGAGTTATACACTGGTTCATTAATTTTTCAACTGTTTTTATTTTCTAACATAGACATTTGAAGTTATAAATCTCAGCATATTCCAAAAATCATGAGAGGTATTTTCATTGTTATTTGCTGTGAATATTTTCTGAATTTCCCTTATGTTTTCTTCTATGAGAAGAATTTTCACACATTAACAGTTTTTTGAAATATCTTATTATTAATTTCTAAAGTAATTCCACTTTGGTCAGAGCACATACTATATGACTTTAACCTCCATTTAATAGGTCTTATTCTGTTGGACTGTGTAGTGTGTCCTGGTGAACATTCTAGGTGGACTTACAAAGAATGTGTATCATGAAGTTTCTGGTTGTAGCAAGGAGTAAATCTATATAGCTTTACTCATTTTTAATCTATTTGTTTTATGTATAAGGGAAGGAAATTTAAAATCTTCAACAGTCCTTTTGGAATTGTCTATTCTTTTAATTCTATCAATTTTTTTGCTGAATGGAGTTTGAAATTCTATTAGGTACATGCATATTTAAGATTGTTTTGTTTTCCTGTTTCTTCGTGTATCTTGTATTTTTGGATTCTATCCTATACCTTGTTAGTGTCACAGGGACTTTGGATTTTTTTCTGTGTCTCCAGAGAGTACTTATTTTCTTTGTTAAGCAGGCAGTCTATGTGGCTGAACTCAAACTTCAAATCCCGTGTCTCTTGCAGTGTGGATGGCTCACGTCCAAGTTCCGTTCGTTCAGTCTTGGCAGGGCCACTTTAGCCTGGCCTGTGTCTGCGTCGTCCAGCGGTCAGCAGAGACGTGGGCTGAGTTGTACACAGAGGCCCTTCTCCTGTCCTGGCTGTGTCCTCTCCAGGATTTCCCACATGTTCTCCAGTGGCTGTGCTTGCCCCGAACTCTCTACTCTGGTTCTTCAAGCCAGAAAGACTGAGAATTTGCTGTTGAAGCTTAACTGTTTTGGCTGTCTTAGATTTGCACCTGCTCTTAGACCAAAAGTCATATAAATGGGAGATCCACCTCATGCAAAGATGCTGAAGGGCTCAGCCCTGGGCTCCAGTGACCCCATCACACTGCCGTCTATTGGCACAAGCAGAGAACGTGGAGCATGTCCTTGCAGGGGCGTGACCTGGGGGCCCAAGGGCAGCACTTCACTGATAGGACCGGAGGCCAGCCCGGGCCGTGGGTGTGCAGACACTCAAACGTGTCTGGTCAGAGTCTGTGGGCCCCTTTCTCGGTCTCACATGGTTGTCCCTGAGGGCCCTCTTTCCTGCTCTGCAGACGCAATAGTCAGGATATACAGGTCTTCCTCCGCCTGCAATGGAGCCCCACGTTCTCATAAACCGTCATAAGGTGAGATAGGTTTACAACCTCCCTGCTCCCAAATGTCACAGCTCAGCCTCGCCTCCATCACCTGTGCCCAGAATGCTGAGGTTAACCTGCAGATGGACGGAGCAAAGCCTGTGATGAAGTGCTGCCCCTCCCGTGAACTTACTGGGCCCTGAACTAAGGCAAACCACACAGTGGCTGCCTGGGTCCTGGATGGTTGGAGATGTGCTGGTTTTCCACCCTGAGATCATGGGCTGACCAGGAGAGAGGATTGGACCCCGTCTTTCCAGCTCCAGAAAAGATTCAAATTCAAAACCTGAGCTCTGCGGTTTCTACTGTATGCACATCACTTTCACACTGTCGTGGAGTCAGAAAATCCTAACCCTAACCACAGCTTCCCTGGTGGCTCAGAGTAAAGTGTCTGTCTGCAATGCAGGAGACCCGGGTTCAGTCTCTGGGTCAGGAAGATCCCCTGGAGAAGGAATGGCAACCCACTCCAATATTCTTGCCTGGAGAATCCCATGGATGGAGGAGCCTGGTAGGCTACAGTCCATGCAGTCCCAAAGAGTCGGACGCGACTTCACTTTCACTTTCAACCACAAGCTGGGAACCATCTTGGTGGAGCTGAACTTGTGGAGAGAAGCCTCATTTGTTACTTTCTTCCCGGGAGAACGAGCCTTGCTCAGATAAATCATTTTTAGAGGTCTTCTCTGCTACATTAAAGAAATGGTTTGAGAATTTGGCTGGCTCTAAATTTCACTTTGATCGCACTTTTACCTGACAAGGCAGGCCTGGCAGGGTGGCTCTGTCCCCTCCTGGTCACCGTCACCGAGGAGCGCATCGGTGGGGTGTTCTGTGGTCTTCGCTCCAGGTGTGAGCTATCTGAGCTGACATCACTGCTGACCCGGAAGCGGTAACCACTCCGGGTCTAAGAGCTGCCGAGACCCACATCATTTTCCTGATTAATATGCTGGTGAGACAAAGAAGGAGCTCATTTTGGGAAAAGTCGGAGGCAGATGGAGCCTAGTGGGGGCACACAATTAGGAGCAATTTATAATTTTCATCAATTATCAGATTTCAGAGACTGTTCAGTCCAAGCTGGAACTCCAGGCAGAGCGTCCACCTGAAGCTGGTTTTCCAGGGGCCTTCCTTGTGTTTCTCTTTAAAATTCATTAATTAAGTTTTGGCTGCACTGGGTCTTCGTGCTGGGCATGGGCTTTCTCTAGTTGCAACAAGTGGGGGCTACACTCTATTTCCGTGAGTGGGCTTCTCACTGGTGGCTTCTCTTGTTGGGGAGCACAGTCTCTAGGGCGTGTGGGCTTAGTTGCTCTGAGGCATGTGGGATCCTCCCAGAGCAGCGATCAAACCTGTGTCTCCTGCATTGGCAGATGGATTCTTATCTACTGGACCACCAAGGAAGTTCCTCACCTGTTTTTTGACCTCACTTCCCAGATGATGGATGAGAAAAAAGTCACTGAGGGATGGGCTTTGCTTTTCAGGGGAAGCTTGGCAACTGGGCTGCAGCCATTCTGTCATCATGAGGGGAAAGCCTGCCTAAGAACGGAGACACAAACCAGAGCTGGGACGAGGGAGAAGCCAGTGGGGCCCAGGGGTGCAGAGTTTAAGGAGGTGTCCCGCTCAGGGTCGTGCAAGTCAGGCCGGCCCTGACAGCAGCACCGAGAGCAGACCCGAGGGAGGGAATCAAGGATTCCCGACGACGCCGTCTGAGCTCCTGGGTCCCACCGTGCCTGGAGCCACTCACACCTGGATTATTCAGGGTGTGAGCCTACATGTTTTCTTTTGCTCGAGCCAGTTTGAATTGGATTCTCTGTCTCTGCAACCAACAGAACCCTTGTAATACACCAGCCCCCTGTGTTACCCCCCAGTGAGCTGGAAGGGTGCTCTAGATCCTCCCCAGAGTCTGCTTGGGGATCTCATTTGAAGTCCCAGCATCGGATGCAAATCTCCCAAGATCTCTACATCATCTCTCCAGAGGCTACTATAAATACGTCCCCTGTAAGCCCAGCTGTTCTCCTCTGAGATCCCCATGGTGGGGGACTCTCCTGTGAGCCAGGCGTATCCCAGGAAAGAGCTGGGAGGTTACAGAGATGAGGCATCAGGTCAAGAAGTGCTGCTTGAACTTCAGAGAAGCCCCAGGACAGAGAGAAAACAGGTGGTTCTTAGGAAAATGTGTCTGATGATCTCAAGCCTGAGAAGGGCAGAAGGTCTGTGGCTTCAGGATGAGGCTCAGTTTTCTGAAAGCTGTGGGGTTCTGGGGTTCATACTGCCACGGCGATGCACGTGATCTCCAGGAGAGGATACTGGGCTTGGAGCTAGCCCGCCTTTCTGTGAACATCCACATGCCCCGCCCGGGTCATGCAGGACCGAGCATCCTCGGTGGAGGACATTTTCCATAGTTTGTCCCTTCTCTACACCCCTGCCCCCAAGTCAGGCTTCTGAGATCACAGACAATATATTTAGAATACATGTTTATGATGTGATAAACATGTAAGAACGTTCGTGAACTATCCTGTATTGGGGAATTACAGAGAAAACCAAAGTTCCCTATAGTAGATGCGATAATGGTCCCTAAAGAAGTCCTCATCTTGATCCTGCAAACCTGTGAATATGGGACCTTCCAGGGCAGAGGGCACTTTGCAGGAGTAAGACTCAAGATGGGGAGATTACCCTGCGTTATCTGGGTGGGCCTATCGTCCTCACAAGGGTCCCTATAGGAGGGGGCAGGTGGGCAGAGTCTGAATTGGAGCTGAAGTCAGAGCAGTGTGGGGAAGGGCCAGGAGCCAAGGATGCAGGTGTCCTCTGGAGGCTAGAAAGGCAAGGACACGAGTTTCCATGAAGCCTCCGGAAAGTACCAGTCCTGCCAGGGGCTTGGATTTAGGACTCCAGAACTGTGGAAGAATACAGTTGTGTTGCTTTAAGCCACTAGTCTGTGATATTCTGCTGTAGCAGCCACAGGAAGCCCAGACATCTGCCCTGCTGGTCGGCAGGGAGCCTGCAGGTGCCTGGTAAATGCACCCACGGACACCAAGGGAGGGACAGACGCCCTCGGCACCAGGCTGGGCTGCGAGGGGCCCGAGGTCCTGGCCGCAGGTCTGCCCTCCAGAGACCACAGGGGTGTCCTGACATCCAGACGGGTGTCCTGACGCACAGATTTGGCTGTGCAGGTGGGCGGTGAGGGGGGTTCACAGCCTGGCTCCTCCTGCTCTGCCGCTGGGTTTGAGACATCCACACTGGTGGCATCTCCCTCTTTGGGTGAAGTGGTCTCTGATGCTCGGCGAGGCATTGCTGGATAGGATAATACATCGCAATCCGAGAGATTTCTGTGGCAGACTAAAAGTAAGACAGGGATCCTGGTGTGAAATCAGAAACGCAGAGGGTGGCGTCCAAGCCTTTGTTGTTGTCCAGTCACTAACTCGTGTCCGACTCTTTGCAACCCCATGGACTACAGCACACCAGGCTTCCCTGTCCCCCACTATCTCCCGGAGTTTGCTCAAACTCATGTCCTTTGAGTCAGTGATGCCGTCCAACTATCTCATCCTCTGTCACCCCCTTCTCCGGCTCTCAATCTTTCCCAGCATCAGGGTCTTTTCCAATGAGCTGGCTCTTTGCATCAGGAGGCCTAAGTATTAGAGCTTCAGCATCAGTCCTTCCAATGAATATTCAGGGTTGATTTTCTTTAGGATGGACTGGCTTGATCTCCTTGTTGTCCAAGGGACAGAGTCCCAGCCTTCACTATGTGAAATTTCACTTTGTCACCTTCCTCTCCATGTGTCCCACCTGCATGACTTAGATGAGCGGAATTTACTTCTGTTGTTCGAGCCTCCTCAAGAAGGAGAAATCCTCTATGACACTTCCCCACCCCATATATGTGGAAATCACAATAAACAGATTTTGTGTAATCTATTTATGCAAACTCTGAGTTTAAATTGCTCACTGAGATTGAAATCTCCAGCAAACACTTGGTCTGCGGCCCGCCGGGTGGCACGTGGGGAAGATCTGTAGTTAATGGTACAGCGTAGACTGGGGAGCTCGGGTCTCATGATCATTGTGTTATCGTCAATCTAAGCCTAATATCCTCTTTCATGGTATTTTCTGCTGCCCTAAATCTTCCCTCTGAAAAGCAATAACGGAAGACCATCAGCCGAGTTTATGAGGAAACCATTGTGCCTATAGCAGCACTGATTACTGGACGAGGGCCCTGCTGGCTCTTCGGGGACAGTGTGACTCATTGGATGACCTGGACTGTAGCCAGGGATGGGCCCCTGCCTGACATGTCGTTAAGATGAACGATTGGGCTGCTGGGACAGATGGCGCTGTCCTGGGTTCTGGCATCCTGTCTGCAGGGAGGCACCTTGGAGCAGAGAGGAGGACCGGGCAGTGTGGTGGGCACAGGCTGGCCCAGAGCTTGTGCAGAGTCTCAGAGGAGGGTGGGAGCCCCAGGCTTCACCCTCCCTAGACACGAGGGATCGTGAAATTCCGCAGAGCCTGATTCACTATCCTGAGGTGAGAAGCGAAGTCTGTGCTTTTTTCCTTCCTGCAGAGGATGGTTGGAGACGGGAATTTCAAGGCATTGGCTCAGATAAGCTTAGGAAACCGGTGACCTTACAAAGGACAGAGGTAACACTGGCCCCTGCATCAGTCCGCTCGGGCTGTCAGAGGACCAAGACGGGGCGGCTCAAACGACGGAGATCTAGTCCTCATGGCCCTGGAGGCTGGAGGCCTGAGGCCCAGGCGCCGGGGGCTGGTTCCTCCTGCGACCTCTCTCCCTGGCGTGTAGGCAGCCTCCTCCTCCATGTCCTCGGGTGGTCTTGCCCGTGTGCATGGCATCCCTGTATATATATATACACACGGGGCTTCCCAGGTGATGCTAGTGGTAAAGAACCCACTGCCAAGCAGGAGACGTAACAGACATGGGGGTTCGATCCCTGGGTCAGGAAGATCCCCTGGAGGAGGTCATGGCAACCCACTCCAATATGCTTGCCTGGAGAATCCCATGGATGGAGGAGCCTGGTGAGTTACAATCCATGGGGTTGCAAAGAGTCGGGCACGACTGAAGGGACTTAGCAGGTATGTGTGTGGGTATCAGTTCAGTTCAGTTGCTCGGTTGTGTCCGTGTGTGTGTGTGTGTATATATATACACACACACATACTGTGACCTTTTCATTTCTACCATGTGATATTTTTTTTCTTTAACCCTCTTAATTCAAATCTCAGTGAAATCGCTGGTCTTGCTTTCCAGTTGGCCTGTAGTGTTTCTCACCGAGATGCTCCCTTGTATGGTCCGTGGTGTTGCCTCAGGGTATTTTCTGTCACACACAGCTGACCTGCAGTAGCTCCAGCCTACTGCACAGTCACACATTTGTCTGATGGGTGCCGAGATACGTCTCTCCTTTTCTCTTAGCCGGTGTGACAGAGAAGGTGTGATAGAGAAGAGATCCCTGAAGAGAGGAAACATAGGAGCTGAAGATGTCAGACACAAAAACGCTGACTTTTCTGTTGTCATTACATTCAACAAAACGCGTCATGGTGGGTCTTTGAGTTTTGCCAGCACTGTGGAATCTTTACTCTGGGTGAGTTAAGATTTGGTTGTAGATGTGTGCCCATCAATCACGTTTGTGTCATCGGTAGCAATCAATCTGTTATATTTTACGGGGATGCAGTCTTTTACTCTCTCCTTTAGATCCAAGAAAAAAATCCCAAGCTGTGTGGTTTGTCCTGTGATTCACAAGCCGATGTGTCTGCTCTTCCTGAGAAATCCTGGGGGTCCAGGCCTTTCCGGCTCCCCGGTTGGCATCATGCCTTCTGGCATTTTAAGGACACTTCTGGTCTGGAGTTGATCTCACGTCACTAGTCCTGGAATCTAAGAGTCAGAGTAAGTCATCTTATAATTTTTTAATTAAATTAAATTTTTTCTTGTGAAATATGCATAAATGAAAGTTAGCACTGTCCTCATTTCTAAGCGTCCAGTTCGATGGCATTAAGTACATTCACAGTGTTCTGCGGTCAGGTCCCTCACCCGTCCATGGGCCTTTCTCGTCTTCCCAAACAGAGACTCTGCCCATCAAACGGTGACTCCCCGTTCCCCTAGTCCTCTTTTAGGCGTGCTCACGAAGGAGTTTGTGCAGCTGCTAGGGTGTGAACGCGCACTTCCCTCGGCACTAAACACGGTAAGGTTAGATGGTCATCCTGGGGTGTGAGGACACAACCAGCGTATCAGTGAGGCTGGCGAGGCTCGGGAGGGGCCCACCTGTCCCTGTCCATCCGGCCCCACCAGCTGGTGCCTAACTTCTCTGCCTGCATCTTGCATTCTGGGAGGCTGCAACGCTGATGGCATCTCCCTCCCAGGCAGCGAGGGTCAGCCTGTTGTCCCACTGGGTGTGCGTTCAGCAGGTGATCGCTGCGTGGCGTTGGAAGCACATGGCAGAAGCAGAGCTGTCACACCAAGTGCGTCACCAGCGCGTGCTCCTCGAGGCAGGCTGGGGCCTGGTGCCTGAACGCAGCTCTCCCTCCAAACCGAGGATTCCAGACCCCGAGGACGCATGACCGTGCCTGGGGGGACTCCGGGCAGAGGGGACACACGGCGTCCACCCCGCTCTCAGTCCAGGGAGCTTTTCTTGCTCTTCCCCGGTCACTGGACTCCTGACCCCCGGCCTGGGCCCCTCCCAGCAGACCTGGGTAATGACTGGGGCAGGCCATCACAGGGACAGTGGCCATCGGGCAGTTGGCTGACCAGCTTTGCTGTGCTGAAAGCAAATGGGTCTTTAAACGGGAGCTTTTAAAAAACTTGTCATGGAGTGAGTTGGCCTCTGGTTCTAGAATTTGCTGCCATAACCTTTATTATCCGCCAAGGAGACAGTGCTCGGGCCGGCCCTCCCTGCCGGCTGGAGGGGATGAGAGATGGTTTCTGCTGAGGTGCGGTGTGTGCAGTGCAGCGCCAACCTGAGGCCTCAACGCTCTTTCCTTAAATGGCTGGGGGGGGGGGTGGACCCCGAGGAGCAGACTCAGGAGAGTGAATCTGGAACCCAATAAAACGGATGAAGGAAGCTGACGCAGTCAGAGACCTTGTCAAGGAGAATTGCTGGGTGGACTCTGGACCCCAGTCTGTAAAATAAGTGCTCTCAATGTTTTTATAAGAAAGGATCCGTTCACATCCATTCCACAGAATCCACGTTCTGAAACTGTTCTGCTAGCCACCCCTCCTCTGAACACATGTCCTTCTGCCAGGTTATAATGCCCCGTGTCCTTCCAGGAAGGACTGATGATGAAGCTGAAACTCTAGGACTTTGGCCACCTGATGTGAAGAGCTGACTCATTTGAAAAGCCCCTGATGCTGCAAAAGATTGAAGGTGGGAGAAGAAAGGGACGACAGAGGATGAGATGGTTGGATGGCATCACCAACTCAATGGACACGAGTTTGGGTAAACTCCGGGAGTTGGTGATGGACAGGGATGCCTGGCGTGCTGCAGTCCATGGAGTCGCAAAGAGTCGGACACGACTGAGCTATTGAACTGAACTGAAGTGCCCCGTGTCTCTCTACCAGTCAGAGACCCCACTGACTTACAGTCACAGCCTCTGTCATCTTTGGCCACAGCCAGCACACCAGCCAATGTGATTTAGTCAAGGGAGCTTGGAGATTCACATGTATCTCAACATAATAAAGGCCATATATGTACTGTAGCCTTTAGCTAACGTCATCCTCAGTGGTGAAAGGTTGAAAGCTTTTCCTCTAAGATCAGGAACAATATGAGGGTGCCTACTCTCACCACACCTATTCACCTTAGTATGGGAAGTCCCAGCCACAGCAATCAGGCAAGAAAAAGAAATGAAAGGTATCAGAAATGGAAAGTAAGAAATTGTCTCTATTTGCAGATGATGTGATTGTATATATAGAAAATCCCAAAGACTCAACCAAAAAGACTGTTATATCTAATAAAAGAATTTAGTAAAGTTGTAGGACACAAATTAATATAAAAATCAGTAGTGTTTCTATACATTAACAATGAATTTTCTGAAAAAGAAGTAATCGATTTCACTTATAATGGTATCAAAAATAATAGAATGCTTATAAATAAATTTATCCCAGGAAGTGAAAGATGTTTACTCTGAAAACTTATCAGAAGACATGGGTAAAAGGAACTGAAAAAGGCACAAATAAATGGAAAGGTGTCCTGTGTTCATGGATTGGAAGAACTAATATTGTTAAAATGTCATTACTACCAAAGCCGCCTATAGATCCGATGCAACGTTTGTGAGCCCAAGTGTAAAACCATGGGTGCTGGGTGATGCTGGTGTTTTAATGTGGGTTCATCAGTTGCAGCAAATGTGTGATTCTGGTGGGGATTTTGATAGTGGAGGAAGGTATGCATGTGTAGAAGCAGGAGAAATCTTTAGCTTCCTTTCAACTTTGCTGTGAACCTAAAATTGCTCTAAAAATCAAAGTTTTTTAAAAATATAAAAATGAGTTTAGGTACTCCAGAGAAACAGAATCAATAGGATGTGTATTTATGTACAGAGAGGGAGAGAGACCAGGAAAGAGAGAAGCAGAGAGTTATTTTAATGAACTGGATCACGTGGCTCTGGAGGTTGGCATGACTGAAATCTACAGGGCTGGCCGGCAGGCTGGGGACCCAGGGAGGAGACGGCATTGCAGGTCCATCTTGGGGCCATCTGGAGCAGAATTCCTTCTTCCTTGGGGGACCTCAGTCTTACTCGTAAGGTCTTCAACTGACTGGATGAGGGAGGCCTGCCACATAGCTGAGTTGATCTGCTTTACTTGATGACCTAAATGTTAATCTCATCCTAAAAACAACTTCATGGTGATCTGGGTTGGCATTTGACCTAACAACTGAGCATGGTGGTCTTGCCAAGTTGACTATCACAGCAGTCGGCAAATGTGATGTCATCTCCCATTTGTGGCCTGGGTTCATAAAGGTGAGGAAGTTACCTTTGCATATTTTTCCAAATGAAAACTTTTTTTTCTGATCCTAAAAATAATAATGCATCTTCATGTATTTAACTGTGAAGGTCAGTAAGGAATGCAGAAGTAGAAGTCCACTCTCATACTTCTGTTTCTAAAAGAGCCGCTATTCACATCTCTTCTAAGCAAATAGGCATACATGTCTACATGTGTGCACATGCATGTGTGAGCACACACACACATGCTTTAATTGAAACAACATTAAATTATGCTTATGCTTATTGCATAAGCGGTCCTCTTCTGTCTTTGCAGGGCAGCATCACTAACCTACATGATGGATGTTGGTGTATATCACTCTTATTAGTGGCTGCCTTGGTTTCCATTGAATCAATCTATCATCCTCTATGTAACCAACTGCATAATCATGGGTATTTAGGGTGTTTCATGTGATTTGAATATATATTTTAAGCAGTTGTCTAATGATCTGCTCAGGACAAATTCCCAGGAAAGGAATGAGTGCAGGGCCATGCTTGTTAGATTTGGATTCCTGTTGCTCAGCTGGCCTTGGGTGTGGTTACCTCAATTTACAGTCCTGCCAGCAGCCAACTTTGAAGGTTTGCCAACGTGATACATGGGGAGGGACAGCCATTGTTCTTTACGCTCGAGTCCTTGAAATATATCTGCCATTCTTCTCATGATTTTAAACCCATCTCCTCTGTCCTGCTGACTGTCGTGCGTATAGAACACAGTAAAGAAGGAAGAATGATATTCCCTTTTCAGAATAAAGGAAGGGCATCTGTTATGGACTCAGTGTTTTACATCCAGAAGCACAGGACTGTAACCAGTGATGTGGGCACCCGGAAGGAAGGTGTAGGGAGAACCACAATGACAGCATCTTTAATTGTCAACACTGAGGTGTGGGAATCTTTGCAGAAATAAAAATCAGGTTGTGAACACACCCTCTTCAATCAAGACTGCATCTGCAATACAGTGCAGAGATGTTGAAAAGCAGCCAGCAGTGGGTAGAGATGATAAAAGGGAGGGGAGAGGTTTACGGTCACTCAGTCCTGAGGAGAATGGGGAGCCTGTGGATGCAAAGAACTGAGGGCCTTTAGTTTCAGAACAAGTCTGCTCTCCAGTCGTTGAGTTCCCTGTAAGGAGGGAGCGTGTTGTGTGCTAAGACGTCTGCCGATCCCACAGAGAGAGCACTCCTTCCCAAGTGTGAATCTCGTGTGAGCAAATTGGCTCCCTTCTCACCCTGTCTGAGCCGAGCATCCCAGTGGACACGGCCCTCAGCAGATGGAGAGAGGGTGGGGCTGCGTCTGCGGGCTCCTGACAGAGCCTGAGTCACAGTGACCTCACTGCTCCCCGAACCCCACACTACCCTGAGGCCTCACCCCCTCCTTGCCCTTGGTGCTTTATTTTTTATTTTTATTGAGATCTAGTTGATATGGGCTTCCCAGATAGCACTAGTGGTAAAGAACCCACTTGCCAATGCAGGAAACATAAGGCATGGGTTTGATCCCTGGGGTTGAGAAGATCCCCTGGAGGAAGGCATGGCAACCCACTGCAGTATTCTTGCCTGGAGAATCCCATGGACAGAGGAGCCTGGTGGGCTACAGTCTATGGGGTTGCAAAGAGTTTGACATGACTGAGATGACAGAGCACACAAATTGATGTGGTGCTGGTGGTAAAGACTCTGCCTGCCACTGCAGGAGACCTAAGAGACGTGGGTTTGATCCCTGGGTCGGGAAGATATCCTGGAGGAGGTCATGGCAACCCACTCCAGTATCCTTGCCTGGAGAATCCCATGGACAAGGAGCCTGGTGGGCTACAGTCCATAGGGTTGCAGTCAGACACGACTGAAGTGACTTCGAGTGCATGCACAGTTGATGTATAATATTATATAACTTCAGTTCAGTTCAGTCACTCAGTTGTGTCAGACTCTTTGTGACCCCATGAACCGCATCATGCCAGGCCTCCCTGTCTATCACCAACTCCCGGAGTCCACCCAAACTCATGTCCATTGAGTCGGTGATGCCATCCAGCCATCTCATCCTCTGTCATCCCCTTCTCCTCCTGCCCTCAATCTTTCCCAGCATCAGGATCTTTTCCAATGAGTCAGCATCAGGTGGCCAAAGTATTAGAGTTTCAACTTCAACATCAGTCCTTCCAATGAACACCCAGGACTGATCTCCTTTAGGATGCACTGGTTGGATCTCCCTGCAGTCCAAGGGACTCTCAAGAGTCTTCTCCAACACCACATTCCAAAAGCATCAATTCTTCGGTGCTCAGCTTTCTTCACAGTCCAACTCTCACATCCATACATGACTACTGGTAAAACCATAGGCTTGACTAGATGGACCTTTGTTGACAAAGTAATGTCTCTGCTTTTTAATATGCTGTCTAGGTTGATCAAAACTTTCCTTCCAAGGAGTAAGCATCTTTTAATTTCATGGCTGCAATCACCATCTGCAGTGATTTTGTGAGCTCCCAAAAATAAAGTCAGCCACTGACTTGTTTCCACATTATATAAGTTACAGGTGTACAAAAACATAGTGATTCATAATTTTTAAAGATTATATTCCACTTATAGTTATTGTAAGGTATTGGCTGTGTTCCCCATGTTGTGCAACATATCTTTGTAGCTTGTATATTTTACATAGGAGATTGTAGCTCTCAATCCCACACCCCTGTCTTACCCGTCTCCCCACTTTCCTCTCCCCACTGCTAACCACCAGTTTGTTCTCTGTATCTATGAGTCTCTTTCCTTTTTGTTATATCACTAATTTGCTTTATTTTTAGAATTCCACATATAAGTGATATCATACAGTATCTGTCTTCTCTGTCTGACATGTGTCACTTGGCACAGTGCCCTCCAAGTCCATCCATGTTGTTGTGAATGGCAAAATTTCATTCTTTTTTATGACTGAGTAGTATTCCAGTGTATACCTGTACCACATCTTCATCCATGAGTTTGTGGACACTTTCTTCCATATCTTGACAACTGTAAATGATGCTGCTGTGTAGTTTTTTGAATTAGTGTTTGTCTTTTTTTTTTTGATATGTTCCCAGGAGTGGAATTTCTGGGTCATATGGTGGTTCTGTTTTTACTTTTTGAGAAACTGCCATGCTGCTTTCCACTGTGGCTGCACCAATTTGCCTTCCTGCCAGCAGCGCACAGTGGTTCCCTTTCCCCACATCCTCGACAGTGCTTGTTATTTGTGGTCTTTCTGAGGAGAGCCATCCTGACAGATGAGAGGGGGTATTTCACTGTGGTTTTGATTTGCATTTCCCTGGTTAGTGATGCTGAGCATCCTTTCATGTGCCTGTTGGCCATCTGTAGGTCATCTTTGGAAAACTGTCTATGCAGGTCTTCTGTCCATTTTAAAATCAGGTTGTTTTTTGACGTTGAGTTGTATGATCTGTTTGTATATTTTGGATATTAACCCGTTTCCGGTCACATCACTTGCTGACATTTTCTCCCATTCAGTAGGTTGTCTGTCCCTGTGCTTCTTGCTTCTCTCCCTCACCCCCTTCCCTTCTGGGGGCAGGGGAAGCAGTGGCCGTCCCACTAGAGACTCGCCCTCGAGGCTTGCTGAGCGCATGTCCCTCGACAGCCTGGATGGGGTTCTCTCCCCAGTGGGCATGAGGTGAATGACCATCCGTTCAGACTGGAGTGAGCCCCTGACTCTTGGTGACACGGAGTGCAATGCAGGCGTTGCCGACTCTGGTCTCAAGTTCTAGGGGAAAGGCCTGCTACTGGCCCACCCCAGAGAGGACCCAAGGCTGGGCCTGACCCGGGGCGACTCCCCCGAGTGGGACAGGACTCCCGTGGCGTCTGGTTCCACTCTGCCCGCTCAGACATGCACAGAGTGGACGGCATTTCTGTGTCTAAGCTTCTACCTCCAGGAACCCCAAAGGCTAACCCCTGAGAGGGTGCCCCAGCCCAGGCCTGGCCCCCACCCCTCACCCACCTCGGGGGCAGACTCGGGGACTCTCTGCCTCTCCCTCTCTCGGCCCCTCCTCTCCCGCTGCTGGGGAGCCGAGCCCCTCTTGCTGCCGTCCCAGCATCTGATTACAGGAGAGGATGTTTCCAGAGTGTGACCCGCAGGGCGGGGAGGCCCGGAGCATGCTTTGTCGGGACCAGCCTGGCCCTGGGTAGCGATCAGTCACGCTCCCTTTCACCCTCACAGCTGGCTCAGTCTGGGGTGCATACTACGGGATCCCCGGATGTTGGGACCCTCGTTGGTTGAAGCATCACCCGCAGTGGGCTTCACTGGTGGATGGGGTGACCGGCAGAGTGGTGGACACAGCTCCCTGGGGAGCAGCCCGGGCGGGAGATGGGCTCTGTGTGGCCTGCTCCTCATCAGAGCCTCCCCACAGCCTGGGACAGGCAGGACCGCGCTGCTCATACCTGGGGGGGCAGACAGATTTGTCCTGGAATTTTCTCTCTCCGTCTTCTCACGTGTGCATGTTCACAGATTTATCAGTTCTTAGCTGTTGTCATCTTTAATGGTCACATAGCATCTTACCTCACAGATCTGCCATTTTTGGCCTCAGCATCTCCTTTCACTTCCGGTTGTTGGTGTGTTCCGGTGCATCCGTGCGTCTGCAGCCCTGGCTCCTCAGGAGAGTCGCGGGGAAGAGCCACCGGGTCAGCTCCGAGGCTCTGCGCCCTCATGGCCGAGTTGCATCTGGAAGCTCCGAGCTGTTGACCCCACTCCTGGCAGCGAGGCCAGCGCCTGATCCCCTGCCTGGCTGTAGCATTTTAATCTCATCACGACTTGGGAGCAGCAAGGGCTGGGGCAGCTGGGGGCTTTGCTCCTTTTATCAGCTTTTTAGCCGTGTTGGCCCAGCGCGGTCACCAGGTCTAACAAAGGTCAAGAAGCAGGCCGGCCGCTGGCTTGGACCTCTCACCGTGAGCCCAGAGCACAGCCCTTCTTCAAGACGTCTTCACACGAGGTCCTACCTGCGGGCGCTGCTCAGGCATGGGGGCCTGTGAGGTGTCTGTTTTCTGGACGGACAATTCTAGCACGTGCTGCCTGCCTTCCAGACCGGCAGACCCAACGTGAGCGCTCCCTCCAGCTGGGCCGGTCCCTCTGGGCTGCTCCCCTTGCTCTGTTCCTGCACCAGGATCTCTGTCTGTGGGCTGATTGGACAGCACCTGGCGGGTCCCCGCCCCACCCCGCCCACAGCCCCGCCCGCATCCCGCCCAAAGCCCCACCCACAGCCCCGCCCACAGCCCCCAGCCCCCAGCCCCGCCCACAGGTTGCCCACAGCCCCGCCCACAGCCCACAGCCCCCCCCCCGCCCCGCCCACAGGTTGCCCCCAGCCCCGCCCCCAGCCCCGCCCCCAGCCCCGCTACGTGCAGGACTGGGTCTGTGTGTGCTGGACCCAGAGCCCAGTGCCTGCCCTGGGCGTGTGAGTGCAGATGTGTGTGTGCCTGCGAGCATGTGAGTGTGTGTCCTTGACTGTGTGAATGAGTGTCTATTGCCGTCTTTGTGTTCATGATACAGCTGACAACAGCCTCACTCTTCCTTGATCTGGTTGGTAATTTAGACCCTCTACCTCCTGCCCTGGGATGGAGCCCAGATGTAGGTCTGGAAGCTTTCTGATTCCTGGCGGCCTAGGCCTGGCCAGGTCCTGACCCCACCAAAGAAACGCACCCACAGTTCTGGAAGAAGAGGAGCCCAAGACCGGGAGGACTCCATGCCCACCTGGGATGGGGTGCATGAGGCCCCGGAGGCCGAGGCTCGGGAGGACTGAGGGTCAGAGGAGGGCATCCTAGACCCCAGGGCTGGACCAAGGCCTCGGGTCTGGCCTTTAGCCTGTCTGGAGCCCTGCACCTTTTGGGGCCTGGCTTGCCATCACCCCGAGGCTTCCAGCCCTGGGCAGTGCTGATGGAAGCGCTAGTGGGATCCGTCCATCCTGGGCCTCATGGGAACCAGGGGGGTGGTGAGCCTCGCAGGGGGACCGGGCTGTCTCAGAGAAGGAGGCGTGAGGGGAGGCTGTCGAGCGTTTCCCCTCTGGGGTCAGTTATGCTGGGGAAGGTTTGGGCTCCTCGGGTGAAGACAGAGCTCCTGCCAGGAGGGCTTCGGTAGGGAGGCGGACGCTGCCAGCCGCCTGCCTGGGGCATGGGACTGCCCTGGAGGGGGAGGGGGGGGCGGGGGGCCCCTTCTGTCCCTGTGGCCCCGCGGGGCACCCTCCACGTGAGGCTTCTCATCTGTTGGGAGTTTAGCCTGAGCACAGAGCCCAGCCACCCCCGCCCCCAACTGGAGCATCCCCCGCCTTGTGCTGACTTTGCCAGAAGTCACCTTGGGTTTTAAAGATGGATTGTGCCTTCAGGAACGTGGCCTTCCTGGGTGGTTGACTGTCACTGGCAGTTTTCTGAAAACAAAAAAAAGTTTTTAAAATGCGGTGCCCGATTTAGTTTTTTCAGCAAATGGCCTGAGATCTTTCTCAAAGTTGTGTTTTATTGCTGATGGAAAATAAGCACTAAATGATCTCCTTTCTGCTGATCATGCTGCTTTAATTGCTCTCGCAAATTTAGAGGAAGTTTTTCTAAATGTAGATTATTTGAGCGTTTTTGTCAGGGAGGCAGGGCTAGGGCAGAGGGCAGGCTGTCGCTGGCATCTTTTGGTGGAGCCCTGTGTTGAAGAACCAGCTCTGATCAGCACGCCCGTGTCTCCAAACTGACGGATGGGAGAAGCTGGAGCAGAGAGGGGGTTCTGCAGGCCCACCTGGGCTTACCTTGGGGCCTGTTTGTGTGCCAAGGCTCTTAGTCACGTCTGACTCTTTGCGACCCCATGGACTGTAGCCCGCCAGGTTCCTTTGTCCATGGGATTATCCAGGCAAGAATGCTGGAGTGGGTTGCCATGCCCTCCTCCAGGGAATCTTCCTGACCCAGGGATCGAACTCACGTCTCTTATGTCTCCTGCATTGACAGGTGTGTTCTTAACCACTGTGCCATCTGGGAAGCTCTACCTTGGGGCAACTCCTTGTAATACTTCCTTAAAAATAAGAAATGCTGGGACAGACGTGAAACTGGGCAGGATGGCAGACTAGCGGGGGTTGACCGGACTGTCCTGGGCAGGGTAGGGTTTGGGGTGGGGTGGGCCTCGTCCCCCCATGAGCAGACCTGCTCCATCCAGCATATCTGGGGTCACCGACCTGCAGAGGCTCTGCCCGAGAGAGGTTCTGGAAGGAGCTGGGAACAGGTCTTGAGTACCAGACAGGGAGGGGCCGTGTGCCCCCTTCGTTGCTGCCACCCACGGGGTGGTGACATCCTGTCCACTTGGCCTCATGAGCTTCGTGTCCTAGACTTTCTAGAGACGGAGCCTCTGGTGAAAGAGCAAGCCCGCCGTGGCCTCTGCTGCGCCCTGCTCAGAGGCTGATGCTGTGTGCTCTGTCTGCAGAAGCTTCTGCATGGCCCCTCTGGAAGGGGGAATTCATTTTTTAACATGGTCCACATTTGAACCCAAGATTAGCTCCCCAGGGCTACTGTAACAAGTTGCCGTGAATGGGGTGGCTTCCGACAATAGGAATGTATTCTCCCCCAGCTCTGGAGACCAAAAGTCTGAAATCAAGGTGGCTGCAGGCCAGTTCCTTCTGGAGAGATCCCCTCCACACCCCTCTCCTGGCTTCTGGAGGCTCCGGTAGCCATTGCCAGACCTCGGTGTGTGGACGCGGTGCTCCAGTCTCTGCCCCTCTCTCTGCACGGCCTTCTTTCCGTGTGTGTGTGTGTCCGAGATCACTCCCCTTTCCTCTACGAGCATACCAGTCACTGGTTTAGGGCCGCCCTAAGTCCAGCATGGTCTTATCTCAAAGTCAAAATGCAGCTACAAAGACCCTGTTTCCCAAAGCGGTTGCCTTCACAGGTGTGGGTGTCCACACTTGAATGGTGGGGTCCACCATTCAATCCACGATTGTGTAGAATGTGCTCAGTCGTGTCCAACTCTGTGCGACCCCAGGGACTCTAACTCCCTCGGCTTTTCTGTCCATGGGATTCTCCAGGCAAGAACACTGGAGTGGCTTGCCATTTCCTCCTCCAGGGGATCTTCCACTACAGACCTGCATCTCCCCTTGATTTGTCCTGTTTCCAAATGAAGGATTGAACCTTTCCTGGCTGAAGGTGGGGCGGTGGAGGCCCTGCCCTCAGCATGGCTGGCTGGGAGGATGGATGGCATGGGTGTGTCCTCCAGGTGGTCAGCTGAGACTGACCTGGCTCCGGCTCTGGGTTCAGGGAGCCTTGGCCTCCTTGCCCATGTCCCACTGCCCTTCCCTCTGAGCCTGGCTGGGGGGCTGTGGTCCACGCTGTTGGTTGGAATTCTGTTTGAACAACTTCGTCCTCAAGGATAGTTTTCTACAGCTGGGAAGGGGGGCAAATACAGAACAACTGAACCACCCTCCCTTCCCCAGTTCCACATGTGACTTTAGCAAAAAGTAAGAAAGTTAAGCTGCCACCTGCAGTGGGAGGGGGGCGGTGGCACTCCTTTCTGAGTCTCCAGGGTTGGAGATGATGGATTAGCTCTGCATCAGAGCTGAGGGGGCACCACGCGGCTCCCATGTCTGTCGGCCCGAGGACTCGCTCCTCTACATGCAGTGTGCCTGCTGCCAGCAGAAGACGCTGCATGGAGGCCCTCTGGCTTTGTCAGTGCTGACAGTCAAGGTCCCTGGGAGTCAACCACGCAGGCAGTTTGAGGGCACGGCATCTCCCAAGGATCTTTCTGCCGTGTTCTCTTGGACACAGAGGAAATCTACACGCTGTAGAGCCCAGTTGGAGCATGCCCTTGTCAAACGGCCGCAGCACAGAGCTTTCCGTGAAGCCAAAGCAGCTGTTTGCCAGTGGTCTCTCTCTAAACCTCTCCAGGTCACTGGGGCTTCAAGGATGGATCAGGCATTTGTGTTCGGGCTGTTTTGGGGTCAAAAGGCCTCTGTGATGAGAATAGGGTGCGTTGTGGGGATTTTGAAAAATGGGCTTTCTGCCGGAAGGGGCATGTTCCCTACAGGGTTCTCAGTTCTGCCCCCAAATTGACATGCCCTTTAGCTGCATGAATGGGGCTCTGTTGGAATTGAAAGTTGGACACACGAAGAAAGTGCCTTTCAAGGAGGCAGACCTGTGCCTCTTCTGCCCAGCCCTCTCCCCTGCCCCCACATGTGGGGTTCAGAAGGGAAGAAATTGAGGGCGAAGCCTCCGGAGCTACTTCCTGCTGGTGATGCAAGAAGCCGGGGAATCAGAGGTGATGCAGGGAGGAGTCAGGAGTTGGGGGACTGAAGCGTTCTGATGGAGAAGCCCAGACTGCACCTGCCACACATGAGGGGTCGTGCCGATGTGACTGCGGCCTGTGTGCATACACCTCCTGGAAGACAGCAGGGCCCTGAGAGGAGGGTGAGCAAACCCCGCCCCTCTGCTGATGCAGGGCCCCTCCTGCCTCACCTGGCTCCTTCCTAGCCCCGGGGGGCTCATCCATAAATACAGATGACACTCATTTCCTTGGCTTCTCCCAGAGCTGCTGTAAACATTAAGTGGGAAGGTGGATACATAAGACAATGTAGGCGAAAGTGCTTGGGAAAGTGGATGTCTTGAACAGAAGTGCAGGCTGCTTACCAGGTGGACTCTGATGTTCACTGCCAGGCCGTCTTGAGACACCCTGGAGCGTCATCACCATCTTGATGCACATCGTGAAAGTCTCAGGACAGAACCGCCTTCTGTTTACTGTAATGACACGCGAGAGCATCGAGGCTCCTCCTGCCACAGGGCTCGGCCCCGTTCCCACCTCTTCCCACCTGCTGCCTCCTGAGTCTCCCACTCCGCCTGCAAGGCCGAGGTCTGCAGGATGGGCTGTGGGTGGGAAGTGTTAGATTAGCTCAGATATAGGGGGTTAGCTTAGTGTACCTCCCCTGGAGCTCAAACGGTAAAGAATCTGCCTGCAATGAGGAGATCAGGATTCTATCCCTGGGTTGGGAAGTTCTTCTGGAGAAGGGAATGGCAATCCACTCCAGTATTCTTGCCTGGAGAATTCCATGGACAGAGCAGCCTGGCGGGTTACAGTCCACGGGGTCGTAAAGAGTCGGACATGATAGGGCGACTAATACACACAGCTTAGTGTTAGATTAGCTTAGATACAGATGCAGGTGGGATAGCTTAGATTATGATGTAAAGTGTTGTTATGTGATTATTTCTGTTTAAAATAAGAAAGCTAGTTACTCTTACACCCATGAGGATCAAGACGGCCCCCTCCCCGGTCCCTGTGTCAGTGGCACTCACCCCTGCTCCCCTGGTCGGGGCCTCCAAGGCAGAGCAGGGGACCCTCAGCTGTGGTTGCCCTGCAGACCGGGGTGTCTGCATTTACACATGCCAGGCCAGTGGATTTACTTCTCACTTCATCTGGGTCTGAGGAAGTCAACCCCTTCAAAAAGGGGGTTGTAAAGAATTCCGAGAAGAAAACGTGGATTGAAGATGTTGCTAAAGATGCACAAGCTGGCGACAAGGAAACGGAGGAAACTTCTGTATCTGGGACAGGCTCTTCCTCAGCTGCGGAATCAATGAGGATCTAACGGGGTTTGGCGAGAAAAAGGTGGGCAAAAGGATTAAACATTATTAAGAAAGCTACATGTGGTATGGATTTACACTCCCTGTCATTTTTGAAAAATTAATTGAGGAGCAGTTTCTATAGAATAGCATGCATCCATTTTAGTGGTGAGAAGGTGTGTTCTAATGAAAGTTCACCCCTGTGATCACCAGCAGGCTCAAGACACAGAAGGACTCGTGGCCCTGGAGGGTTCCCTTGCTTTCAGCCCCAGGCAAACCTCATCACCTTTCTGCTACTAGAGTGGAATTTCATGCTAATGGAATCACACAGTTTGTCCTCTGTAGTGTCTGGCTGCTACTGCTCAGCATAATAATTTTGATGTTCGTTCGTGTTGTGAGTGTAAGTAGATTAATTCTTTTTTATTGCTAGGTCATGCTCTGGTGTGTGGCTTCAGGATTGTTCACCCGCTCATCTACAGATGTGAATTTGAGTTGTATCCATGTTAAAAAAAAAAAAGCCTCTGTTCTTCCTCTCCTGCAACGTTCGACTTCACTTCTGACACCAGATGTGTGGGTTCCCCGCCCACAGTCCTCAGATAAGGCTGGGTGTCCTGCGGCATGTCAACTCTCACACGTCTGCCTGGAGGTGGGGTGGGTCCTTCAGCTTAAGGGCTCCGTGCAGGACCGGCCTCGCTTCAGACCCCGCCTGAGAGTCTAGGCTGTCCCGTGGGTGTGGATTAGACGTTCCCTCGAGCCCCCTCCTTGGGTTCCACACTCTGCTAGAGCAACTCTCAGAACTCTGGAAAGCAGCCTCCTTGCTAGATTATGAGTTTGTTATAAAAGGGTACAACTTGGGAACAGCCGGGTGGACGAGACGCACAGGGCAAGGTGTGGGGAAGGGTGCGGGGCGTCCATGCCCCCTCCAGACCACCACCCTCACAGCATCTCCAAATGCTCACCAACCTGGAAGGTCTCTGAACCCAGTCTTGTTGGGTTTCTATGGAGGCCTAAGCATGATTGATCAAATCACTGGCTACTGATGGAGAATTCAGCTCCAGTCCCCCCATCCCTTTCTCTGTCCAGCAAGGTGGGGAGAGGGTGGGGTTGAAAGTTCCAACCCTCCAATCAGCTTGTTGGTCGTCCTGGCAACCAGTCCCCATCCAGGCGGCCATCCAGGAGCCCCCAGGCCCCAGTCCTCTCATTAATAAATGAAAAGACTTCTCCCTCCCAAGATTCCAAGGCTTTTCAGATGCTGTGTGTCTTTCTGAAAACTAAAGTTTTATTTCTGATTAAGTCTAATTTTCATCTGTTTTCCTTTTTGGTTCATGCTTTTTGGATCCTAACAAAACTGCCTATTCCAAGCTCTTGAAAGATTTTCTCCTTGGTTTCTTCCAGAAGTTTCATAATTCTCGCCATTACATTTCAGACTATAATCTTTTTATTTCATTCATTTTTTGAGGTTCTTGGTTTATTAAAACATAGAGATCTCTAAGGGAGAGTCACAGAAATTCTGGGATATTTTGTATATCGGCATTAAATAAAGTAATGCTTTAATAAAGAGAAAAGCAATAAGACTTTTCTGTTTTCAACATAATTATGGGATTTATAAAAAAGAAAAAAAATTAAGTAATAGTTTGCTCCAGGGAGTGTAGATTGAGAAAGAGACACAAAATCATTCTCCAGTCTTCTACCAATACTGTTATTGTGTCTCTGACAGCATGTATGAATTGGTATGTTTAAAAACTCCACTGTATTCTATAACAGTTTACAATAATAACTGTGGCTCCTCTTCCCTCCAATTTTTTTTAAGGCAAAGGTTTTCTTTTTTTGCACCCTGGCCATCTTACGGCTGCAGGTGAAGAGGCCTTTGTTTCTGTTGTTGTTCATTGACTAAGTCGTGTTCGACCCTTTTTGACTCTGTGGATCGCAGCACGCAAGGCTCCCCCGTCCTTCCCTGTCTCCTGGAGTTTGCTCAAATTCATGTGCATCGAGTTGGTGATGCTATATAACCATCTCAACCTCTCTCACCCCCTTCTCCTTCTGCCCTCAGTCTTGCCCAGCATCAGGGTCTTTTCTAATGAGTTGGCTCTTTGCATCAAGTGGCCAAAGTATTGGAGCTTCATCTTCCGCATCAGCCCTTCCAGTGAGTTTTCAGGGTTGATTTCCTTTAGGATTGACTGGTTTGATCTCCTTGCAGTCCAAGGGACTCTCAAGAGTCCTCTTTACTTTGAGGTAATTGTAGATTCATGTGCACTTATAAGAAATAATGCAGAGGTCTGGCATGGTCCCATGGACCTTTGCCCAATGGTAGCATCTTGTAAAACTATAGAGCAGAACCATAACCAGAGTTCTGTTATTGATGCAGTCAAGTATAGGCTGTTCCATCACCAGAAGGACCCACAGGGTGCCTTTTTATAGCCACACTCGTTTCCCTTCTGCCTCCATCCCTGGTTAGCTCCTGGCAACCACTCGTCTGCTCTCAAATTCTGTGCTTTTGTCATTTGAAGAATGCTGTATGGATGGGATCTTAGATTGTGATGCCATTTAGATTCGGCTTTTTTTCACTGAGCTTAATTCTCTGGAGATTTATGCAGGTCGTAGCACGTGTCAGTAGGTCGTTCCTTTGTATTGCTAGGCAGTAGTCTATGGTTGGAGAAGGAAATGGCAACCCACTCAGTTTTCTTGCTTGGGAAATCCCATAGACAGAGAAGCCTGGTGGGCTACAGTCCATGCAGCCACGAAAGAGTCAGACACAACTTAGTAACTAAACAGCAGGAAACACTCCATGGTGTGGATGGACTACAGTTTTTATAACCATCCGTCCATTGAAGGACAGTCTGAGTTGCTTCCAGTTTTGTCTGTAATGAATGAAGATGCTATAAATATTCATACCCAGGTTTCCATCTGAACATGAGTCTCCATGACTCTGGGATAGTGGCCAGGAGTTCAATTGCTGGGTCATCTGTTTAGTGTTCATGGCCATTTAGTTTTTGTGGAAACTGCCAAAATATCTGCCAGGGTGGCTGTACCATTTTACGGTCATATAGTTTCTCTGAATTCGAGCCAGCATTTGCTGATGTCACTATTTTTAATTTTAGCCATTCCAATAGGTGTTTAGTGATATCAAATTTTAATTTGGTTTTAATTTGCATTCTTCTAGTGGCTAATGATGTTGAGCATCTTTTCATGTGCTTATTTGCCATCTCTATATCCTCTTTGGCAAAATGTGTCATCATGTCTTTTGATCATTTTCTAATGAGACTATTTTTTATTGTTGTTTAACTGTTCTTTATATATTCTAAATTTATTAGTCTTTGTCAAATATATGGTTTACAACTATTTTCTCCTGCCTGTAGCTTGTCTTTTTTATCCTGTTAACAGTCTTTTGCAAGTAGCAGTTTTAATTTTGCTTAAGTCCATTTTATCAGTTTTTCCTTTTATGATTGTGGTTTTGGTATCGAGTCTAAGAACTCTTTGCCTAGTCCTAGATTGTGAGGATTATCTCGTGTTTTATTTCCTAAACTTTTTATAGGTTTATATTTTACCTTTGTCTGTGATCTATTTGTAGTTAATTTTTGTATAAGGAATAAGACATAGGTCAAAGCCCTCTTTTCTGTTTTTTTGCCAATGGATGACCAATTCATGTTCTAGCACCATTTGTTGAAAAAGCTGTCTTCCCTTCATGAACTGTTTTTGCATATTTGTGGAAAATCAGTTTGGCATATTTGTGTGGGTCTATTTTGGGGCCCTTTGTTCTATTCCATTGTCTATGTGTCTTTCTGCCAATATTACACAGTCTTGATATAATAATACTACATATTAATAGTAAGTCTTGAAATCAGGTAGACTGATCCTTTCTTAGTCTACTTATTCAAAACTGTTTTAGCTCTTCAAGTTCCTTTGCCTTTTCATACAAATTTTAGAATAATCTTGTCTCTATTTATAAAATCTCTTGTTGGGATTTTGATAGGAATTACATTAAACCTGTGTATTGGTTTAAAAAGAATTGACATCATTATTATGTTGAGTCCTCCAGTCCATGAGCATGGTATGTCTCTACATTTACTTAAGTCTTCTTTGATTTATAACATTGTGTAATTTTCAGAATACAAGTTCTGTACATGCTAGTATATAGAAATAAATTGGATTTGGATGGAGACAGGACTGGACAGGATGGCCCTGGTCGGGGCTGGATGAGGACTTTGTCAAAGGAGAGCATGGGGTAGGGTTGGAAGGGGTCAGGTCAGGACAAACTGCCCTCAGAGGAGGGATTGGAGAGGGAGATGTGAGAGGAACCAGTGGCTGGCAGCTGTGGTCTTTGTAGAAGGCTTGACGCATCTGCTGACCAAGCTTGGGAGATGGTGATGAGCAGCTGAGGGGTGGGCTGGGCCCAGGGCAGCCTGAATGTGCCATGTGGGGTCTTCTCCAAAAGACACAAGGGACGGGTGATCTTCAGCCCTGCAGGGATGGTCTTTGTGGTCCTGAACCTTTACTGGGCATCCCTGGTAACTCACCTCCTTTAAAAAGGAGTCCTCTGCTCTCTGTTGGCCTGGTTTCTGAAAGATGGGAAGTTCTCACCAACAGTTCTCTCTCCTACTGGTTACCACGTCTGGTTCCTCCAGCGTCACTCATGGCACCTGAGGCCCAGACCCCTCAGAGCCCAGGCACCCATCCTGTCCCTCTCTGCCTGCTCCCCTTGAGATGTGGGTCCGGATTTGCTCAGAGACTGGACATGTCATCCATGTGAGCTTGTGTATGTGTGTTTATAGCAATGAAAGTGTCCTGCCAGCTTGCCAGGGAGCCAGGCCTGTTGCAGAAATGCCCGGAGTCCGGGAGTGTGGCATTCACTCAGTGAGTGTTGTGGGTGCGGTATTCCTTGGCAGTGATGCCCCCTGTGATGCCTGGCCCCACCATGAATCCACGAGTTGTTGGCCTTTTTCCAGGTAACCAAAGGCAGCCCCCGGGCCCAGCTCCCATGCACGGACGGTTTTGTGCCTTCCTGGCCGACGTTGCTCTGTGCTCTCCCGCAGACCCTGTGGCCCTGCCAGCCGCCCCACACATCCCCGCAGGGGAGACACCCTGGCCCACGTCGGGGACAGGCTGCTCACAGAGTCTCATTTCTCTGCTCCCTCTCGGCCTTGCGCACGGCTCCCACGTGGGGCTCATCACGGGCAGAGAACATTAGCTGGTCTGCAGTTGGAGAGTGAAACCCAGTCACAGAAATACTGGTGCCTGAAAACTCTTCTAATGGAGGGACGTTCTTCAGCTGACAGTTCCGGCAGGGAGGAGAGAACTGAATTCGGCGGGAGGGCTAGCGCTGAAGTGAGCCTTGCCCGGGGGCTGGTCAGTTAGGGCAGCGCGAAGTTCTCCTGCAGGGGGTAGGGACCAGGGTCCCGTGCGCCCCCTGTCGCTCGCACGCACTTGCTGCGTGGTGGCCGTCCAGGGATGAAGCAGCCTAGGCAGATATTCTCTGCTTTGTGCGGCTTCTCTGCCTGGGAGCCCTCTGGCCCGGCCATGGCCTGGGTTCCTTCGGGTTTTCTGTTTTGAGAACTGGCCTTTCCCATCTTTTGGGGCTACCTCTCCCCTCCTAGCTGGCTGCTTTGGGGTAGTGGTCCTTGTCAGTAACTCTCAAAACTCTTCTATTTACATAGATTTCTAATAGAATGGCAGAGTTTAAGCAAAAGGTATTTTAGGATTTTTATCTGAAAAAATAAAAGCATTTTTCTGGAAAAGAAATTTCATTATGCCAGTAGAAAAACCTACTTTAAACTCATTTTAAAAAGCTCTATTTTTTCCAACTTGAAGATTAATTTGTTATTAAAAGGTTTTTGGAAAAGACATAGCCTGGATGATTTTATTTTATGCAGAAGTGAACAAGGAGTCAGGTACAAATGATTATTGATTTGGGGCTCCTGTGATCACATTATTATTTGGATTAAATGATTAACGCCATGAACTTTAAAAACTGATCTATCAATTTCTACCCTCTTTTGGATTCTGCAAATACTTTTACAGTCAATAGGTTTACAGAAACTCTGGAAACTTAGATTTTCATGTTCCAGTGGAAATCGTGATGTGTGTCCTCCATTTTGTTTCCCGAGCCAGTCCAGGATTTGGGAGAAACCGCTTTAGTTTATGAAGAGTGTAGTTTCCAGTTGATCAAAGGCCCCTTCCCTATATTTGCTTTAATTAATATTAATGCAAGTTGGTAATTAATATGTGACTTGGAATACAGTGGAATGTATGTTATTTAGACTAATTGCATATTTAACAGCCTGTAAAACCAATGACATGGATAACAGTTTGCAATAGGAAAACAGAAAATGTGGAAAATGAGAGATGGTGTTGGGCTCACAGCCAGCCCACGTGACCTGCCCGGGTTCTGCAGTCATTTATCCACTGTTCCTCCATCCAGGAGCTCCCGGGACAACATCGGAATTAGCAGCACCAGCCTCTTCTGCCCTTGCAGGACCTCGACGCTGTTTCACGGGAGTTAATGTTTTTCTTGGTTTGGATCTCTTTCAGACACGGCTCAGTGGCTTGCCAGGTGGGTGGCGGGGCTGCAGTGGCGGTGAAGCCCGTGGTCCCAGCTCGGTCCCTTTCCTCATCCTTTATTCCAGCGTCCTGCAGGTGCACTTGGACTGCTCCTTCAGAAAGCCTGTAATCCGCCTCACTGTGGGGGTGAGGTTCCACAATTACAAGTGTGCTTTCCAGCCCTTAGGCTCACATGGAGAATTCTGAGGCATGGCATACTCTGGCTTGATGGAACTAATTAGGTTTAATTAAAAAAATTTCAGGAATAACTCTTGGAAAACCTCCTGGGCTTGACAGGAAAGCATGGAAGTTTCCCACGTGGAGACCCCCCCTCCCCTGACTGATATCTTGCAGATGTATTATTAATGTTTTTTATCACTTTGACAATAGAATTGGGTCTCCTTTGCTCTGTTATCCTTTGATCATTGAAATGAAGCTTTGATTCTGTATTTCACTCATCACCGAAACGAGTCCTTGGACCTTTAATGCCTGAAGGTAGATACCTTCAAAGAATTCTGACTTTATGGCAGCTTCCCCCCAACACTGCTGCTACCCAAACATGTTTGAAGGATGAGACTTGGGCCCTGGATTAAACAGCACTGTCCAAGGGGATCTGCTTGGGTAGCGGGTGAGGGTGAGGAGGTGGAGAGGGCAGGCCGGGGGACCTTCCCACCTCCCGTGACTTCACCTCTGCAGTGTTGCTTCCACAGCTGTACTGACACCAGCTGGAGTCTTTGGTGCAATTCCGTTCTGAGCTTGGCCACCCAGAATTGGCATAGAGCCTGTAAGTTAAAGAGCCAGTTCCCACAAGGCTGTCCTCACCTCATTTGGGGTTTCCCAGTCACCCACACTTCTGTCCAACTTGGCTCCAAATTCAGGGATTCCTGTAGCACCCTCTCAGGTTTAACAATTCACTGGAATGACTCATAGGGCTCAGGAAACATTATACTCACCATGATCACTCTATTATGAAGGGTACAAACCATTGGTTGAATAAAGAGGTACATCAATGAGGTCTGGAAGGGTCCCAAGTTCAGGGGCCACTGCCCCGAGACGTTGGAGTGCTTCATCTTCTGGTGTATCCATATGATTGTCAATCAGGAAGCTCCCCAACCCCATGGCCCAGAGTTCTTACCCAGTGTGTCTTAGCAGTCAAAACTACAGTTTTTCCAGTAGTTATGTATGGATGTGAGGGTTAGACCATAAAGAAGGCTGAGCACCAAAGAATTGATGCTTTTGAACTGTGGTGCTGGAGAAGACTCTTGAGAGTCCCTTGGCCTGCAAGGAGATGAAACCAGTCAATCCTAAATCAACCCTGAATATTCATTGGAAGGAATTTTGCTGAAGCTGAAGCTCCAATACTTGGCCACCTGATATGAAGTGCGTACTCAATGGAAAAGACCCTGATGCTAGGAAAGGAGAAGGGGGCGGCAGAGGATGAGATGGTTAGATGGCATTACTGACTCATTCACTAGACATGAATCTGAGCAAACTCCAGGAGACAATGAAGGATAGGGGAGCCGGCATGCTGCAGTCCATGGGGTTGCAAAGAGTCAGACATGACTTACCAACTGAACAACAACAGCGTTCTGCAGGCATGGTTGGCTCAATCACTGGCCGTGTGGTTGAGCTCAGCCTCTAGCCTCCCAGTCCTTGGAGGCCAGGCAGCTGGAAGTTCTAGCTCTGGAAACCCCAGGTGGTTCCTTTTCTGGAGACCAGCCGCATCCTGAAGCTCCATCCTTCCTCTCCTAGAGTCGCCTCATTAGCATAACCAAGACTCCCTTGCCCCTGGTACTCAAGAAATTCCAAGGGATTTTGAAGCTCTGTGCAAAGACCAGATCTCTTTTTCGTTAGATCACAGCGGTCTTGGGCAAAGCACCTGAAACTCAGGCCAAGCTATGCATTCCCAGATGCTGGTCACCCATTGGCCAGGAATGGCCAGTTCAAGTGACCTTGTGGAAGGGCTGCTCCCCAACCTTGCAGATCAGCTGTCCTTGCAATGCAGGTGCTCTGGGGCTGCGACCAGGTCCCCACTCACCCTAGAATGTGGCTCTGGAACTCGGAGTCTGGAGACCAAGACCTAGTGTGTACCATTCACTGAAGTCCTCAGAAGTGGCACAAGAAACGCTTGTTGAATTCACGCTTCACACACTGAGATGTGACAAACAGAACCAACAAATGAGAGAAGATAAGAATGTGACATTTTCTAGATATGAACTTGGAGGAGATTATTTGGGGGAATTCATTTGCTTTAAGACTTACGCTTTGCTCTTGTCATCCAGACGTCAGCAGAGGGACCCTGTTCAAACGAAATTGCTGAACTCTCACACGCAGTGAACATGCACGCACACACCATTCCTTGTGGGGTCTAAACCTAGTCCCCCCCCCCCACCCCCAAGGCAGGGTCAGCAAGCCAGGACCTGCGGGTCAAGTCTGTCTCCTTGTCTTCAGATAAAGACCTCAGAACCCAGTCCTCTGCGGTTCACTGTGTCTGGTCTGCTTCTCGGATGCTGGGCAGAGTTGAGAAGCTGCAGCAGAGACCCCACAGTCTGCGAAGCTGAGAATTCTCTCTCTGGCCCTTCACGGAAGGGTCTCTGGGCCCCCTGCCTCCCCAGCGTGTTAGCTGTCCTGCAGGTCCCCAGCAGTGGCTGACGCCTCGTACGGCGTGACTGCGGCCTCCCCGCGAGGCCTCCAGACTCTGCCCTGCGGGCTTCCTGTCTGAAGCAGCGGGCTCATGGTGGGTTTCGTCAGAAGGCACAGTGCTCTGAAGAGGGGCCACATTACACTGCGGTACAGGTGTGCTCCCCACAGGTGGAGACAGGGTGCTGCCAGGGTCTTGATCCACAGGGACCCCTGGGCGCTGGGAGACCCCCACCCCCGTCTGCTCTTCTACAGGAAAAATGAAGAAGCCGCAGCCTGAGGCGAGGTTTAAGGAATTACAGAGGCTCCAGGACTGTCTGATTGGCCACCTTTCCCAGTCCAGCTGGTGCTGGCCCGTGCAGAGGAAACCCTTCCTGCAGGCCCGCTGTGTCCCTCCTGGGCCCCGTCCTGGGCGTCCCCGGGTGTCCCTGACCTTGCTGCTCCCTTGGTGCTGTTTTCCTGAGGAGCTCAGAGCCAGGCACCTGAGCTCCTGAGGCTCCTGAGGGCCCTCAGGCTTTGGGACCCCTTCCATGACAGCGGACACGTCACAGGAGGGAGGGTGGTGGTGCGTGGGGGATGGCTCTCACCTGGGACCCGTAGGGGTGGGGGCTCCCCCCATCTAAGCACTTGATCTTTGGAAACTGTGCTTTGACTTCTGACCTTATCAGATCTGGAAAGCGAAACTGACAGTGTTAGTTTCTCCAGGTGAGAATACTGGAGTGGGTAGCCATTCCCTTCTCCAGGAGATCTGCCCGACCCAGGGATCGAGCCTGGGTCTCCTGCGTTGCAGGCAGATTCTTTACCATCTGAGCCACTAGGGAGGCTTCTCAGATCCTGGATTTAGTTAAACCTTGAAGTTGGTCCCTGTGCTGACATCTGGGGAAGCCCTTGATGTTTTCTGGCTGAGTCGAGGATCGTGGGACAGGATGGCCCACTCTGCTATCACTCTGGCCGAGCTGACCGGGGTGGGGAGGGGGGAAGCACTTCAGGTCGGCTGCTGCTGCTGCTGCTAAGTTGCTCAGTCGTGTCTGACTCTGTGCGACCCCATGGACAGCAGCTCACCAGGCTCCTCTGTCCCTAGGATTCTCCAGGCAAGAACACTGGAGTGGGCTGCCAAAACTCGAAGACAATCGCACCTCAGAAGGAACTTGAGCCCACAACCTGGGCTTAGGAAGGAACTCAGAAGGTCACTTTGCATTCAGAAATACGCAACCTTTGCAGTTAGGGTCTGCCCCAGGGTGGAGCACGTTGACTGTCCTTGAATGCACGTGGACTCCCAGGCGTGGGCTGGGTGTCTCCGCCACTGAGGCTGCTGCCCCTGCTCCTGGCCTGGTCGTTGCTGCCGGGGCCCGGACTCCCCTCTGGGGGACTTCATGCCTGACCAGTGGCCCCAAGTGCAGCCACCAGGGACCCTCCCCCGGGCGTCCGCGCACCCTGCTGCTAGCACTGCTCTGCTCTCTGGAAGCCCCGGCCTCCTGCAGCCTGCACCAGCTGGGCTGGGAGCGCCTGGGCCCAGGGGACCTGCCCCGTCCTGCGCGGGGACGCTTCCCTGCCTGCTCTCCCCGCCCACACCAGGTGCCCACTGGACTCCCATGGCCCATCCCCTGCGACGTGTAGGTTCACCTCTGGTCTCCGTTGAAGGAGGCTGCAGGGCACCAGGTGGTCTGACTCAGAATCTGGCCCATTTGGGACCCGTGCTGTAGCTGTTTCGGTATCAATCTGATTCAGCATGAAGGCAGTTCTGGTTTGGCACATAGCAGCGGCAATTCAGCAGCTAACTGTTGTTGAATTAATAAACGAGTGACGGAAACAGCTGTTTTTGCTGCTGATTTTAAAAGAATAGCGAATTTCAGTTACGCTCAAGTGTTAGTCGCTCAGTCGTGGCCGGCTCTTTGCGACCACATGGACTGCAGCCCACCAGGCTCCTCTGTCCTTGAGATTTTCCAGACAGCGATACTGGAGTGGGTTGCCATTCCCTTCTCCAGGGGATCTTCCCGACCCAGGGATCGAACCTGGGTCTCCCGCACTGCAGGCAGATTCTTTACCAACTGAGCTACAGGGAAGCCCTAGTTATACTCAAAAAGCTCACTGAAATATTTCCCGAGGCCACCTGGAACCTCCGGGGGCAGCTGATGCTGGGTCAGGAGCAGGTGCCAAATCCGATGCTGCGCCTTGCTCGTCTGCCTGGTGAGCCGGGCACCGTGTCCTCCGTCTCGGCCTCCTGATCTGCAGGGTGTGGTCAGAGCCCCTGCAAGAGGGCGAGCGGGCCATGCTGGGAGGTGCTCAGGGCAGGAGCATGGCTGTGAGCGGGGGCTTCCCACGCGCACCCACGCGCACTCCTGAGCTTGGAAATGAACGCCCTGAGGGGCAGCTCTTGCTTCCCTCTGCAAGGCTCTGTGCTGGCGCTCCTCTGCACCCGCGTCAGTGGAGGGGCCCCTCTGCGGCCCCAGGAGGTTTTCTGCTCAGGCTCTCATAGGATGAAGTCAGAGGGTTGGCTGGGTTAGGTTCCCTGCTGGAGGTTTTTGGGACAAACCCCTTCTGCTCATTTGGGTGCTGGCAGAATTCAGTTCTGTGAGGTTGCAGTACTGACGTCCCGGGTCCCTGCTGGCTGTCTGCTGGGGCGGTCCCCAGGTTCTGGAGGCTGTCATACCCCTCGGCTCCTGGCAGCCTTCTTCTGCCGTCAGAGCCCATGGACCCTCCTGCTTCCACTCTCTGCGCCCTCCCCGCGGCCACATCTCTCACTCTTCCGCTCCTTTTCTGCCTTTACAGGCTCACGTGACTACACTAGGTCGACCCAGATAATCCTGGACACGCTCCCGATTTTAAAGTCAGCTGATTAGGGACCTTAATTCCATCTGTAAAGTCCCTTCCCAGTGATAGCGAGGTGAATAGTGTCTCTTCAAACTTCATGTCCACCAGAACTTCAGGGTGACCTTATTTGGAAATAGGATCATTGGAGCTGTAAATAGTTGAGGCCCAAGATTAGACTGGATTAGGATGGACCCTGAGTCCAGTGACTGGTGGGTGTCCTTATGAGAAGAGGAGAAGAGACACAGAGACCTAGAGAAGAAGGCATCTACCTGAAGATCGAGCCAGAGCTGGAGTGGTGTGTCTGCAAGCCCAGGACGCCGAGGACTGCCAGGAGCCACCAGAAGTTGGAGGAGCCAGGAAAGACGATTCCTCAGAGCCTTCGGAGGGAGTGTGGTCCTGCTGACACCCGATACTGACTTCCGGCATCTGGAACTTGAGAGAATATGTTTCTTTTTTTGTTAAGATATTGTAATTCTAAAGGAAATCAACCCTGAATATTCATTAGAAGGACTGATACTGAAGCTCCAATACTCTGGCCACCAGATGCGAAGAGCCAACTCATTGGAAAAGACCCTGATGCTGGGAAAGATTGAGGGCAGGAGGAGAAGGGGACGACAGAGGATGAGATGGTTGGATGGCATCACTGACTCAATGGACATGAGTTTGAGCACACTCTGGGAGGAGCTGAAGGACAGGGAGGCCTGGTGTGCTGCAGTCCATGGGGTCACAAAAAGCTGGACATGCCTTAGGGACTGAGCAACAGGAAGCCTCCCAGTTGACGGTGTTTGATGTGGAGGCCCCAGAAAGTGGGTGCAGATGGCCATGTCTAGATTAGAGCTTGATGGGAAACCAGAGGATGGAAACTGGAGGGACGTATTTTTTTAATATGTAGTTTTATTTGTCTGGCTGTGCTGGGTGTTAGCTGCGGCATGTGGGATCTTCCATCTTTGTTTTGGCAGGCAGAGTTTTTAGTTGAGGCACGTGGGATCTAGTGCCCTGACCAGGGATCAAACCCTTGTGACCCTCCGGTGCAGAGCGAGCCTGCGTTGGAAGCGCGGGGTCTCAGCCTCCGGGCCACCAGGGAAGTCCCTGGAGGGGACTGCTTCTGAATCCCGCCTCCCACAATGTGCTGCAGAGTCTTTTCTATGGTAACTGCAAGGGGCTGTAATGTGAGATGTGTGTGCTTCCCATGTTTATAAAGATGCTCTGTCCAGGGTGCTGGTGCTGTGACAAAATGATGTACCTGATTCAGACAGCTCTCTAGACTTTTCATTCTGTATTAGCCGTCTGAGTGTTAGAAACCAGAGTTAATTAATAAGGCATATTGTTCACCAGGGAGTAATGCAACAGTGATGTAAGATTTATTCCCCGTCAGTCTGAATGAGCAAGGAGAGGTTGAGGCAGAGGGGAGGCACCAGGAAGCCTGTCAGTGGTTAAATCTGAAGGCGCCAATGACCCTACACGCTGAGAAGAAGGAAGGATGTGACTGTCACAAACTCCGGGACCTTTACCCAGAGGGTCAGCCCTTATTCTCTCCTCTAGATGCAAACACTTCCTCTGGATCTATCTCCGTTGTGTGGGGAAAAAATCAATATGAATATCCTATAGCTAGACTGTGAAGGAGATAGGAACATTTTCCCCAAATAGGACATTAAGAGTGAGGACTTCTGAGTCACACTGCTTTATGATCGAGGCTTCATTCAGTTAGTTCCCTGACAACCTAGGCATCCCTTACCTGCATCCCCTTGATTGTATGTGTGGGTATGCAAATGTGTATGTCAGTCCTTGGGGCCAAAACACCTGGATGTTGGGGGGAAAATAAGGCCAGTTGCTTCTCTGGTGTGAAGGAAAGTCAACCAAGGTCACTGCAGCTTAGGTGTGATCTTGGGGGGATGCGGTGAGGCCAGGCAGCAGGCAACCCTAAATCCCAGCGGCTTGACACCAGAAAGGTTTTGTCTCCCTCACTTACTCTTCCTCTCCATCTGACACTGGAGGGTCCTCACTCAGGGGCCCAGGCTCCACCGTCAGCAGGGTCAGGGAAACCAGAGCAGGAGTGTCCAGCCCTGGGGACTAACTGCCCGGCTGAGACGTGCCTGGGCAGGTCTGCTCACGTCTCACCGGCCAGCCTGGGTGCACAGTTGCTGTGGCTTCAGGGGAGGGGGCGGCCGCCTCCCGTGCCCCTAAAGAGATGCTCCAGCATGGATGTTAGGGGGGCCTGCTGCGGGGGCGGGGGACGGTCTAGCTGCCATCCCGTCTGCAGTGATCCCAGAGCAGACACAGGATCTCAATGGACTTAGTGAGCAGGTAACTATGTCATCACCCCACACGCAGGGTGGACGTTTCCAGGGCCAGAGGGTGGACTGTAACTGGTTGAGTTATGTTCACCCTCCAAAGACATATCTGCCTGGAATCTCAGACGGTGAACTTATTTGTAACAAGGGACTTTGCAAATGTAATTAAGTTAAGGGTCTCGGGCCTTTTATCCAAAGCTGAGTCTTTATAAGGCAAAGGAGGCGGAGCCGGACGCGGATGCATGGAGGGGAAGTCCATTCGATGGTGGAGGCAAAGACTCCTGTGATGCGGCCACAGGCAGAGATTTCCAGGTTGCCAGCTGCTCCTGGAAGCTGGATGAGGGAAGCAAGGAGTCCCTCCTGGCACCTTTGGAAGGAGAGTGGTCCCAGCGACACGTTGGTTTTGGACCCCTGGTTTCACATGAGAGCGTGAAGTTCTGTTGCTTTAAGCCCCAGGTTTGGGGTATTTTATTTGGCAGCCACAGGAAACTGATACAGACTACCACGGAAAACTGATCCTGCAAGACAGCTTTTGAGAAATTGTATACTTCTCCCTTTGCTGTGCCTTCCCCTTCCCTGCTCCAGGCTTCTCCACCCCCTGCTTCCCTTCTCTTATTTCTAGTAAGGAGCTAAAGGCAACCGCAGTCTGAGGCCCCTCCTGGAGGTGGGACAAGGAGAGAGGGGGATGGGTCTGGGAGTAGAGGGGGACCCCGCTGGGAGAGAGGGCGCTGGCGGTCCAGGGGAGCTGCGGGAGGCGGTTGGACAGGTGGGGTGCGAGCATCTCCCTGCAGGGTTGAGTTGCAGGCAGCTGGCCGCGTGTCTGCAGTGGGACCACCTAGTGGATCCGAGTCATCAGTATTCATACTCCATGAGGCGCCGCAAGGCTGCCTTTGCAAATAGGCATCGGGGCTTAAAACTCTGTTTAAACTGAGTTATGTGACTAGCAGCTGATAGACTGATTTGTCTTGACTTGGGGCGGGTGCGGGTGTGCTAAGTCGCTCCGGTCGTGTCTAACTGTATGCGACCCTGTGGACTGTAGCCCGCCAGGCCCCTCTATCGAGGAATGGCCGCCTTGAGTCTGGAGCTTGGGTTGGGGCTGCCCGGCCTGCAGTGGTGTGGAGGGGCAGAGGGGCCTCAGAGAATTCACAGCAAACCCCCCTCTCCCCACCCAAGGGCCTGATGCTGAAGTTTCCGGGTGTCTGACGGGTCTGTGCTGAGGTCCCGGACCAGAGCTGGAGGGGAGTCCGCTCTCAAGGGGCGGGCAGACCCTGTCCTTGGGTTTCAGCCTTGGGCACTTGTGTTCCCTTCTGGAAAATCACTTTGCTTCTCCCAGTCTCGTCCTTCCACCTGTGATGGGGAGCCCCTTTCCTGGGGTTGCCATGGAGATGAATGTGATACAGATCAAGTGCCCTGCAGGGAGCCCTCCACAGAAGGACCCATAAGAGAGATGGAGGAGGAGGAGGGGGGAGAACACCCCCTGTGGGGGAGGGTCCCCTGAGAATGCTGGGCCGTGCACATGCTCCTCTGGCTCCTGGAAGCAGACAGACAGGAAGGCCAGCCCCAGGCCTGTGGGGAGGGCTGGGGTGGCCCCTGGCCTGTGGGGGGGTGGGGCGCAGGGTGGCCCCAGGCCTGTGGGGGGGGGTGGGGGTGGGGTGGCCTGCTGGAAGCCAGCTGTGCTGTGTCCCTAGCCTGGGAGGACCACCCTTGCCAAACACAGAGCCCCCAAGACAGCTGTGACCCAATTGCCCTGAGCTGCCCTAAAGATGTTAAATTTTACAGAGCATACCTGGCCTCAGGCTGCCAGATGCTGTAATGAAAATTTATACATTTTTGCAAATCGCAGCAACCCAGCTTCCTGGTGGCAGAGGCCTCTGCTGCCGCCTTCTCCTGTCCAGGGAGCTGGGGAGTCCTGGGCCCCTCCACGCCTCCCCTCCCTGTGGTGATGGGGGGTTGACAGCCGCCGCCGCCGGGCCCTCCCCTCAGCTTTTTGTGGCTGATCCTGGCCGCTTGCAGAGGCTGAGAGCAAATTTGTCTTCCAGGTTAAACCCCCTTTATCTCAAGGCTCTGCTGTCTCTAAACAATTAGTGGGTTGATCTCAGTTCTTGATGCAGAGTCGAGCACGTCCTCTGCGGACTGGAGCTCAGCAAAGAAAGTGACTTCCTGGGGGGCGGGTCCCAGCTCTTGGTCCTTTCAGGGCGCCTTTCTGCAGCTCTGCCAGTCAGCTCCTCTGTTCTCAGGACGCCCCTGCGGCAGGCAGAGAGGAGCCCTGGGCCCCCGGCTGCAGGGGGAGCGGTGCGGGGGGGTGGCTGCCAGGTGCTGGAGAAGGAGGCCACCCGGGGCCCCGCCGGCTGCTCCCCGGGCCTCCGCATGGTCTGACCCAGGAAGCCTCCTCCCGCCCCCCACCCCCGGGATGGGCCTGGCCCAGGTGGGCTGACCTCTTTCCTCCAGGGAGGCTCCATCTCTGCAGCTCTGTCCCTCCCCCAGGAGCGGGGCGACGGGCCTGGGAAGGAGAGCGCGCTGCGGCGGACTCACCATTTGTCACTGTCTCACGGTTGGTTGTCCTCCGGTTCCCGGACACCTGGTCAGCCCGCATTTGAATACGGGTCTCGCTGCTGCTCGTGGAGGGGCTGTAATTGGAGGTGCCCGCACCAAACACCTCCCTGAGCTCCCAGATGATGAAGCACACGGCTCTGCCTCGCGCCCCGACACCCAGCCGGGGGTGGCCGCCCTCCGTGTTCACACAGGCCGGGTGCTGTTCATTACAGTGTTAATGTGGACGGGAAATAGGAATTTCAAGGGTTTGATGAAATTAAGACTTTCCTGTTAGCCGGCACGACCCAGAAGGGGGTAGAAATACATCAGCCTGCGTGTTTGAAGACCGGGAAGCAGGCAAGCAGGTGGCCTGGACTAAGGGGCCTTTGAGGCATAATATAATTTACAATCCTCCTGTTTGCTGTGATGTCTCTGCTAAACACTCTTCTCCCAGGCTAATGAAGCAGGGCTCTGCTCTGACTAATCTCTCCGTTCTGATGAGAATATTCAAATGCCCTGCGTGGAAGCAGGTCAACTGGCGATTGCAACGAACAATGGAAGTAGACGTTGGGGTATGCCCAGACCATCAATAGCCAGGGTGCTGAGAGCACTTGGATGGAAGGTCCTTGTGGGGCTGGGGGCCAGGGACCCCGCGTGGCCACAGGAGACAGACTTGCTGCTGGTTCGGAACCCTCTCCCGGGCTGCAGAGGTCAGCTGCCGGCGGGCCCGAGTCCAGCTCATTACCTGTCGTGTATCTTAGGCGCTGCAGAAACTGTCAAGCCAGGAGGCTCACAGCTTCGCTTGGACGTTTCCTGGAATGTTCAGTGAACACACAGGCTCTGTCACAGAGGGGTGTGATTTGGAGAGGAACTGTGAGCGAAGGAGCCCAAGAGACAAGTCCGGAAGCTGCCCAGCGTGGGGACTTCACTCCACCAGCAGTTACTGGCCATCACCACGTGTCACAGTGCGCTCTGCCTGCTGCAGAAAGCCAGCGGTGAGGGGGGCCTGCCCACGACCCTGGCAGAGGACTCAGGGACCCGGGCTCCTGGGGAGCAGGGAGCCTGAGTGGAAGGGCCTGCCCAGGGGTCAGGTGACTCGAGTGACGCTGTCAGCCCACTGTGAACTAGCGGGAGGCCCCAGCGCTGGGCAGCCATGGTGGGCAGAGGCGGTGCGTCCCCTGCAGAGCCCGGGGTGGGGGAGGGCCAGCAGCGCATCCATCAGGACCGGGGGCTTCACATTCAGCGGACCTGGCTCCAGCCTTTGCTGCTTCCCGTCGTCAGCATCTTCCCCTGCGAGGGGACAGCTGCACGTCCGTGCGCCAGGAGTGTGGGTGCTGGGAGAGCCAGTGGTATCAGGGGTGTGATGCAGGCTGGTACAGCTGATCCGCGGTGACGTGGGGCGCTGGTGTGAGGTTGGCTGCATTTGTTTCCTGTTGCCATAGTAGCAGATCATCACAGATTTAACAGTTGAACACAACATCAGTTTATTATCTCAGTTTCTAGAGGTCAGAAGTCTGACGTGGCTCTGGCTAAGATAGAGTCAGCTTTGCAGCAGGGCTGTGCCCCTCCCAGGGGCTCTGGGGAGAAGCCACTTGTAGGCTCATTCAGGATGTTGCCCGAATTCAGTTTCTCGTAGGGGTTGTAGGACTGAGGCCCATTTCTTTGCTGGCTGCAGCCTGACAGTACAGTTTTCTCCAAGAGGCCTCTCTTGGGCCCTTGCAGGTGGGTCCCTACCTCTCAGAGCCAGCAGCAATGCACCGAAGCCTTTTCATGCTTGACTTCTCTCTGAATTACCTTTCTGCTGCCTCCCTCTTGCTTCAGCGAGAGAAAGTGCTTTGCTTTTAAGAGCATGTGATTAGATCCCGAGACAATCTTCGTATTTAAGATCCTCCCTGTGTGCTCAGTCACCCACTCGCGTCTAGCTCTTTGTGACCTCATGGGTCAGCGGTTCCTTACCAGCTGAGCCGCAGGGGAAGCTCCGACTTCACTTGTGTGCGCATGCGCTCAGTCATGTCCGACTCTATGTGACCCCGTGGATCGTAGCCCACCAGGCTCCTCTGTCCATGGGATTCTCCAGGCAAGAGTACTGAGGTGGGTTCCCATCCCCTCCTCCAGGGATCTTCCTGACCCAGGGATCGCACCCACGTCTCTTATGTCTTCTGCATCGGCAAGTGAGCTCTTTACCACTAGCGCCACCTGGGAAGGGCAGCGTCACTGCTAGTGGCACCTAATTGTTGGTGTATTTCTTTGGCCGCAGCAGCTCTTGGTTGTGGGACATGGGGTCTTTGTGGCGGTGCGGGGCTTCTCTCTCTAGTGTCTTGTGGGCTCTAGAGCGCAGGCTTCGTAGGTGTTGCATGGGCTTATAACATGTGGGACCTAGATCCCCGACCAGGGATCAGACTCGGGTAACCTGCTTTGGAGGGCGGATTCTTAACCACTGGACCACCAGGGAAGTCCTGATACCTCAGTATTAAATATGTTGAAACGGATGCTTAGAGAGGCCCAGTGACTCGCCTGGGTGCTACAGCTGGTGGATTCCAGAGATGGGGGCCGAGTTCCCTTGGTCTAGTCTGTCTCCAAAGTCAGAATTGTCGGTGGTGGTCTCATGTGTTGTGACGCTATCAGGATTGCGTTATAATTTTGTATAGGTGCTGGGTGCACAAGAAGAGCCTGGTGCTGTTGGAGATGGCAGAGCCCCAGGTGTGGACTGGCAGGTGAGACCACTGTTCACAGATGTTTATTCCCTTGATTCTTTGCCTCCTCTTTACTCCTCATCTGCCACTCACCCCCACAACCACCTGTGACGTCGAGCTTGGCCATGTGGCTTGCTTTGGCAGGTGGAACTTGGAGGGAAGTGCCAGCATGCCAGCTGGAGCCCAGTCCCTGGTGGGCATTGCTCATTTCTGCCCCTCCAGAGCTTCTGTCGTCTGCTAGGGGATCATGACCCTGGGGTCTGCCTCTCTAGATGGAGGCTCGACTCATGGAGCAGTCTGAACTTGACCCCAGTACAAAGTAGAGCTGCCCAGTCACACCTGGACTTACTGGTGAGAAATAAATGCTTATTGCCTTGTTCCTCCGAGTTGTGGTGCTTGCTTGTTACACAGAAAACCTGACAGATACAGCTGGGACGTAAATGCTTGGCAGGTTGGAGCTAGGTTGTCTCAGGGGCAGGGCGTTAAGGCTCAAGAGGAATCAATAGTTACTTGTTGCAAACTTGCTAAGTCCTGACCTGTCAGTAGTACCCGCCTTTCAGCCTTCCTGGTTATCTTCGTGCTCTGAGTTCCCTCCTGAGGGAGTCCTGCTGCATTCCTGTTGGTTGGTGCTGCCTGGGGAGTGATATTGGGGCATGCTCTGCCCCTGGGCTGAGGGTTCAGGGCCTGCGATCACATCCTGACCCCCCTGGAGACCCTGCCCTTCTCCAGATCGTTTCTGCCCTCTGGTCTCCTTGTGAAGGATGCTGAGACAAAGGGTGTGTGTGCAGAAGGTCTATTTGTGGCTTCACCCATTCAGTGAACATTTACTGAGCACCTGTTCTGATCAAGCTCTTGATGACGGACCCACAGATGCAAAGTGGTCCTTGTCCTCTAAGAGTTGCAAGGGGGTTTGTTCAGACCCCATTCCAGGCAGAAGGTGCCATGTGTGAAAGACAGGAGCCAAGACACCCCCAGCCCTTGGGAGGAGATGGGACCCCCGTCAGCTGGCAGTGGTGGGGCCGTTTCATGCACGTGGTGCCATTTGAACTTGAGGAATACTTCTGTCACGTGTTCATTGATCCAAAAAATGTTCATTTACCATCTATTAAGTGCCAAGCAGAGTGACGGTGAACTTGGCCGTGTCCCTCTCTTTGTGGGCTGCGGGGCCTGTGGCTGCAGAGAAGGTAGAGGCAGGATGCTTCAGAAGATGGGAACAGCTTAAGAAAAGACATTTTCTTATTGAAGTATAGTTGGTTTGCAATGTTGTGTTAATGACCACTGTACAGCAAAGTGACTCAGTTATATGCATATACACAAAATCTTTTTGTGTTCTCTTCCCTGATGGTTTATCACCAGATATTGAAGATAGTGCCCTGTGCCACACAGTAGGATCTTGTTTTTCCACTCTATATGTACTAGTTTGCATCTGCTAATCCCAGACTCCCGATCCACCCCTCATCCACCCCCTACCCCCATGGCAACCACAGGTCTGTCCTCTATGTCTGTGAGTCTATTCCTACTTCGTAGATAGGTTCGGTTGTTCCATATTTTAGATTCCACATTTAAGTGACATCATATGGTATTTGAGAAAAGAGTTTCTTAAAATAGGATTTGGGGAACACTGGAGATCAAAAAATGGTTTGATCTGAGTGACATGTCATTGCAAATTAAGAAAGCCTCAGAGGGGTTTGTATTTATCACCTCTTTGCGGTTGCTAAGAATGGTAGTAGTGAAACGGTCCAGAAAACCTATCACTTACAGAGAACTGTGTTAGTCAGTTTAATTTCACCAAGACCCTCGACTGGGAGGAGAACTCGGCGTGATTCTGTTCGCTCTGATGAGATGTCCGTGAACAACGTGTCCATCTCTAATCATGTTAACCTGCCAGACGGGACGTGTGCTGGGTAACGAAGGCCACGTGGGGTTAGAAACGCACCCGTTTGGAGAAGAGCATCAGGGTTTGGAAAATTCTAAGTTATGTGAAAGATCTGGGCGTGTAAAGTAACGATGTCCAGAGTGAAGCTTTCACGGTATCTCTGCACCATGACCAGAGCCTGCCTTGCCAACCTTGAAGGCACAGCTGGTTTCCGTCCTGGCCAAGAATCAGTCGACCAGCCGCCCAGAACCTGCAGCCTTGGCTAGACTGAGATATGCTTTCCCTACTTCCTTTGGGTCCTGAATCTCAGAAGGTAGAGAAATAAGTCATCTTTTAAGATTATTATAACACTGACAAGATTTAAGTTACATATAAAGAAGTCAATTAAGTCTGTACCATTTATATTTAGACTGGGACTGAGCGAGTGCAGTAATAACCTGTATAATCATCTTATTTATGAATGCTTTTCTGCAGTTTATGTTCTTGAAGGCTTCAAAATACTCTGTCATGTTTTATTTGTAGATATGGTTTAAATTATTTAAGGGAATTGAATTAATTTCACTTGTAAACATTGCTTAAGCATAATTATTATCTAAGTTTTGTTTCTGAAGTATGTTGAGAATTACATTTTAAGGAGTATGAATGCCCTTCTAGCCACAAAACCACTACAGACATTAAAAATCCTAGGGCACAAGGAAAGTGAAAGTGAAGTTGCTCAGTTGTGTCTGACTCTTTGTGACCCCATAGACTATAGCCTACCAGGTTCCTCCATCCATGGGATTTTCCAGGCAAGAATACTGGAGTGGGTTGCCATTTCCTTCTCCAAGGGCACCAGGGTTTTCTCCTATATCGTGATGATAGATTATATTAAATTTCCTAATATTGAACCATTCATTCATTTGTTAATTCAACCAATTACAAAGAATGTGTCCCATATAGAGAAGATTCTTGTTACCAAGGGGCTTGATGTTCAGACCACTTGTTCTCAAAATGTAGTTGCCAGACCAGTAGCATCAGTATCACCTGGAAACTCATTAGAAACGCAGATTTTTGGAACACCGCCCCTACCCCGCCCCCGCCCTGCCCACAGACCCCTTGAATCAGAAACTCTGGGCTGAATACAGTCTCCTGTGGTTTAACCAGTCTCACCAGCAGATTCGGACATTCAACTCAAGGGTGAGGACCACTGGCTTAGATTTTCTCTTTCTTCTTGGGTCAGTTTTATATTTCATGTTTACCTAGAAATTGCCCATTAAATCTATGTTCTCAAATATATTATCGTAGAATTGTGAATGTATTTATTAAGATTTTTTTAAAAGTCTGTTTCTGCAGGTGTTTTCTGTTAGACTGATGTTAAACCATCTTTCCACACATTTCCAACTGATTTTTGGACATTTTGAAGCAGATCATTCCTGTGACCCCTTGTTTGGGTGACCCCTGTGCAGATGTGAAGTCCTCCTTGTCAGGTCTGTCAGCTTCACGCACATAGAGGTATAGAATGACGGCAACAGCCCCTCCCACCTGATTCACATCAAAGCAAAAAGTTGATGTGCTAGATGTGAAGAGCTGACTCATTGGAAAAGGCCCTGATGTTGGGAAAGACTGAAGGCGGGAGAAGAAGGGGATGACAGAGGATGAGACAGTTGGATGGCATCACCGACGCAGTGGATGTGAGTTTGAGCAAACTCTGGGAGATGGTGAAGGACAGGGAGCCTGGCATGCTGCAGTCCATGGGGTCGCAAAGAGTCAGACATGACCCAGTGACTGAATAGCAGCAACAGATGCATTTATGCTAAACCAGGACTTGGGCCAAGGTCTCAGCATGGTGCTTGGCTCTTAGTAAGTGCTGGGTTAGTAAAAACCTGTTGACAAGACTTCACCAAAGGGGTGGGCATCTAAGGAAGGGTGAGGGTCCACAGGTCCATACCCTTTCTTTGCCGCACGTCTTTACAAATGCAGGCTGCAGCAGGTTGAAATGTAGCACCCAAAAGACAGGTCCAAGTCCTAACCCCCAGTACCCGTGACTGTGACCTTCCTTAGAAGTAGAGTCTTTGTAGGTGTGATTAATTTAAGGTCTCCTGTGAGATCGTCCTGGAGTTCGAGGGGGCCCTCAGTCCAGTGACTGGTGTCCTTGGAAGGAGAGGCGAGGATGTCCAGATGCACAGGGGGACGTAGGTGAGGATGCAGTTGAGACTGGAGTGATGCTGCCACAGCCGCGGGTTGTCAGGAGGGAGACATGGACCACACTGTCTGTCAGAGCCTCCAGGAGGAGCCAAGGCTGCCTGAGGCAAGACATAGACGGGCTCCAGGTTAGACATTTACAACTGGCCTCCTGTTTGCATGAGGCAGGAAAAACGTGGGCTTCAGCCTGGACACTTAAAAACTAGCCTCCTGTTTGCATTTCCTTTAGCTAGGAGACAGGTGGGCTGCAGCTTAGGCATTTGCATTCGGCCTCCTTGTGCTTTCTGAAATGAAAGTAACAACTTAAACACGGTACATGGCCAGGCTTTGTCTCCTGTGGACCCCTTGAGATCATAGTCATGGCAGAGAGAGAGCGGCTGAACCCTGTTTGAGTGAAGGGTCAGGTGGTTGCATATTCCTCATCCTTGGAGCAAAGGAGACCCTACGTGTGCACAGAAAGACTCCCTGGGGGTCAGAAGGCAGGCATGCCAGGCCATAATAAGTCTTGCTTCTTTCTTCCCAGATGCCTCTGTGTTGAAATCTATCTTGGCTGAAGGGTGTGTGCACACCTCCCCTAGGACCCTTAGGGGAGGGTCCTAAGACAGATTAGCCAGGGGGTGCAAAACAAGGCAACCGGCTGAAGAAAGCTGCCCCCTTAAAAGTGACTCAAACTTCCCGAAGGCGGGACTCCGCACGAGGCTCTCGCTGAGTTCACCTATTAGTCTTTCCATGTGTACTCTACTTTTCCAATGGTTTGCTTTATATTCTCGTCAGAATTTTCTTGTCAAGGCAGGCAAGGACTGGGGATTTAGGCTGTGGCAGCTGGCCTTTGTGGTCTAGCCATTAGGACCCCAGGTTTACACTCAGGTGACCAGGGTTCGGTTCCCAGTCAGGGAGCTAAGGTCTTGCTTCCAGCCTCTGCTCACTGCTGCTGCTTACCTCAAGCGACGACTCACGGCTGCGTGTGTCCAAAACCATGCCCAGACTTGGAGTTCAGGCTCTGGCCTCCTGAATGGTGGGGGAATTAGCTTCTGTTGCTTTGGTCGCCCCGCTGGTGGTCGTTTGTTGAGGCGGCCACGGGAACTCATGTAGAGGTGAGCGCACAGCCCACATGGTGCTTATAGATCGCTCCCGGGCCTGTACCTCTGCAGGGAACCAGGCCTGCTTCCCACACTCCCCTGGAGCGTCCGGGCCTCCTGCTTCTTCTCCGTGGCGCTGACGGTCAGAAGGCCTGGAGGGTGGATTCTCAGAGTCAGCTCTAGGAATCAGCTGGATGCTGTTCACTTGCCCTTGAGATTCCACGATTTCTTTGTCTGTGTGTGATCTCGAGGTACCATCTCAAAATGAGCATTTCCTGGAGTTGTTACCATTCAAGATGAATGGAAAGCAGAAAGTGGATAATTCTGCATCTGGGGGACCCTGACGATCATCCTACCAACGGTAGCTCGTCCGGCACAGATTCAGTGAATGTCAACAACCACATTCGCTGCAGGAGGCTCCGCCCTCAGCCGTGCAGCACAGCCCCCCACACACTTAGAGTCAGCACAGGGTCCTGTGAACAAGGCATCTCAACCTGCCGGGGCGTCTCTAAAGGATGCTGCCATCAGCAAGATGCACCAGAATCACTGTTGCTTGTTCTTCCTGTTCTCAGTGGATAAAGACAGGGCTGAGGGGGTGCTACGTGAGGCCCCCAGAAGGACAGTTTCCTGGGGTTCCCACAGAAAGAAAACAATCTGCTTTCTGCTGGGAGTCCGGGACTCCGGGCTCCGTGGGTGGCAGTTGCTTTGCTCCGGGTCCCCCCGTCTTCTTGTTGATGGCTGGGGATTTGCAGAGACTGTGACTCAGGCTGTATGTTTCCTTTCTTCTCTCCTCTGTTAGCACCACCCACGTCTGCCCCTTCCCTGGGCTCTGCCCCAAGGTGACTGTCACCCGGCCCTGGAAGGGAGGGGCGGGGAGGGCAGCTGGAACCTCCCTGAGCTCTTCCAGCTCTGTCCTGGGCAGGGAACCACCTTTCCTTCCATGGCTGCTGGTGCAGGGTGGAGGGCTCCCTCCTGGGCTGTGCCCACGTGGGCGGTGCCCTCTACCCTTCATGTCCAGCCAGGTGGGTGCTCACCCCTGCTCCTGGCTGGGCTCCTTGCACCTCCCAGGCCTCAGTCTCCAGGGCAGACATCCAGGTTGGAACTGCTTGCTCCTGCCTCTCTCAGCCCCCAACTTTTGAAATAAAAGATCTGGTGGTCTTAGGACTTCCCTGGTGGGCCAGTGGCTAAGACTCCATGCTCCCAAGGCAATGCAGGGGGCACGGGTTTGATCCCTGGTCCAGGAGTTGAGATCCTATGTGCTATATGGCACGGCATTAAAAAACAATGTCTGGTGGTCTTGTCCTCTGGGTGACAGAGGAGGAGATGGTTGGATGGCATCGTTGACTCAATGGACATGAGTTTGAGCAAGCTCCGGGAGATACTGAAGGACAGGGAAGCCTGGCGTGCTGCAGTCCACAGGATCGCAAAGAATCAAACAGGACTGAGCGACTGAACAACAGAAATAATTGTGCTCTTGGGGGAGTCTGACAACCTGTGCGTTGGGCCCACTCGCTCGACTTTACGAGCTGCTGGGACATAGATCTCGGATATCTGGGGAAAAGTATAGCTGCCTTTTGGGGACAGGGAGGAGAGATGGCCCGTTCCCCAGCTTCTCTCAGCTTTGAAAACAGTATCTGCCAGTGGAGAACATTGAAATAAACCAACCCCCAAACCCAACAAGTCTCTGTAGTTAGCAATCTGCCGTTCTTTTTCACAAGGTTGGAAATTTCTCAACCAAACAAACGCAATTTTGGAGCAAGTTCCTGGCCATGTGTAGACTCTCTGTGCCTCTGTATTTCCAGCAGAGGACGCTTTACAAGGATACTCTGGTGATCAGCTCTCCTAACGAGAAACAACAAACCTGCCACGGAGCCTGCCAGAAGGAAGGCGCTGATAATGAGATACTTACCCGAACTGTTCAGCTCCCACCCAGGGGAGTCAGAAACTCTGAGTGCAGATTGAAGGACCTGGGAAGAGCGGGAAGAGGAGAGTCACACCTCCTGGCATTCTGAGTTTAGCTGATGCAACATGTTGCAGGTTTGTGGGATTTCTCTTCTGATATTTGCAGTACTTAATGCTGTTCATGAAAGTCTGTGTAAATTGGAAATTGGAGAAGAAAATGGCAACTCACTCCAGTACTCTTGCCTGAAAAATTCCATGGACAGAGGACAGTCTGTGGGGTCACAAAGACACGACTGAGTGAGCGAGCACAGGGTGGAGATTGGTTTTATCTGAAGATACCTGTTTTTGTAAGAATCCGTTTCTAATTTACTCCCAATGAAATGCAGTTTCCTCATGAACCGGGAGGAGATCTGTTGTCACCTCTCTGCTCTTGTCCGTCGGCGTCGGCCGTGGCTCTGTGCCCCAGGAGGTGTGAGTCTCCTGCTCCCGCACTTCCCATGTCCTCCAATCTGCACTCAGAGTTTCTGACTCCCCTGGGTGGGAGCTGAACGGTTAGGTAAGTAGCTCATTATCAGCGCCTTCCTTCTGGCAGGCTCCGTGGCAGCTTTGCTGTTTCTCACGCCAGCCTCCGAAGCTCTATTTCCTATCACACAGGACATCTCACTGGCAAGGTTAATACCCCGACGAGCCTCCTAATGCCCCGAAGCCCCCGATCCTCTCCTTCTCCAGACACCATGGCTTTGGCAGAGATCTCCGGAGAAATTCAACACAGGCAGACGGGTTGCTCTACAGATGCTTTGAGCCTTCCCCCTGATGAAATGTGTTAGGTTTGCTATGATTTCTGTTTCGGGCATTCAGCTTCTTGTCAAAATGTGATAAACAACAGAACGAAGGGGTTTTTTATTAGCTGTTCATCACACAGTGGACTGTTTCATTCTCTCGCAGCCTCTCCTCAGTCTCCCTGTGGTTACTGAGCTGAAACGTGACGACACGAGAGCCCGCTGGTGGCTGATTCACACGGCTGAGCCGAAGCAGAGGTGTGCGTGCCCCTGAGTTACCCCTGGACCCCAGCAGGGAGCGCCTCGCCTGACGACTGGGTGCTTCAGTTCCCTGCTACCCTGACTGCATTTGTCTGGTTTCCCAGCTGATCCCAAGCTCCGCATCCCTCCTCTTAATCTACCCCTATTCCCTGCTGGTGTCCAACTGCTGTTGTAGGCACTGTCGGCTCTTTGTTTTCTTAATCGAAAGCTTTTCTTATTATTTTCTTCGGCTGTGCGGAGCTTGTAGTTGTGGTCTGGGGCCTTTTCTCGTCGCCATGGGCGTGCGGGCTCAGCGGTCTTTAGTTGTGGCCTGCAAACTCTTAGTTGCCACATGTGAAACCTAGTTCTCTGACTGGGTGTTGAACCCGGGCCCCCTGCTTGGTCTTGGCCGCTGGACGACCAGGGAAGTCCCCCTCTCAGCTCGTTATATTCTCCATGCCTGAGCTACCATCTTGTTCTGTTTGTGTGTTTCAGATTTATTTGACATCGCTGCCTTATTTATTTTTCATTGTATTTTTAAAACCGAATCATTTACATATTAAATTATTCACATTGACTTGAAACAGCTATGAAATACTTTTGTAGCCAAAAATAACGCTATCAGGATTTTTCAGGTCTGCTTTGTGAGTTTGTATTCTGATCTCTCCCGATGCTGGTAAAATGCCTATATGTTTATCCTCTGCAGAACTGAGGGTTGAGTGAATGTCGGGTGAATCTGTGCTAAGATTGCCTTGGATCTATTCTGATCCAATTGCTGGGAACATTTAATAAAGTTAGTTCAGAAATAATATTCTCATTGTTTTTGCCCTCTTCTCTATACCATGTCCCTTTTTATCAGGAATTTCTAGGTGTAATTTTTTTTGACACTTGGGTATCCTTCTTCCCCTGGAAATTGGTGTTGACATTTTTCTATAAAGACTTTGAACTCTGATGCTCTTTCTATGAAACTCAATTGAAGTCTTCAGAAAACTCATTCATTTTTCTTTTGGCTTATGGGATGGAAACTCAGTGGTGAACTTACCATTTTCTTCATGGAAAGTAGACATTTGAGAGATTTCAGAGAAGTCAGGGTTGGAAAATTCTTAATGCAGTCCTTTGCTGGACCTCAGTAAGGAGATGACTTCTTATTCCTGGCTCTACGACTTTGAAGTGGCTTCTTAAATACACTCATGTAGTGCTAATGAGGACAATTTGCAGATGGTGTAACAGCGTGAGAGATTCTGGTCACTTGGCTTAGAGAGATGCTTTTACAAGGATATTGTTACCAGGGGTGCTCGGGAAGAGGTCATGTTAATGCAGAGATCATTTTAAAATAAAGATTGCCACAGTGTGTGGAAGGTACTTAATGAAAGGCTTTGTCCTGAAACTTGCACCATGATTCCCGGGGCTTTTAGGGAACCCTTGTCTTTGCTGCCTTGTTTTAACAGAATGCGTGATTCCTGAGGGAGGAGAGTCCCCTGGGTACAGCTGGAGTGTGGACAGATGGATGCTCCTCAATTACTGTCTTAACGTTGGTTTCAGGAGAGCTGCCTGTCACCCTGCAGCCCCGGAGTGGGTTAAATTGTGTCCCCCCAGAAGATGTGTTGGGGGCTGGACTCAAGTTCAGGAGGTGAGGACTGTGGGGAGCAGGTGTTTGCTGGGTCCTCACCTCCCAGTCTGGACCCTGTGGGCCCCGTATCATGGTCCTCCAGCTGGGCTGCCCTTGTCTGCAAAGTATGCAACACCAGCCATAGGTGTGGGCAGAAAACACAGAACTTCTGTCAAAACTCACATTCAATCTGAAGAAATCACATTGTTTCTTGGTTCATCACGTGCATTTGATGAAGATGAAGATGACCATACAAACATCATGTACATTTCCGGCTTCCCAGATGGCGCTAGTGGTAAAGAATCTGCCTGCAATGCAGGAGACACAAGAGATGTAGATTAGGTCCCTGGGTCGGGAAGATCCCCTGAAGGAGGAAATGGCAACCCCTCCTGTATTCTTACCTGGAGAATCCCATGGACAGAGGAGCCTGAAGGGCTGCAGTCCACAGGGTCGCAGAGAGTTGGACACGACTGAGCGACTGAGCCCGTGTACATTTCATTAGCTGGGGTCCGGGCAGGCAGAGGCAGACTCGGCATCGGGGTGACCTGACTGGGGAGTCTTGAGCAGAGGCCGTGCTGGGTGATTTGTCTCCTCAGGAGCTGTGACCATGGGCCCTGCTCTGGGTCCTGTAGGGACTGGACACGGGGAGCCCTGGCCGACTCTGGGGAGAGGGAGGCGCTGGGGGCCAGTAGCTATTCCTCGGGCCCCTTCCCTCCCTTCTGTGAGGTTACATCGGTGGCTTATTCCCCTACTTGAGGGCCTTGATTCCCTCCAGGCTGCCTCTTGTGCTGGATTCTGCCCTCTGGGCTCAGGGTTTCCTTCCCCTCTTCCCTTTGGGCCTAGAGGTGGTGACCACGTCTCAGCAACCGGCCCTGAGTGACCCTGACATCCCAGGGGTTCTTCTACACTCTGCCCACCTCATTCTTGTGGACAGTACCTCTACTAAACTCCTGCTGAACTGTGCTAATTGTGTGAGCCACATGCTTCTTGTCAGGGCCCTGTGACAGAGGGACCCTCAAGATCATGTGGTCAGGGTGCGGGGGACAGCCCAGGGCTGTACAGAGAGGATTGGGTCAGGTGGAGAACGCTCCAGCCCCTGGCACCCCCAGGGAGGGGCTGGCCTTTCTCTCCTGTCTAGCATCTTCCAGGCTCCCTGAGGGCTGAACCCAGTGGGAGTCAGAATGTGAGGGGGTTGTTGATGCTGGCCGTGCTGGACAGCGTTCTGGGTACAGAACCTGGAGAGGGGTGGACGCAGGTCTGGAGGACGCAGTCATTGCATCCAGCATTTTATGCATTCATTTGGTCACTGGTGTATATAATAAAGAAATAGCTATGCATGTATTAGGATGCTCATTTCTCTTTTCGAGGATGCGAGTGAAACATTCAAACATTTCAGGAGCCACAGATTTGGAAGATGACTTACAATACTTAGATCTCAGGGGAGCGTGTTGATGATTTATGAGTAGTTGAGAGTTGTTTGGTGAAGACGTTTGAAGGCACAGAGCGGATGCTGTGGGATGAGATACAAAGGCGATAGAATGGGAACCCCTAGGCCCATCAGCAGCAGTCACCCCTGAGCCCAGGATGTCTGCTCCAGAAGGGGCTTGGCTGGGACAATCCAAGTGGGGAGGAGACGGGGGCAGGGAGCCAGTGGGTGGCACTGAGGGCGGTGAGAAGTGGGTGCCTACTTGGTTCATTCTGACTGTGGAACCTACAGATTTTGCTGCTGGATGTGTGACGGATGAGAGGAGTCAAGAGTGACTCTGAGGTGTGTCCTGGACCCAGTGGAGCTGCCACTAATGGCAAGCAGGGGTCTGCAGGGGGTGGCCGGGGTGAATGCAGAGCTCGGGTTTGGGATGTGTTAGGACATGGCAGATGCTCTTGAGGTTGTGTGGCTCCAGCAGCACCTGCCCTCCTGGCATCCATGCCCTCTGCTGGGGGACTGTGCTGATCCTTCCGTAAAGAGGCAGAGGCTGTCTCCCCAACCCTCCAGTCTGGCTGGTTTTCAGCCTTGCTTTTGTTGACAGAATGCAGAAATGATGTTGCATGGCCTCTGAGCCTTCACGAAGCATCCAAGCTTCCGCTTTCTTGATGGCCGTGAAGAGCCTAGTGTAGCCCACGCGGCGGGTGGGGGCAGTCAGAGACCACGTGGAGCAGAGGGGCACTGGCCTCTTGTGGCCCCACCAGCCAGCACCCAGTGCCCACATTGTGAGCTGGGGCATCTTAGGGTGTCCAGTCCTCTTCCGGCTACTGGAGGTCAGCCTCTGCAGGAGTGACCCCAGCAAGGGGTCCCCAGGGACCTGCCTGGTCTGTCCAGACACCCAGCACCCTCCCTGCCCAGTCATTTCACGCCCCCTCTTCCTGCCTCATGTCACCCGACACACACTTGCTCAACATGCCACGCATCCCTCCTTCCTCTTGTGCTCATTACACGTGGGCTCCTGAGGCGGTCGATTCTGGGGGTGCTGAGACCCCAGAGCTGGGAGCAGAGCCTGACGGTCTGAGCTCCACGGCCCTGGGGTGAGGGGGTGGATGTGTGGGGGGTGACTGAATGAAGCGGGGAGCGCATCAGCGGACTGGCAAGCTCCTCGGGTGCAGACGAGCCAGCAGAGCCTCAGGCTCAGGGACCCCCTCACATGCACCCCCACGTCCGCCCACTGCTTCTCGCCGTCATCACATGACACTTGCTCCCAGCTTGAGGTCGTGTCTTCTCAGTGCTTGGCGCTTAGTAGGCACTTAATATGTAGTCACTGAATGAAAAGATAAAGGAAAGGCCCACTCATAAACTCAGTGTTCAAAAGGGCTTGTATTTTGTGTGAAGTGCTGATCCAAATCTGCCATTTCTCACATACATTCCAGAAAACAAACAAAAGACAAAACCAAATGTCCACTAACGGAAGCACTTACAGCAATTTCATCCCCCAGGAAAGCGAGCCACTTAGGGAGAGCTTTGCGCTGACACCGCTCAAGATTGTAAAAGTTAAAGTTTAAATTTTTGCTAAATTGTCTGCAGTTTAATTATGCTGCCTCTCGTTGGCAGGAAACGCTTTAGTCAGGGGCAATTTAACTTTTATCAATACATTCTCTATTGATTCTGGAGCAGCGATACCAGACAGACAGTGTGATTATCAGAGATCTGTTTTTGCAGGGAGGAAGCCAGACTCCTCATGCAGGATGACATTCAGGTTCAGAGGCAAGACGGAGAAGAACTGGAAGAGGGGACCGTGGGGCGCCCAGAGCCACCAGTCCGGGGAGGGTGGTCTCCGCCAGGGACTGACGTAGTTGGAGGGTAATTTGTGGCCCTTGTCAAGCAAGCCTCCCCAGAATCACCGAGGCTCTTTCCACCACGAGGGACCAGCTCCCTCTGAGAGGGCAGTGTGAACACGTCTGTGTGGCCAGGGCGTGTACAGCCAGTTTACCCTGGTTGCAGCAGTCAGGACAGCTGAGGTGGTGCCGCGGAAACAAACAGCCTTGATTCTCGGTGTCCAAGCAACAGATGTGCCCTTAGTTATCGTCATGTTTATCTTACACAGCCCAGGGCTCTTCGCTCAGTAGCCACTCGGGGATCCAGGGTGACCGGGCTCCTCTGGCCTCAGACACCGTGGCCTCAACGCAGACCTCAGGGGTGGTCCTGACGCAGGAGAACATGGCAAGTCCTGCTCCAGCTCTTAACTTTCTGTCCAGAATCAGTTCTGCTGACTGGAAGTAAAATGCACAATGTGAGAGTCGTGAGTTAAGCTTCATTTGGGGCAAAATGAGGACTATGGCCTGGGAGACGGCACCGCGGGTAGCTCTGCGAGACTGCTCCAAAGAGTAGTGGGGAAGGTCCGGTCTATGTGTGATTTTGGTGGAGGGGCAGTTCATGCAATCAAGCACTTTTTCTTGCAGAAGGCTTTGTTAGTCTCGTGAGGGTCACTGCTCGTCACAAGGAGCAGACGTCATCACGAAGGAGTTTAGTGCTTTTCTAGATTTGAGGAGATGCAAAAATTGGACTCATAAAACCTCCTGAAAATAGCTCACTATCTGAAGGACTGCCCTGCCAGTTTCTCCAGAGCATGAGGGCTTCTGTACTCTACCCTGAGCTCCTTTCAGGGGGTGTTGGTGGTCAGCAGCTGCAGTGGCTCAAGATTTGATCCTGGTAGAAGCGGATGCCCAGTGCCAGCTTATAGTGACCACCCCCCTCGTCATGACTGAGGCCAGTCGTGTCCTGTCTGAGCTCTTGGTCAGCTAGAGGGAGGCTCCTAGGCGGAAGTGAAGGGAACTGGAGGTCTTGGTGAGTGTGGTTGGACACGGGCTGGTGTGGTTGTGGGATGCCTGGCTGGGGTCCAGGGTCCCAGGGTCCCTCTGGGCCCGGGAAGCCAGGAGCTTGACTAAGCAGGGGTTGGATCCACATGCCGGGGTGGGGGGCAGGGTGACTGGAGCGGAGTGGCTTGTGCATCAGCCACAGACCCCAGGGTGGAGACCCAGGGCTTCCAAGATTGACCGTCCTTTTCTCTCCGTCCACTCGGCCCCCCTCCATCCAAGCATGGGTGTCTGTGTGCTGCTCATGGAGCCCCAGGAGCAGGTGAAACCTTCTGGAAGGTGCCATGGGCCAGAGCAGGGCTTGGGAACTCTCTGGCCAGCCCAGAGACACAGGGAAGAGGTGCTGGAGAGGGCTATGCAGGGGACATGGCCCCTATTGGACCCCAGGACCCCCAAGCTGACCAGTGGTGGGATTCAAGCTCCCAGAGGGAGAGCTCCTTCTGCAAGTCAGCATCCCTGTGACCCCAGGACTCTGCTCAGCTGCCCTGACTTAGGTCACGTGGGAACCTCGCTTTGGAGCTGGCGGGACAGGTATGTGGGCCCTGGATGCCCCAGAAGCCCCTGTGATGGCCCTAGAGAGGGGAAGGGTGGGGTTGCCTGGTTCCCCTTGAACTTAATCTGTGGAAGGAGCAGGCCCTGGTGACAGAGGCACACGTGCCCGGGTGCCCCCGCTCTGGGGGACCGTCCACAGCAGCACCGCAAGCCCGGCTCAGACCCTGGGGCCTGATGCCTGCCCCCCAAGGAGGACCATGTATACCAGCAGCTGTGCACCTCGGCTCGGGGAGCTCAAGGCCAAATGAGACGCGTGGCTTCAGTCACCAATCTTTCTCCGGGGTTTTGTCTTCTGGCCTAGTGTGTGGTTCCCTGGGCCTGTTTTCAAAAATCACTGTTGCATTTTAATGGCCTGAATTACTGTTAAGAGGTCTCACATACTTTGTAAAGCATGATGACATGTAACTACAATGGAAAAGACTGAGGAAAGAGGCTGGCGAGGAAGGGAGGCCTTTGCGGGGAAGGTGGATGAGTCCGTCCACATTAACAGGACCATCTGGCCCGTCTGGACCATCCAGGACCGTCTGCCTCCCTGGAGGTGTGATATGGGATTCCCCAGCCTCGTCTCTTCTCACATTGTGGGGTCGCAGGCCCTTGGGGAGGGCCCGGGCCCTCCATTAATGTTGCAGCCCAGGTGTCAGGCGTCCTTTAGTCTGGGTCCAGGAGTGGAGCTGCCTGGAGGTTCCTCTCTGGCTGCTGCAGTGCGTAGAGGCCTCACCTGCCTGGGTGAGGGGAGGTGGTCAGCCTTGACCTGGTGAGGCCTTCTCGGCCATCAGGGGCTGTGTGCTGGGATCATCCATAGAGCTTCTGAAGCATCCCATGCCTGGGCCTGCCCCGGACCCCATCAGTTAGTCAGAACTCTGGGGATGGCACCCTGAATTGGGAGTCTAAACCGATTCCAACGCTAGCCAGGAGCACCACCAGGGGATTCTAACGCTCAGCTGGAGGAGAACCACCAGCCACTGACCTGGGAAGGGTGATGGGTCTGCTCTCCTCCACCCTTGGGGTGTCGGTCTTATAGCCACGCTTTCCGGGAAACAGACTCACTCAGAAGGACAATGCAGATAGTGGAGTGCAGTTTACTACGCCAGTGGGCCCAAGGCAGAGTCTCCTCTTAGCCAAGGACCCCGTCCAGCATTTGTGAAAATCTTTTATACCCCATGCGTACGTGTCTAAACCCACCTCCTATCCCATGTGTACGTGTCTAAACCCACCACCTGCCCCATGTGTACGTGTCTTAAACAGTCAATAAGCCCGCAGTTACATTCCAACCAGTTAATAATCGATAAGCCTGTGATTACATCTTGACAGATACGAAAAAAAGTTTATGACCTGTCCGGAGACAGGTGTGATTACGGTATGCTTCCTCTTAGGCAATGAGTAGCCTGGATGTGATCTTCAGGATTCCTCTGTCTGGAGGGGGTCTTATCCTTCCATTGCCGTCCTCACAGGCACTAAGCAGAGAGTTCAGAGTCCACTGGAGAGGCAGTCGGGCACAGCCAGCACGGACAGGCCTGAGATGGAGTTCAGGCCCTATGAATTCCTTCTTCATCGGGAGCGCGCCAACGCTGGGTGTGCCATCATCCTGAGGAGTTCACATCTCTGAGGACCCCAGGATCTCCCGTCCCATGGGGAGAAGCTGCATTCCATCCAGGGGACCTGGTGGGGCATGTGGTCTCCGGTGGCCTCGGCCTGCAGTGGCCTGAAGCAGGACCTCCGTTCCCCGACGGGAGAGTGAAGCCAGCCTGAGGCAGTGAGAGCGCTGAGTCCCAGGCCCCAGACCGCCCGTGACAAGGCGCTGACCCGCTGGCTTTGTAGAAATGGATCTCCACAAGGAAACGGAGAGTAGTGAACAAGTGAAGTGCAGAGGCAGGCACGGGGGCGCTCAGAGACTCAGCCTCGTGGTTGTCTGAGTCACGTTCATGGGGCATTGCTTCCGGGCGTCCCCTGGCCGGTCGCCTCACTTTGCCTGGTTCTGAGTCAGCATTTGGGGTGTCTCAGGGTCCAGGTGGGTGCCCCTCTGGCCCCTGCTGAGGTTGGCAGGTTATCTGCCTCCGTGCCAGAGCCCTCCAGTCCTTGTACAAATCTTGCTCTAGGTCAGTCGAGGCCTCCGTGACCAGCAGTCTGACTTCTACATTCAAGACGCTGCATCACAACCACTGACCCGGTGGTGGACGCGTTTCAGGGAGTCAGTCTGATGCCCCAGTGGAGTCTACGCTGAGTGATATCGCTGGTGGGGCTCCAGGGTCTTCAAAAGCAGTGACTAGAAGGCCTTGTTAGGACAGGTTATTGTTTTCTTTTTTTTTTTTTTTTATTAGTTGGAGGCTAATTACTTCACAACATTTCAGTGAGTTTTGTCATACATTGATATTGTTTTCTTAAATGAATGCAGAGCTGCTAAAAGCTGGCTTACATTGGTGGGGTGGGGTGGGGTGGGGTGGGGTGGGTAGGTGGGGAGCTGTGACCGGGCCCCTCTAATCGGAGGCTCTTTGCTTTGCAGTCATCCTGGGACTCCTCTTCCAGGGCAGAGCATGGAGCCGACCCAGATGCCCGCCGGAACTGCCTCCCTTTGACGTGGGCCTTGAACCTTGCGGCTTGAAGAACAAAAAAGAATGAAAACAAAAGCAAAACAAAACCCTTAGGAAAGCAAATAAGAAAGTCTTAGGAACTTCCCTGAAATGCAAACAGCAGAGGTCGGATTCCCCCAGGAACTAATTAAGGAGGCCTGTTTAAGTGCAAGGCAGGGTTCTGACGATCTTCCCCAGACTGGCCTAGGGCTGCCAACTGGCCTTCTAAATGGCTTTGTCTCCCTTCCTGACTAATTGCTGTTTAAGCTAAGTGTTGTCAGATAAATGCTTTCTTATTCAAATAGCCAGCCAGCTCGGAGCGCTCCAGAGGCCTGCTCACCTTGGGCTTGGGAGCTGCTTGGGTTTTGTTTTCCCACCTCTGCTCGGGCAATTTAGCAACTGCTGCTTGAGAGATGCTAAATTAATTAAAGAGGCAATGGTGATGCGGAACAGGGCTGAACATGGAAAATCAACTCTTAATTGAAAAATGAAATGCGTCGTCCTAGCATCAGAGGATAGATGTGGAATGCTGATCTTACACTGGCATAGCATGTGGCGCTGAAGATGTCAGCTAGCCCGCAGAGCGTGTGGCAGCCCTGAAGAGTGGGGGTGGGGGAGGGGGTTGCAGAGAGAAGAGCACCCTCCTCCCTAGACGCTGAGCAGCTCCTGGAGCTGGGCTCCATGTGGGGGGCTGAACTTCCCAGAACACGCCACCCCCCAAACAGGCCACTTTGGCATTAAGATTATTTTGAGCTGAAGGCAGTCAAGAAGTAGATACTGTGCTCCGTTATTTGCCTAAATAGTTCCAGAAAAACATCTACTTCTGCTTTATTGACTATGCCAAAGCCTTTGACTGTGTGGATCAAAATAAACTGTGGAAAATTCTGAAAGAGATGGGAATACCAGACCACCTGACCTACCTCCTGAGAAATCTGTATGCCGGTCAAGAAGCAACAGTTAGAACTGGACATGGAACAACAGACTGGTTCAGAATCAGGAAAGGAGTATATCAAGGCTGTATATTGTCACCCTGCTTATTTAACTTCTATGCAGAGTACATCATGAGGAATGCCAGGCTGGATGTAGCACAAGCTGGAATCAAGATTGCTGGGAGAAATATCAGTAAGCTCAGATATACAGATGATACCACCCTATGTCAGAAAGCAAAGAACTAAAGAGCCTCTTGATGAAAGTGAAAGAGGAGAGTGAAAAAGTTGGCTTAAAACTCAACATTCAGAAAACTAAGATCATGGCATCTGGTCCCATCACTTCATGGCAAATAGATGGGGAAACAGTGGAAACAGTAAGAGACTCTATTTTTTTTGGACTCCCAAATCACTGCAGATGGTGACTGCAGCCATGAAATTAAAAGATGCTTGCTCCTTGGAAGAAAAGCTGTGATCAATCTAGACAGCATATTAAAAAACAGAGATATTACTTTGCTAACAAAGGTCTGTCTAGTCAAAGCTATGGTCTTTCCAGTAGTCATGTATGGATGTGAGAGTCAGACTATAAAGAAAGTTGAGTGCTGAAGAATTGATGCTTTTGAACTGTGGTGTTCGAGAAGACTCTTGAGAGTCCCTTGGATTGCAAGGAGATCTAACCAGCCAGTCCTAAAGGAAATGAGCCCTGAATTTTCACTGGAAGGACTGATGTTGAAGCTGACGCTCCAATACTTTGGCCGCCTGATGCAAAGAGCTGACTCATTGGAAAAGACCCTGATGCTGGGAAAGATTGAAGGCAGGAGGAAAAGGGGATGACAGAGGATGAGATGATTGGATGGTGTCACTGACTCAATGGACATGAGTTTAAGCAAGGTCCAAGAGTTGGTGATGGACAGGGAAGCCTGGCGTGCTGCACTCCATGGAGTCGCAAAGAGCTGGACATGACTGAGTGACTGAACTGAACTGATTTGCCTAAAAATAGGACATCAATTTGTAAAAGTGTCCCTTTTCTCTCTCCATGGAGGACCAAAGCTAATGACTGGAGAAAACTAGATCCTTATCAGCCCAGAGAAATCGACATAAGGTTGACTTTTAAAAATGTACTACTTGAGAGTTGAGGGTCAAGGTTTATTGGGGGGAAAATGAGGACAGCAGCCCAGGAGACAGCTCTTCAGAGAGTTCTAAGAGGCTGCTGCTCCAAAGAGGTAGGAGGGAAGGACAGTATATATGTGATTATAATGATGGGGGAATTCATGCAATCAAGCACATTTATTTTTAGAAAGTTTCTGCTAGTCACAAGAAACAGTCGTCACCATGAAGGAGTTTAGTGCTTTTCTAGATGTGAGGAACTCCAAGAATTGGGCTCCTACACAAACTCCTGAGAATATCTAACTATCTGGAGGTCTGTCCTGCTGGAGGACCTCATTTTTGCTTTCCACCCACAGCTCCTTCCAGGGGTGTTGAAGGTCAGCAGCTGCAGCAGCACCTGATTTAACCCTTACGGAGGTAGATGGCGAGTGCCAATCTGTTGCTGACACTAACAAGCCTTGCTCACCGGGCTTGTCTCCCATCAGTTTCCCCAGGTTGTATTTACCTTCCCACAGCTTCCCCCTGGAAACTCAAAGTCCTTCTCCTTTGTCCCGTCACTCCTCTGCACATTTGTTGTTCTTTTGTTGAGCGTTCCGAGCACCCCTCTGAGTCATCCAGCACTGATGCCCCGTGTTTGAGAGATGCATGAGCAGTGAACTTCCGTTTGTCTCTTATTAATCTTTGGTCCATGAAATTTGCAGGGCCCCAGCCAGTGAAGCGGGGGTGGGTGGAAGAATATTCCCGCCCTCCCACCCCCGTGAAAGCGCAGAGAGCATAGAGCTGCTCTCTGCTCTGGAGGAATGCAGGGAACCCCCTTCCCCAGTGGGGAACTTAGGGTACAACTGTTCCAAGAAGGAATGCCCCTTCTAGGGCCAGAGAGTGGGCTCTTCTCTAACACTCGGAAATGAATTGTCCCAGGAGACACACAGCTGGCAAAGCAAGAGACTTTGGGAAGGGGCACCCAGGCAGAGAGCCGCAGGAGGGTAAGGGAGCCGGGAGGACTGCTCTGCCGTGAGGCTTGCAGTCTTGGGTCCTACGGTGATGGGTGAGTTTCCAGGTTGTTTCTGGCCAGTCATCTTGTGTGGCCCATGTTTGGTTTGACTCAGGGTTCTTCCAGGTGGCAGGTGTGTTAAAAAAAAAAAAAAAAAAAAAAAATAGTCACAAGCTAGACATTGAGGATTGTTTTATTTGGCAGAAATTTTTAGGACTTCAAGCTGGGGAGACAGCACCTCAAGGAGCCCTGGGAGAACTGCTCTGAGGAGGTGAGGAGAGGAGCCAGCTTCTATAGAAATTCTGTGACAAAGGGCAGGTGTCTGAACATCAAACGATTACTGCTAATTAAAACCAGATATCCCGATTTAAGGAACTTAGCGCTTTTCTATGAATGGGCAGATGCAAGAGTCTGAGCTCCCTGACATTCCTTTCATATGTGTCTCAGCTGTCCAGGGCCAGTCTCCTGTGCTTTCACATCCTCAGTTCCGCAGGGCTCACCACGGGGAGTGGCTGCGGTCTGACGGCTACCAGACTGCAGGTGTTCTTTCCTCCCCGAGATTCTGCGGGCTCACTGGCTCACTGCTGGCAGTGGCTGTGGTTGCTAATGACCGTGACATCCTTTGTTTACTGATGCAGCAGGAAATATTCCACTTCTCACGCACGTCTCTCAGCCAAGAGGGATTCCAGCGTGAAGGACTCCAGGGGGTTGTCAGGACAAACCATGGGCTGGTGTATCCTCCGTCTCTTGTGTGTGCTCAGTCGTGTCTGGCTCTTGTGACTGCAAGGACTGTAGCCTGCCAGGCTCTTCTGTCTGTGGAATTTTCCAGGCAAGAATACTGGAGTGGGCTGCTATTTCCTACCCCATGGGGTTTTCCCAACCCAGGGATCTAACCCGCATCTCCTGTGCCTCCTGCATTGGCAGGCGGGACTTTTTTCCCACTGAGCCATCAGGGAAGCCGCCTCTCTTGGCCCCTCCTGTTAATTTTCCGAGGCAGCGTGGTGGTCCTCATCAGGACCTCAGGCTGTGAGACAGCTCAGGTACGCAGGCCTGGCCGAGGCGGGTGCTTTCCCCAATAGTTCCCTAACACATCTGCCTTAGGCAGCTGCTCCAAGCCGACAGACGGGGCTGGTACCTTCCCCTGTGTGGGTGCCCTGGCTGTCAGGAAAGAAGGCACCGTTTGGTTGGCCTTTGAGCCAGTGTTCCATTTGGGGTGGGAGTCACAGGACCGAGGTCCACCTCTCCTCTTTTCAGGTGAGCAGACTGAGAATTGGAGGAAAGTGACGTGCGGGTCCTGGTTGGTGGTCAGGAGTGGAGGCCACCTGGGCAGGAGTGTGCCTGGGCACTGCCGTCCCCTTCTGCTCTCTGCTTTCCCTGAAAGATCAGCATCCTGGGGGGCGGGGGGTCAGGTCAGCATTGTCCACAAATGACTCTGGGCTCTGAAGTCATGAGGCCCACCTGCCAAGGTGTGGGGTGGTAACTTCTCTCCAAGTGTGTTTTTCCAAGGTTGTTCAGAGGGAGGAGAGACAGGTGTGGCTGGCCAGGGGTGAGATAGCCTCTGGCCATGCTGTCCCCACTAAGTGCAGCGTCCAGAGCGCTTGTCTGCTGGACCCTCTGTCCACCAAGGCGGCCTCGCCATCCCCCAGGACAGCTCAGCACATGCCCAGAGCAGATGAAGGGACCCTGGAGCTCCAAGACTGGCCTCTTCAGGGGTGCAGAGGGATGAGGGGGGCAGGGGAATGGATGTGGGGAGTGCATGGCTGGGCGCCAGGGCAGCTTGAGTGTTTGCAATGATGAGGAGGGTTATGGAGGCCCCTGAACAGAGTGGGCTTGCTCAGCCAACCGGTCACCATCTGGACATCCCAGGTTATAGTCTGCTCAAGAGCACCACCTTCTTCTAAGGCCTGCGGGCGGCCTGAAACCAGTCGGGCGGATCCTGGGCTCTGCCACCTTGTTTGCTGTGGATACGGAGCAGAAAACAGCTGCATCCAAACAAATCTGTGGACAAAGAATGTCGCTGCCAGATCAGAAAGGCTTCCCAGGTGGCTCAGTGGTAAAGAACCCACCTGTCAATGGAGGAGACACAAGAGACCTGGGTTGGATCCCTGGGTCAGAAGATCCCCTGGAGGAGGGCATGGCACCCCACTCCAATATTCTTGCCTGGGAAGTCCCAGACAGAGGAGACTGGCAGGCTACAGTCCATGGGGTTGCAAAGAGTCAGACACGGCTGAGCACACGAGCAAGCAAGCACACAATCTCTGTGAGTAAACAAAGGACGCTGCGGCCATCAACCCTCAGCCCCTGCGGCCACCCCGAGTGTGCCCCCGGAGAGGAGTCAGGATGGAGAAGAGCAGGACCCTGGCCCCCGGTAGCTGAGGGGCACATCAAAAGGAGCAACTTCAGTGAGCCCAGACTCTTGCACCTTCCCACACACAGGAAAGCTCCAAGTTCATTGCCTTGAGATGTCTGGGTTTTCTTTAATTAACAGGAATCTTTTGATGTTCTGACTACCTGGGCTGTGCTGTAAACCCCTCTCTCTCCTGGCTCCCCACGCCCGCCTCTACCGATGGTCCCTCCAAGGGCGCCGAGAGGCTGCCTCCAGGCTTGCATCCTCAGCACGCCTGCTGAGGGAGACGTGACTCTCAAATTGTAGGTTGTGCACTGTTTTCCAGCCGACAACACCCACACTCGGTGTGGGAGTCACTTCTGTCAGCGCTGACGGAGCGTCGCCCACGGCTTTCTCTGGGATCCATCGCTCTGTGGTTCTGGAGTGCGGGAGAGAAGTGCTAATCCTGTGTCCAAATCGCCCTGTCCTGCTCCGGTAATTTGCAAATGAACGTCTCCCTGTCTCTCCGGGCCAGCGGCTGGTGACAACACAGACAAGGAGTGTGAATGCATCGGGGACAGCTTCACTGCCGCTGGTGTTTGGGTAATGGGATAAGTTATAATTTCACACTCGGAAATAGCAGCATCCATCCAAAATGAGTGCATTACAAGCAATTAGTGTAGATTATGGATTTGAAATGAAGAAAGAAATATATTAATCTGTCTAATTACTATGTTAATTAGGCTTCGGTGCCATAATATTTCATACCTAAATGCTAATGTTGATGATGCTGTAATTATTATATTTTTTTTGGAGTGCAAAAATGAACCCCTGCTCTTCTGCTCCATAGCAAAGAACAGACACTGGCCTGGCCCTCAGGGGTCCAGGCGTCCCACTGCCCACCACTATCCTGCCAGGGCCCGTACCATCCAGACTGCGTCTGTGCAGACGGACATTGTCAGTTGGAACCCAGGGGACACGGCAGCAGCCGTGGTCACGTCAGAGCAGGTGCCGCCTGTGAGGGCTGGAGTTACAGAGAGGCTGGCTGTGCACTTTGGGATTTGGGGAGCTTGCAGTGCCTCGAGCGTCAGGTCCAAACCTCGACGACCCTGGAACGTGTGCCGCGCACGGGGCCAGCAGGGTCCTCAGGGACCGAGGTCCTCGGAGGACGGGCTGGGGGCTGGCGTTGCCCAGGTTTGGGTGAGCAGGTGGAATGCCCCAGGTGGCCCAGAACACTCCTGAGCTTAAAACCACTGTCCTGTGCGCCAGGAACACTTTCAGTCCGGGGAAAAAGGAGATGGTTTTCTTGGGACTCTTCTGGTTTTAAGACTGCAGGCCCCTCAGCCTCAGGCAGAACGATGGGGCAGCCCGCACCCTCTGGGGCTCCAGTGAGACCCTGCCGTGACCTGTGGGACTGACGCTCAAGTGAGGGCCGCTTGATGGGCAGCAGGACTCAGGGTGGCTTTGCCACAAGAGTGAGGACAGGAAGTTAAATCAATGCCTTCTATGACGCTTCTGTTCTGAGCACGTGCGACCGTTCAGATCATTTGGTCTGAACATGGCTTTGGGCCTTGGACGGCACTCCAGGGTGAGCTGAGCTCCAGAACACAGACGGCAGGCTTGGGCTTCAGCTGACCGACGTGCTGGCCATTTCCTGCTGAGAGCCCCAGACGCCAGCCGGGATTCCCAGTTGGGTGAGAGCCCTGCAAGCTGACCCTCTGCCTGATGTCCCCTCTGCTTCCCTTTGGGGGTGTCACCTGATACTTCCCTTTTGGGCACCCACCCACCCCATTGGACAGAGTCTCGTGGGACCTAGATTAAGGGGCCCTTGCATTCCTCAGGAGGAGGGGGCGCCCCACCCCAGCAGGGCCGTCAGCAGGTTCCTCCGAAGACTCCGAGTCCCGAGAGAAGGGACAGGAAGGTTAAGATGGCTGGAGGTGCTTCCCCTGAGGAGGCACTGGGCCCGTCAGCTTTGGGACCCGAGTCTCCCTGGAGCTGCCTGGTTCCCGCCTTTCCGTGCCCGGTTCCCTGACCGCTCCGTTGGGTCTATGAACTTCTTTCATAGGCTTCTGATGAACTGCCTAAGGACTTGAGTTTTCCAGATTGGTTTAGGTTCTAAGAATCTGAGAAAGGGCTTCCCTGGTTGCTCAGTGGTGAAGAGCCCGCCTGCCAGTCTAGGAGACGCGGGTTCGATCCCGGGGTTGAGAAGGCCCCCTGGAGGAGGAAATGGCTACCCACTCCAGTAGTCCTGCCTGGAGAATCCCATGGACAGAGGAGCCTGGCGGGCTACAGTCTGTGAGATCTCAGAGTCAGACACGACTCAGCGACTCAAACAACAACTTGAAAAACCTCATGTCTGCAGAAGTCAGTCCTTGGATTTAGAGTGTGTCAGGGTGGGTTGGGGTCTCTGAAGACCCCAGAATCTCACCATTGCAGTGACTGGTGTCCTGCTCTTTACAGCCTGGTCTCCCTTTCAGGAGAGCCATGGTGAGGATGTGAATTTGAAAGCTGCTGGAATCTAGTCACCCAAACAAACTGCATCTGGTTTTCCGCTGACCTCAGCTCTGCGCACGGTGGAGACGAGATTCTCTGAGCACGGCCACGGGGCGTTCCTGGGGCCCGGTCCTCGCGTGGGGTGAGAACGGAGGGATTTGAGGGGGCCTTGCCTCAGGCTGGCCAGTGTAGCAGGAGCAGCCAGCTCCCTCCCAGCCATCACGTTCCTTTGTAGCAGGTGTCTCTGTCCCCAGAGCTGGGCACCAGGCCAGGGGGCCCAGCAGACAGCCCCACGAGCGGTGCTGGTGTTGGGCCTGTGGGCCCGCTGTTCCCGTCCCAGGCTAGGAATGAGGTCCCCTCTCTCCTCCAGCTCAGCTTGATGACCAGGAAAACTGTTCCTCCTTTCCCAGAAAGTCTGTTACCTGCTACCTGTTGTCTGATCTAGCTGCTATTTCATGAACACAACAGCCTTGAGAGGATGGCTGTCTGGGCAGGTCTGAGAATCGGGGGGCTGGGGCGTCTCAGACTCTCAGTCGGGCGGGACCAGTTCTTGGTCATTCGATCCCGAAGTTACATTTGGGGAGCCCCTGACCCACCCGGCGCCCCTCGGTGGCCAGCGCCCGGCCGCACGGGCGACCCCTTCATCTGCTGTGAAGGTGGGTTCTCGCTTCCATCTGCGTGCGCAGGAGCCTCGGTTGTTTCCTGAAGGAGCCCTCGGGGGTGGGAGGGGCTCGGTCCAGCAGCTGGAAGAACGCCTGGCCAGGCCCTAGAGGGCTGCCTTCAGGGATGTGCTGACGGCGTCATCCTTGGGACCTGTGGCCTCCGAGCGGCATCAGAATATTAGCAGTGGGAGAGTGTGTTGCTGAAGGGGGAGCGTCTGAGGAGTCTGGTTTCAGAGTTTTGGGTGACGGATCATGTTCTTAATGGGCTTTGATCCGGTGGATGATTGAGGCCCCTTTCTCTCTGTCGTTACGGGAAGGATATCCATTTTCAGATGCTTCTGTGCAGCCTCCTGATGGCTCAGTGGTCTGGCAACAAAGTAGAAAGAGCCTGCCTTGGCTGATTAATTGGAAGCTGGGTAATTATCTTTTCCCTTGTCTTTGAGAATTTTATCCGCTTTTTGAGTGCTCAGCTTCTCAGGTCAGGTGAGCATTATGTGAGTCTGAGCTCTGCTCACTGGCATCGGGGAGTGGCCCGAGCCGTCCTGACTCATCCTTGGAGATTCACGCACGATGAAGCAGCCCCGTGTCCCTTGCTGGGGACCCTGCTGCCTTTGGGCAGAGATGGGGTCGCTGGGGTGCCTCCCCTTGTGGTCACAGTTGGATGCTCAGGGAGAGATAGGAGAGGGACAGACAGGAGACCTGCCACGTCTAGGCTCCTCCCGGGCTGGCCTGTCCTGCCGCTGGGGGCTGCCCTGCGGAGGGTCTGCTGAGAAGGGCCGGGAGCCTCCCCCAGAGACCCGGGCTGAGGCCGCTCCTGGAAGCCCCACTCTGACCGCCCCTTGGTTGGCGTGGACATGCAGATGTCACGCTGGAAAGCTGGTTGTTAGTTTTATGTGCAAATTGAACCCTGCCAAGCGCGTTGGTGGAGACGATTAGAGCTTGGACTCCCCAGTGATCTGTTCTCCAAAACAGAGGGTTTTTTCCATAAGTAAACAGGTACCTTCCACATCCTCATGCAGCAATCTAGATTCCTCTTCACTGAATCTTTTTAAAGCCGAGCCATCCTCAAAGCAATTTAAAAATAGATATAACTAATAAACCAGCAGTGGAGACAAAATGAAATCATAAAGAACACTCATATAACCCAGAAATAGTAAAAAAAAAAAAAAGAGGCAAAAGGGAATAAAGGATCATTGGAACAAAAAGAAAATCACTAGCAAAATGATAGGTTTAATCCAAGGGAATGAATAATTGTATTAAATGCAAATGTCCTAAACATCGTAAATATTTTTTTTTTCCTAAACATCGGAAATATTTTAAAGCAATTTTAAAGCCAAGATTATCAGATCAGATAAAGACGCAAGGCCCATCAATATGCATGGTAAGTTATAAGAGACCCACTTTACATATGAAGACATAGTTGGCATAAAAATATAAAAATGAGAGAAGTTGTATTGTGCAAAGATTAATTGAACTAGTATCTACCAAAGTAGACCTCAGAACGGGACTATTATCAGGGACGAAGAGGGACATTACATTCAGATAAGAGGTCACTGAATCAAAAGACATAATCCTGAATGTGTGTGAAACTAATAAAAGAACTTTAAAATTTGTGAGGCAAAAACTGATTGGATTGACAAGGGAGACAGACAGATCCATAATTAAAGTTGGAAGCTGTAATTCTTTCTGTGTAACCAAAGGAACAAGGAAACAGAAAAATCAGTGAGGATTTGGCAGACCAGGACAGCATTCTCTTTCAGCTTGATCTTAGTGACTCAGAATGATTCTCCCCCAAACAGCAGACTATTCGTTCTTTCCACGTGCACGTGAAACAACACCAGGATAGACCATGGGCTGGGCCATATGATGAGCTTCAGTACCTCAACATACTTAAAATAATTAAATTATGTAAGGTATATTCAAGATATGAAAATGTGTGGGACACAACTGAAGTAGTGTTTTGAGAGACACTTATGGGTCTCCTGCACTGAGGGCAGATTCTTTACCAGCTGAGCCGCAAGGGAAGCCCAAGAGTATTGGAGTGGGTAGCCTATCCCGTCTCCAGTGGATCTTCCCAACCCAGGAATCGAACCAGGGTCTCCTGCATTGCAGATGGATTCTTCACCAACTGAGCTATGAGGAAAGCATGGCTTTAAATACTTGTATTTAAAATAAGAACAGTTAAGATCAAGAATCTGTTTCTTTTTCCGTTTTTTTTTTTCCCAACTGGAAAAAGAACTAATCAACTACAAAGCAAACAGAAGAAAGGAAATACCAAAGATAAGAGCAGAAACCAATGAGATTGAAAACAGAAAAGTAGAGAAAATGGATAAAACCAAAAGCTGGCTCTTGGAAAAGATCAATACATTTGATGAACCTTTAGTCAGACTTGTCAAGATAAAGACAGAGAGGACACAATTTATCAATATCAGGATTGAGAGAGGGAGTCATTACAGATCCTAAAGGCACTAAAGGATAAATAGGGGATATTGTCAAATAATTAACATCATAATTGTTTCAGAGCTGTGGGGCATCTCTACATAAAATTATTTATTGACCACAGGCTGGTGGCGGGAGGGGGTGTGGAGGTGAGCAAGGCACAGACCAGGGCAGAGTGCTTCCACGCTAAGAGGATGATGAATACGTTGGCCATGACCATAGCCCAAGGACCGCAGATGCAGGTTCTCAGCATGAATGGACACCATACTCTGGGGATGTCAGGAGAGATGGGCACCATCTGGGGTCAGAGACGCTTTCCACGGGCACTGGGGCTCAGCCGAGCTCCCCAGGATGGGCACGCGTGCCCTAGGTTGGGGGAGTGGCTTCAACAAAGAACCCAGAAGTGGGGGACTGTATTTCCTTTTTACTTCCAGGAAGGAGGCCTAACTCGCTTGCTAAAGCTCTGGGGAGAATGAACTGGCCTACATAACTGGCACGGCTGGATTCAGGCTTTCGAACGACATAGTTAAGAGTCTGTTACCACTTTTCCACCATGTTTTCCTCCATGGCATCTTCTTTCTCAGGCGGACCCTTCCCACAGGCTGACAGAAATAGCCACCAAGAGCTCCAAATGCAGCCCCTATGAGCTTGGCACCCCTTCTCCTGGAGGAAAGAGCTTTATTTTCCAAACTTTGCAGCAGAAGCCCCTGTGTGGCCATGTGTTCAGTGCTGGCCCGTCACTGACCAGAAGGAGGCGTGTTCTATTCAACAGCCCAGGCCCTGGGCCACCCCTTTTGTCGGACACTCACGTCAACCTCACCTGAACCACATGGATAGAAGATGAGAGAAGGGCGATTTCCCAAAGCCAAAGTGAGGTGCTATTACCAGATGGAGTCAATGCTGAGGTAAGGAAAAATGACAAATGCATGACATAGAAGTCAGGAGTTTGGTGGCAGCAGGCACTTTTACTCATCTACTCATTCACCCATCTATTCATCCATCCATCTATCCATCCATCCATCCCTCCCTCCATGCCTCCATCCATCCATCCATACATCTACCCATCTATTCATCTGTCTATCCATCCATCCATCCCTCCCTCCATGCCTCCATCCATCCATATATACATCTACCCATCTATTCACCTGTCTCTCTATCCATCCATTCCTCCCTCCCTCCAACTATTCATCCATGTATCCATCCATCCATTCATCCTCCTATCTATTCTATTCATCCGTCTACCCATTTATCCATCCATCCATCCCTCCCTCCCTCCATGCCTCCATCCATCCATCCATGCATACATCTACCCATCTATTCTTCTGTCTATCTCTCCATCCATTCCTCCCTCCCTCCATCCATTCATCCATGTATCCATCCATCCATTCATCCACCCATCCATCTATCCATCCATTTGTCCATCTATTCATCCACTCATCCATCTGTTCATCCACCCATCTGTTCAGCCATCCATCTATCTATTCTTCCATCCATCCATCCTCTCATCCACTCATTGAATTGAATGTATGAGTTTCCTGTACAAATGATCACAGACTTTGTGATTTAAAACAATGCACCTCTATTATCTCATAGCTGTGGAGGTCAGACATCTGATAGGTCTCGCAGGGCTAAAATCAAGGTTTCAGGAGGGTTTTGTTCCTTCTGGAGGATCCAGGGGAGAACCTATTTCCTTACCTTTCCTGCTTCTAGAGGCTCCCTCTCCTCCATCTTCAGGCCAGCAGCAGACTGAGTTTTCTCACTTACATCTCTTCGGTTCCCTCTCTTGTCTCCTTTTCCCACTCACAGAGTCTCCTAGTCTTTGCTTTATTGTTTCCAGACATTTTATTTTCATGTATATTACAAATTAGACAACGAACTGTTCTTAATTTTGATTTTAACCATCCACTGTATTTTAAAGTGATTTAAATAATAACTACCTTTACCCATAGTTGCCATTTCCAGTTTTCTTTATTAGTTTGTGTAGAGATTTATATCTGCTTGCATTTTCCCTATGCTTGAAAAACTTCCTTTCCTGTAGGGAAGTTTCACTGGCGATAACATTTTCAGTTTTGCATGTATGAAATCTATTTATTTTGCCTTCATTTTTAAAGCTATCTTTATGGAGTAAAGTTTTCTAGGTTGACAGTGTTTTTCAATAATTTAAAGTTGTGCTGTTGCCTTTCATCTGGTACTCTTTTCATTGAGATGTCTGCTGTCACCTTCATTTTTTTTCCTCTCCAGGTAATGTGACCCTTTTTTTTTCTGGCTGCCTTTAAGATTTTTTTATCCTTTGAACATTTTGAAGGTTCAGTAAGTTCCCAACATTTGAATGAGTTCCGTTCTGAGAGTGCATTTGTAAGTCCAACAAAGTTAGCCTAGGTAGCCAGCTAACACAATCGGCTATATAGTACTGTACTGTAGTAAGCTTATAATACTTTTCACACAAATAATACATAAAAAACAAATAAAAATAAAGCATTTTAAATCTTACAGTACAGTACCTTGAAAAGCTGGCACACAGGGGCTGGAATTGAGTGAAGAGGCAAGAAGAGTTACTGCCTGGAGGAGGGAGAGGAGGTGGGAGATGGTGGAGCTGAAGGGTCACCAGCAACAGGAGACGGAGGCCAGCTGCCATCTCACTCCTGCCTGATGCTGGTGGAACGCACGTTCGCATCTTTGAAAGTTTACAGCTTGAAGGTTCGTATGTAGGGGCCTCACTGTAACGTGCCTTTGTGTGGTTTTCTTCATGTTTATTGTACTTTAGGTTTGATGAGTTTTTTGACTGATGGGTTTACGGTTCCATCACCTTTAGACAGTGTTGTCTGTGCTGTCCCCAACCTTGTGTCTCTTTTTTGAGCTCCTGCTCCATTGTATTTGGCCAAGGTTGTCCCATACCGCCCACTCTGACGCTCTGTTCCTTTTTTGGAGTCATTTCCCCTTTTCTGTGTTTAATTTCATCTGTTGCTGTGTCTTCACGTTCACTACTTTTTTCTTCCACAGGGTTTAACCCATTGTTAATTCCATCTGTCACATTTATTTCAATCTCATACCTTCTAGTTTTCATTCCTAAAACTTCAATTTGGGTCTTTTAAAAAGTTGTTCTCTATAGCTCTTCCTATGGAGAAGGGCAGGGCAACCCACTCCAGTATTCTTGCCCGGAGAATTCCATGGACAGAGGGGCCTGGTGGGCTACAGTCCAGGGGGTCTCAAAGGGTCGGACATGATTGAGTAACTAACACACGCAGCTCTTCCTAACGTGCATGATCTCTCCCCATGTTCTGGAGCGTGTAGAACAGTTATCGTAACTGTTTTATGTCCTTTTCTACTAATTTTATCATCTGTGTCAACGCTGGTTCAGTTTTGGTTGCTTGCTTTTTCTCCTCATTGTGGGGGTTATTTTCTTGCTTTAGTATGCTGAGCAATCTTTGGTGGAAAGGCAGGCATTGTGATTTTTACCTTGTCCAGTGGATCGTTTTCTATTCCTATAAATATTCTTGAGCTTTGCTCTGTACCATGGCTTAGTTCCTCAGAAACAGTTTGATCCTTCCAGGTTTTGCTTTTATGCTTCTTAGGTGGGAACAGCGATTTTTAGCCTAGGGTTATAAGTTACTTCACTTCTGAGTACAACTCTTTAGAGAGATTTACCCTCTTCCTTGTACTTTAAGCTTTTCTACTCTGGCTGGTGGGGTTAGGCCCCGGTCTCGGCCCCGTGTGAGCTCTGAAGAGTGCCCCCTGTGGCCCTCCTGGCGGTCCTCTTCCTGGACTTGGGAAGCTTTTCCGCAGGCATGCACTGGCCGAGGGTCTCTGGAGCTCCCAGGGGCCGTCTTCTCCTCCCCTGCACGCTGTGACCTCCAGCCTCCTGGGCTCTCGTGGAGTCCCAGATCTGTCTCCTCCACTCAGGGACACCCCTGACCTCTGCCCGGAAGAGATTTCTGCGAAATACTGACTTTTAAGGCAGATACAAAGAGCCCACCTGTTAGGGCTTCTCTCTGTAGTTTTCCGTCACCTTGGGAATGAGAGAACTTCAGTCCGTCGTCCTCTAAGTGGCTCGTTCCACGTCTGAGCAGCTGTGAGTGTAGACAGCCCTCCGAGCCGATCGCTTCCACTGGGTCACCTGGCTCTGCCCCTGTGACACGTGTGGACACCCTCTGACCAGCCTTCCCCTGCGCGTCTCGGGGCCTGATTCCATCCGGGTCATTCTGTCGCCTCTTTTCTTTCCGAGAGAGGGGGCTCTTACGTGAATATGACCTTCCAGGCGAGTTCCAGGTACAGGGTGTGGCTGTTACCGTCTGTTTCCTAGGCACCAGGATTCTGCTCATGTTGTTCAGGATTGCTCTGGCCCCTTTTGATGTCTGTATCCTGTTTTCTGACAGGAGTTACAGTTGACTGGAGCCCCCAAATCTTATTTACATTCATGATGGTCAACAAGCATATTTCTTTGCTTCAGTATTGGCTTTCGGGGGACAAGGTTGGGCAAGTGTGTGTTAAAAATTTATTAGGACAGAGGAAAAATAGAAACAGAGGAGCTCGGTTTGCGGTTGGTTGAGTCTTTAGCATAAATCCACTAACTTATATTTTAAGTGAAACCACAGTACGTGAGCACTTGTTAGGAGAGGGTGTGTGTTCAAAATATAGCTGAACATTTAGTTACCTGAAGAGTTCAATGTTTTATAGAAGTCTTAAATTTGGCAGATTTCAGTATTTCAATCCAGACTCTTTTAAATTGGTTCTGATTCATTAAACCACACTTTAGAGAACACTTATTTAACCGATAATACTTATGGTATTGAGGTTTATGAAGTAACAAATGGCATGTGCTATTGACTTAATGCTGAAATAAAGATGAGCTATTGATATTTGATTAAGATAGCAACTGTTATATAAGTGCTCTACCCTCACGCAAAGAACACTGTTATTATACAGTAGGATGAAATAGTTATGGCAAAGCACCACAATTTTAGAAAATAAAGGTTACTTGAAAGCATGAAATTATTTCAAGTTAATTTTGCACTCTGCTCTTGAAGCTGATTAGTAAAAAATGTAATGAGATGTAATTTTTGCTGAACAGCTGAGCCGGGAGGGAGACACAGAAACCTGCAATTAGCCCTGATGGGCTCTGAGCTTTTAGCGAGTCAGAGATCCGAGCACGCGGTGCTGGCGAGCAAGGCGTGGCCCTGCTGGGGCTGGCCGCCCGGCTTCTGGGCTGTGGGCTGATGGCCGTGGGGTGCTCAGCTGCTTCAGTCCTGTCCAACTCTTTGCAACCCCATGGACGGTGGCCCAGCAGACTCCTCTGTCCATGGGATTCTCCAGGCACGAATACTGGAGTGGGTTGCCATGTCCTCCTCCAGGGCATCTTCTTGACCTAAGGATCAAACTCATGCCTTTTTTTGTCTCCTGCTCTAGCAGGTTCTTTACCACTAGCACTGCCTGTTTCACATTTGTGATTGCCTTTCGGGGGCCTTGGAGACACCGCACCTATTTTCGGTCTCCCTGGGGTAGGATGAGGGTGCCGTGGGAAGTCTCACAGAAGCCCCGGCATGTGTCTATGTGGGGGAGGGCTTTTGAGCCCAGGTCTAGTGGATTGCTCAGCTCCTGTCCACCCCTCTCCCTCTCTATCGGTGGCGTGGTGGCATTGATTTGCGGCGATGAACTTTGGCAAATGACCTCAGCACTGGGCGTTGAGGAAGTGATCCCTGCTTAGGATCTTAGAGGAGAGCTATGCCATCTGTGCAGACATTGTGCATGTGTGTGGCTGGTGGGGAACTTCTGCCCCAGCAGTCTGGCACCTTGGATTGCTGTAGGGAAATTGCATGAGTGTATGTGTGTGTGCTTGCGCATGTGCATGTGTTAATTAAGAGAACTGACCCTGAAGGACTTGGCGTTGGACCTAAGCCTGGAGTGGTGAGCCCAGCACTGGAGAGAGGAGTCTGACTCCTGACCCGGAGAAACCGGTGCTGGGACAGCGGTGAGACCCCCCTCCTGGGCCCTGCGCAGGGGCCTGGCCCGGAGCCTCGGGCACAGCTTGGTCAAGCGGCTGCCTCAGCGACCGCAGTCACAGCCAGGGCCCCTGCAGACCCTGCCCTCTGCCTGGTTTCTCACCTGTGGGGTCGCTGCGGCTTGTGAAAAGGGGGTTCCCAGCTGAAGGAAGGGAAGCCTTGTCACAAGAGCAGCTTGGACACACAGGTGATTAATTTGACTGTTAAAAGGTGTGTGAGCTCATTATGCAGTCTGAGCTGGTAGAGGGGCCATATCAGCTCCATACCCGTGAAATTAAGTGTGAGTTAGACGCTTGTGTCCTTGAAGACATCCAGGCAGGCGTAAAGAGAGCCAGCCTGCGCTGGGCCGTCGCGTCCTCCTCCCTGACTTTCACGGGTGTCCGTGCCGGGTACGGTGACTCCTTCCATCCTGGTATGTCAGTGAAACAGGAGAGGGGAGAAGAAAATCAGGCTGACAGGCTATGAGGAGTGACCGTCACAGCCGGTGGCAGGAGATGCACATGTTTCAGGATGAACAGGTATAAACTATCTCCCATCTTCCCCTAAAGGCTCACAGAGTTGCTCCACCGGGATCCAGGCGCTGGCAGGCATGAGGCTCTTTGTTAGAACCCAGACGCTTCTCCCTGGCCTTTCGTGATCCTGGGGTGGGGGGGAGAGTGTCCCCTGTCCCTGAATAAGCTGCTCTGTGGCCGGGAGCCGGCCATGTGACACGCTTATGGTGTCCTTATCTGAAAGGGGAGTAGGCGGAGTGGTCTGGGGTGTCTCAGATTTCTGTGTGGTGCGGAGTGAAAAATTCATTCATTTTCTCCCCCTCAAACTTCTTTATTTTTAATTGAAGGAAATCTTCCCAATATTGTGTGGTGTCTGCCATAATCAGCATGAGTGCGTGCGACTCCCCCTCCTGCCTCCCGCCCCTTCCCGTCCCTCTAGGTGGTCACAGAGCCCCGGCTTGAGTTCCGTGGGTCACACAGTAGACTCCCCCTGGTTGTCTATTTTACTCATGGTTCTGTTTCTGTTCTATTATACACAGTGAAGGTAAGTCAGAAAGAGAAAAAAAAATCGTGTATTAACATGGAACAACAGACTGGCTCCAAATCAGGAAAGGAATACGTCAAGGCTGTATATTGTCACCCTGCTTGTTTAATTTATATATTGATTACATCATGGGAAATGCTGGGCTGGATGAAGCACAAGCTGGAATCAAGATTGCCGGGAAAAATATCAATAACCTCAGATATGCAGATGACACCACCTTTATGGCAGAAAGTGAAGAAGAACTAAAGAGCCTCTTGATGGACATGAGAGAGGAGAGTGAAAAAGTTGGCTTAAAGCTCAACATTCAGAAAACTAAGATCATGGCATCCGGTCCCATCACTTCATGGCAAATAGATGGGGAAACAGTGGAAACAGTGGCTGATTTTATTTTTTTGGTCTCCAAAATCACTGCAGATGGTGACTCCAGCCATGAAATTAAAAGATACTTGCTCCTTGGAAGAAAAGTCATGACCAACATAGATGGCATATTAAAAAGCAGAGACATTACTTTGCCAACAAAGGTCTGTCTAGTCAAAGCTATGGTTTTTTCAGTAGTCATGTATGCATGTGCGAGTTGGACTATAAAGAAAGCTGAGCACCAAAGAATTGATGCTTTTGAACTGTGGTGTTGTTGGAGACTCTTGAGAGTCCCTTGGACTGCAAGGAGATCCAACCAGTTCATCCTAATGAAATCAGTCCTGAATATTCACTGGAAGGACTGATGCTGAAGCTAAAACTCCAATACTTTGGACACCTGATGCGAAGAACTGACTCATTTGAAAAGACCCTGATGCTGGGAAAAGTTGAAGGCAGGAGGAGAAGGGGACGACAGAGGATGAGATGGTTGGATGGCATCACCAACTCAGTGGACATGAGTTTGAGTAAACTCCAGGAGTTGGTGATAGACAGGGAGGCCTGGTGTGCTGCAGTCCATGGGGTTGCAAAGAGTCAGACATGACTGAGTGACTGAACTGAACTGAACTGAAGCCATATATATGGAATCTAGAAAGATAGTACTGATGAACCTGCTTTCAGGGCAACAGTGGAGATGCAGACATGGAGACCCGTTCACTTTTATCTTTAAAGTCAGCTCCACTAATACCCAGAAAGGTACTTTCGTTTCTTAGCCCAGAGTGAAGTATTTCCAGGCCCCTGGCACAACAAAAAGAGGGGCCTTTGGGTACAAGTGGCAGACACCCCTCTCTCAGTGGCAAACCAAAAGTTTATTTGCATGTAAAATTCAAGAGACTAGAGAGTCAGGGTTCCTGCTGGGCTCATCCAGGTGTGGCCTCTGATTCCACTGGTCGGTGGGTCCCTGGGAGCCAGCCCCATAGAGCAGCTCCAGCACCAGCAGTGTGTTCATCTAAAATTCCAGCAGGAAGACAATGTCTCTTTTGATGCTTCTGAAGTTGAAGTCCTGGGATTGTTCACTTTTGCATGATCTTGGGTCACGTGCCCACCCCTGAACCAGTTGTCTCACCCGCAGAGTTGGGGGGGGTGTGAATTTGCTGGGTATGGGTCACATGCTTGTTGTGCAAGGGAGGTGGGATCCGTTCCAGCTGAACTGCACCTGAGGAGAGTGACGAAGGGCTTGGCCTCCAGAGAAAGTCAGAGGAATGCATAACCAGTGCTAAGTGTAAAAACGGCAGTTTACCATGGTGTCCAGCAAATGTTTAAGTCACTGGATGAATAAGAATGCAGAGAGAGTGTATCAGTCCGGGTTCTCCAGAGAAATAAAATGAATGTAGTACATACTAAGTCGCTTCCGTTGTGTCCGACTTTGCGACCCTATGGACTATAGCTGGCCAGGCTCCTCTATCCATGGGATTTTCCAGGTAAGAATACTGGGGTAGGTTGCCATTTCCTTCTCCAAGGGATCTTCCCAACCCAGGATCAAACCTGCATCTCCTATGTCTCCTGCATTGGCAGGCAAGTTCTTTACCACTGTGCCACCAGGGAAGCCCATATGTATATATCGTAAGATATGAACCTTGACACTCTCAAGATCTGTAGCCCCAAGCCAGAGACCCAGAAGAGCTGATGGTGTAAATTCCAGTCCAAAGCTGGCAGGCTCAAGACCCAGGAAGAGCCAGAGTTTCAGTTTAAATCCCATGACAGTAAAACAAAACAAAACAAACAAGCCAAACACCCAGTGTTCTGGCTGAAGGCAGCCCAACAGGAGAAAATTCCCTTTGACTTGTTGGAAGACCAGCTTTTTGTTCTTTTCGGGTCTTCAACTGATTAGGGAGACCCACCACATTGGGGAGGAGACTCTGCTTTACTCAGTTTACGGATTCAAATGTTAATCTCATTGAGAATTAATAATCTAATTAATAATCTCTCCTCACACAAATCCAGAATAAAGTTTGACATGATGCCAGGGCACCCAGGCCGGTTGATGCATAAAATTCACATTCACCATCACAGACAGTATGGTGTTTTTCTGATAGGTTGACCCAGCCAAACTTTCCTTGACTCCCAATCTATTTTACTGAGAGATGGTTTAGTCTGAGGAGAGTCCTTGTTTTTCCGTATAATCATTGGTAACATCCAACTAATAACTTACTTCTGAGAGTTGAGAAATTTGGGATAATAAGGAACCATAGTCCTATTTTAGGATGTGACTATAAAAGTTTTGATTTATGAGATGTAAATATCTCTCCTTACCCCAAAGACATCCATCTGATGGGTTTGTTTCTCCCCCACTGCCCAAGTTAATTGCATTTTTAATGTTATATTCTATACTTGTCAAGAGTTAAATAACGCCAATAAGCTCAGGTTAGTTTCTAATGACATTTATGCCATTTCTAAAGAGGAAAACAGTTTATTAGCTATGTGTTGTTAAACTAACACACAGGTGTGATCTGTGGGTTGCATCTCAGATTCTGAGCCTGATTCTGAACACATGGGGGATGGAGTATTTACCAGAGCGCTTACATATCAGCATTTAGAAGAACCAGGAGATTAAGACGCCGTCTGTGCTTCTTTTTCACTTGACATTTCCCCCAACGGGTCCCCAGATAGATGGATAACAAGCGGTGTCTGGGGGCCGGTCATGTCAACACCGTCATTTGTCCCTGAGGTCCTTGGTGACCACTGACACTCCGGGCGGGGCTGGGTCAGGAGACTTCTAGTCTGGAGAGTGGTGGAGGTACCTGAGTGCCCAGTCCAGCTGCAAGGACTCAGACAAGCTGGGGACAGAAGAGGCTGGGGGTTGCAGAGTCCCCAGGCTGCCAACAGCACCCCTAAGGCATTACCTATGGCCCTACATGCCCCGCCTGTCTAAGAAGTGAAGGCTTTCACGAAGCCTGCTCAGCCTAAACTGTGGAAGCAAAAATGGATTACGTGCACGGCTTTCATCCGCTTCCCACACCCCCAGGGAGGCCTCATCATAGCCTGTCTGCTGGAAGCTGCCCGCTCATGGCCTTTCTCAAGGATTTCTCTGCCTTCGCTCCCCACTGTGGGTTGAACTGTGTCACCCTCTCCCCTAAATTCATGTGCTGAAGTCCTGACCTCCTGTGTTTCAGAATGTGACTTTATTTGGAGATAAGGTCTTTACAGAGGTTAGCAAGGTAAAATGAAGTCATAGGGTGAACTCATATCCACTATGACTGCTGATCTTAAAAAAGGGGGAAAGTTAAATTCAGAGAAGACATCCTTAGAGGGAAGATGATGTGAAAACACAGAACGCCACGTGAAGGCAGAGGACTGCAGTGATGCGTTTACAAGCTGAGGAAGATCAAAGATGGCCAACAATCCCCAGAAGATGGGAGGGGGGTCTGGGGCAGAGTCTCTGTCACGTGATTCTCCCACAGGGGAAGGGAGAGGGTATAACGATGCGTCAGGGCCTAGCTTGTCCAGCTGTGTGGGACACCGTCCAAGGCACACTTACCTCTCACCCTGCCCAGAACACTAAGGTGATGGCATGGCTGAGTGGGTGGGGGAAGCTGGGGGCACAGCAATTGGCATTTTGAACACATCGAAGAGATGCTACTAACCACTTGGGGGTCCGTCCTCCTAATCCTTCATGGACTTCAGCAGGAAGGCCACCATGAGCTTCTGGGGACGCCTCATCTGCAAACCCCCCAGTGGGCTCCCGGACAGTGGTAACAAGGACAGCTGGCCCAAGGCCCCGTGTGTCTCACCCACATCCCCCCTCCTGGGACAGGCTCCCCGTGTGCACTCCCGAGGGAAGCAGGTCACACTCATCGTGTGAGCAGACCACCGGTGAGCTCACACAAGAAGCCAGCCA